>NC_142009.1:11563870-11892084 GCF_049901735.1 Notechis scutatus | reverse complement strand
GCTATGTGGGGGGAGGGGCATTGACATTTTATAATGGTCAAAAGGGCTTTACACTCCATAAAGCACCCTTTCTGAGACGTTTGTTAAATGACCGGTTGTAAGCCAAGAACTCCTTGTATATTTATTTATTTATTTATTAAATTTATATAGCCATCCAATTCACTGCTCTAACTCTGGGTGGCCTACAGAATTAAAAATGCAAAACACAGAGACAACCACAAAAAAAGAGGAAGAAATTGTTAAAAAGCATTAAAACCAATAAAATTACAAAAACATGCCCTCAGCATAATTTTTGTTACCTACTCATTTTATTCATTTCTTCATAGGATTTACATACCCACCAACAGTTTACCTACTGTATTTATCAAGCATGATATTCTTCCGACTAAAATCGGAATTCTGATTTTTTTCTTTTCCGAACAGTGATTCCTACTTTTTTTCGTTTTTGCCATAAACAAAAAAAAAAATCCGATCCGATCAGAGCTAGCTCCACGGCCATGAGCCGCGCCAGCCAGGCTGAGAGCGAACTAGTGTACGAGCGCTGGGGCGCGTGCTGGTGGCGTGTGTACCGGCCTGCAATCAGTCATACGCATGCCCAAAAGTCGAGGTGTGGAAATTTTCACGCATTTCACGCCAGACAGTTAGCGCGAAAATATCTACTTTTACAACACGCCGTGTATCGCCGTTGCTTTATGCACATGCTGGATTTGGCCTCCCGTACCTAAAGACAGCAAAAACAGCATGGCTTCTCGGTGGAAAATTTTGGAAAGAAAGGATGAAGCCCTTGTCAGGAAAATTGATGGAACTGTCCGTGACAAGTGGAATTGGGAATGGACCCAGAGAACTGTTGATGGCACCATGATATCTGAATGCATCAGAAAAGTCGCGGAACCAGGGAAAGCATTTTGTGTCTGGTGTGAAAGTGTTATCACCTATGCAAAGGGTGGCCTCGTTGTGATAAAGCGGCATATGACAAAGAAGAAACACATGGTCGTGAAGAAACTTAGGAAGACAAATTACAGCCTTAGTGGTAAGTTTCATCCGTGATCTCATTTATTTTATATTTTATGAATGGGGTTTTTATGCTGGTTTGATTTATTTGATGAAATTTAATTAGAGATTAAGTGATTGAAGGAGTGTTTAGTGAATGCATCCAAACTTATTTTTCAATTTATTTATTTATTCTATTTATTTAGTCTTTTTTTTTACCCAGGGTAGCTTTATCAGTGGTTATTATAAACTGGTTTACTGTACGTGAAGGCCCTGCATATTAATTAATATAGCATCACAAACAAAAAATAATTGAATAAACATATAATTAGACTTGATCACAAACAATTTTGAATAAACAACATGTAAATAACCCATTGTGAACTCAGCAAGTTTAGATCAGGAGAAAAATCATGCCTCCAATTCAACATCTGCCTCAGAGGAAATTTATGACTTTAGGGAAGATAAATTTGTAAATAATTTCAAGGTATTTTGGTATTGAAACATGAAATAAATGCGTCATAAATTGTACTTCTAAAAATGTTTTAAAGCGTGACAAATCTCACAATATCTTCAAAAATTATTTCTTTCCTGTAATAATTAATTATATAGGAAATGTCAGTACATAGTATCATGAATTTTATAGTAGTACATTGTTATTAATAATAATATAATTATAATTGTAGTTATTATTATCACCATCACCATCATCATTATTATGATGTCATATTACTTTGTTTTACCTCTCCCTCTCTCTTTTTACAGCTGCATTTGCTCCCTCAACATCAACCTCCAGCTCAACGTATGGCTTGCGTCCTTCCTTCAAGTCAAACGTAGCACCATCTTGTCCACCTCTTCAAGCCTCGGTTCCTCTCGTGGACAGAGTTACTAACCACGAGGCCATGCTGTTGGCATTTCTTGCAGAGAAATCGCTTCCATTCAGCTTGGCACCAGATTTGATCAGCTTGTCACAGGCTCTTGCTGGAGATCCCAAGGTCCTAAGTCAACTCTCCATGGACAGAAATACTGCATCATATAAAATGCAACATGGCCTTGCGAAGACTATCAAAGATGACTTAGTGAAGGACCTGCAAAGCAGCAAGTTCTCAATGAACATTGATGAGGCAACCTCTGACAGCAACAAGAAAATTTTGACTGTCCTGGTGAGGTACTACTCTGATTCTCTGAAGAAGGTTATAATTCAGCACTTTGCCTCACTTAGTTTGATAGTGGTGAACAGTGAGAATCTTGAAAAAGAAATCGATGCATTGCTAAAACAACACAACATACCGTGGGAAAATGTCATGTCTATTCTCATGGATTTCTGCAATGTTATGAGGGGCTCAAAGGCTGGATTGGAGACACGGGTAAGGACAAAGCATGCTCCTCATCTCCTGGACATTGATGGAGATGTGTATCATCATGTACACAATTCTTGCAAGAAGTTCTCAAGTGCTTTTGAACATTATTTAGAAGAGCTATTCACCTCCATCTACAATGATTTCAAATGGTCTACGGATCTTCAGCAGTACCTGGAGGAGCTGAGCATCATTCTTGGAGTAAAGTTCACCATGCCAGAGAGATACGTTCCCACCAGGTGGCTTAGTGTGTATGATGTAGCAGTTGACACTCTAAGATTGTTTGAAGTATACACTATCTTCTACTTCTCCTTCCTACCTTCATTCGATCGTCAGCATTTTTTCTTCTTGTGCAAGGGTATCTTCAACACAAAGGATATTGGAGACGAAGCTGTCAGGGCTATCAGAGCAATTCAAGTCAAGCTCAGAGAGAAGAAGATGATAGGAGAGGGGAAAGAACGAAAAGAAAGAATCACACAGAAGCTGTTTGTGAATCGCAACTACAAAAGATTGCTCCTTCATTTCTACTGTGCTTCCTTGCCTCTACTGAAGAAGTTTGTTCTGGTGTTTCAGAAGAAGGAAACAAAAATCCACAAACTGCATGATGAAGTTGACAAAGAACTTCTTGGCATGCTTTGTGAAGCCAGAAGTACTTCGTGACTGTAAAGTGAGTGCAGTAGATGTCCAAGCTGAGACTTCTTTGTTACCATGTATAGACATGTTTGTTGGGCCTGAAGCGAAAGAGATTCTCAAGAAAGAGAAGAAAGAGGTGAAGAACGGATTCCTTACTAGGTCAAGGTCTGCCTATGTTTCAGCTGGAAAATGCTTGCAGGAAAAACTGCCTATCAAGAACAAATTACTTGCTCATTTCTCAGCAACAGACCCCATTGTGAGAGGACACTCCCAAGCACTGAAGTGCATGAAGGCACTTCCACAGCTTCTACCAAATGTCTTGGAAGCTTCAGGGGTAGAGCCCTACATACTAGAGGTTCACCGGTATCACAGCGATGCCAGGATACCTAGTGCAGCAGACCAAGCAATGATAGACAACTGGTGGACTGGGATTGCTTCAGCAGGAAAGTATCCTTGCCTCTTCAAGATGATGAAAGCAATCACGAGCTGCTTCCATGGACCCCAAGTTGAGAGTTCTTTCAGCCTAATGGGTAACATTATAACTTCCAAGACATCTCGCCTTGGCATAAGGACATTTGATGCTCTTCAAAGTGTTAAATTTACTCATTGAAGGCTTCAGGGAAGTCTGCTGTACAGCAGTATCCAAGGAAGGACCTTGAACATGACCCAGTGAATCCAAGTCTTGTAAGAAATATGAGAAGGGCACATAAATCGTACATGGAAGAACTGAAGACAATAAAACAGAAGCTTGCAGCAAAGAGGGCCAATCTGGAACTGAAGAGGAAGACAACTGTAGCCAAAAGACAGGCCAGACTCAAAGTTATGCTATCAGCTCAGCTAGCTAGAAAGAAGCATAGAGAAGCAATGCTGATCAAAGGAAAGGGAACAAAGAGAAAGTCCAATTAGAGATGAAGCATTGTGGCTGTTTTTCTGTCTGTTAAGCAGGGTTTGTTTGTTGTTTTTGTTTGCTTGTTTTATTTTTTAAATGTGAAATCCTTTGCCCGAGAGCATTCTCATGGTGCTTTTTATTATTATTTTTTTGTCAAATAATAAAACTATCATGCAGACTCACCTTGAAAAATCACTTTTGATTACTTTACTCTGCTAAAGCTTCAAGGGGGCGTTGCCAATTTAATTCCCACCGGGGCGCTGCGCGGACCGCGGTGGGTGATGAGGCAACCCCTGCACCCCTGGCTACTTTTCAGATTATTTTTTTTCAGAGGGGAATATCATGCCTGATTTATGTAAATAAGATTACAGGTAGTCTGTGACTTAAAACAGTTTGTTTTGTGACTGTTTTGAAGTTAAAACAGCACTGAAAAAATGATTTATGACCATTTTTCACACTCAGGACTGTTACCATGGTCACGTGATTTACACTTGGATGCTTGACAGCCAGTTCATATTTCTAATATATAGAAATATATTTTGGTTACTTTTAATATAGTTTAGATATGTTTGGTAAGTAACTACATAAATATAACTTCTTAACGTTTTGTTTCATTTCCCCGGGGAAGCCATATTCACTTAACAACCATGTTACTCATTTAACAACTCTGGTGATTCACTTAACAAGTGTGGCAAGAAAGGTCGTAAAATGGGGCAAAACTCACTTAACACATTTCTCACTGAGCAACAATTGGGCTCAATTGTGGTTGTAAGTCGAGGACTACCTAGATAAAGTACAGAATACATCAATAACATTAACGCAGGAAGCACATTATTTAATCTCCCAATGATGGTGGGAACAGTTTACAACAGGGGTGTCCAACCTTGGCAACTTTAAGACTTGTGGACTTCAACTCCCAGAATTCCTCAGCCAGCTTTGCTGGCTGAGGAATTCTGGGAGTTGAAGTCCACAAGTCTTAAAGTTGCCAAGGTTGGACACCCCTGGTTTACAACATTCCCACCCATAAGTCCCAGTTTCGCTGATACATGTCCTTGGGGTAATCATAGCCGTAACTTGCCTAAGGGCATCATTGAACAAATGTTGCTAATTGGCATGGAGTCCATGGCATTGGCATCCATTCGATGAAACGTTGAGCACATCTCTTCAGATTCCATTTGGGGCAGAGACTGTCTTAACCACGTACAAGGTTAGATTATTTCTGAAAAAAGAAAGGAATACTATTTGGAGTTGTTACAGGTAGTCCTTGAATTACGATTTAGTAACTTTTAGGTCACTTAGCAACCTTTCAAAGGTGGCTTAATAACCTTCCAAAATTCTGATGGTCCCTTACCAGACGGTATTTATGACCTGGTTTTAAAAGTTTTTGACATCTTCTCCCCCATGGTTATGGAGACTGAATTTTGGATGGTCGGCCATTGGCCGGCATTTATGGCCATTTGCAGTGTCCTGCGATCATGGGATTGGAATTTACACTGTTCTGGCCCCAAACTGTCATTTGTTTCCGGTTTTCACCCAAGACACCCCATAGCAAGCAATGGGTTTGTATAATGACCAGAGATTCATTGAACTATTATAACAATTTGTTGGATGACCACTGCGAAAAAAATTGTAAAATTGGGTGGGTCACATGATGACTCACTTTATGACCATCACAACTTAAAATCATACTGGGCATGCTCCATTATGGCCATAAGTCAAGAACTACCTGTAATTTGAAAGACTTAGTAAAAGAAAGACTTAAGGCAGACTGTTCTAGAGTAGAGATGGAGAACAATGCATTGCCCCTTTATGACTGGTGGAGTTCAACTCCCAGAATTCCTGGTTGGCTCAGGAATTCTGGAAGTCCACAAGTCATAAAGGGGTCGTTGTTCCCCACCACTATTCTACAGCAACCACCACCTTTTTTTTCTTCTTAATTTTCAAAAAGTTGTTGCATTCCAACCTGATTTGTTCCCCATTTCTCTGCTTTGCAGTTGGCGTTGTCTGTGCCGCACCGGGGGTGGAAGGCGCATGGTGGCGGGCACAAGTGATTGGCTACTTCAAAGATGCCAGCGAAGTGGAAATCAGATATGTGGATTATGGTGGATACGAACGAGTCAAGATTGACACGCTCAGACAAATCAGGTGAGGTGACCAGGAGTTCTTCTCTGAGTGGTTGGCATCCTGAATGCTATGAATGCTGGAATAGATGGGCCTGGGTTCATCCTTGCAGACTCTTTCCAGGTTCTCCAACTTGCAATTAAGGCAGGAGTGTCCAACATTAGCCACTTTAAGACCTGTGGACTTCAACTCCCAGAATTCCCCAGCCAGCATGGCTGGCTGGGGAATTCTGGGAGTTGAACTCCATAGGTCTTAAAAGTGCCAGTGTTGGACATACCTGAATTATAGATGAACATCATTGGTCTGGAAGAATCAGCTGGAAAGAGTCAATTGTAACACAGTGTAGTGGTTAGAACATTGGCTTTCATTGGGTGGGTAGTTTGGCTGAACCATCCTTACAATTATGTGATTGAAATTCGAAGGGTTCACAATTGGCAGATGTTTATAACTCACAGCACCCCCTACTCAAGTGATTGCCATTCGCATGCTTCGCAGCCATGTCTCGACACGCAGAGTCGATGGAGAAGCCAGCAATAAAATTGCCAGGCATGGTTACCTGATATCTCTCTTAATGACCATATTGCTTAGCAACATCATTGCTGCTCCCAGTTGTGGTTGTTAAGTGAGGAATACCTGTATGTATTCCTACATGTGATGGCCCAGGGTGGGATACAAAATAAACACAGTCACAAAAAACAGATGAAGCCCCTTTCATTCCTTCACTTTACTTCCAAGCTCCAAATATCCTTGACTGGAGACAAAAAACTCCCACACAAGCAGTTACAAGGAGGAGGAAATGCCATTTAATTTATAAAGAGTAAAAAGCAACACAAACCAGGCAAGATAAGGGCTTGAAGACATCTACAGATATCAGAACACACACTGGAAGGATGCCAAACTCCTGGCAATAAATAAGGAGGAACAATAAACTAGAGATATTTCCATGCTTTGTTTCCAGCATTCACCCTTACGCATGTCCGTCCTCTTATCCAGTTGTCACAACTGCAGCCCATGAAGAGGATCAAGGCCCTCTCCTCCCCAGTAGACCAGCCAGCCTCTGCCCTTCATCCTCCACAACCTCCGGAGCCACACTTCCATTCCCTCCTCCTCTCCCTGAGAGTCAGTCTCCACCAAGGGTTTGACACTACATATATATATAGGAATTTTAAATTCTGTGACTTGATCTTGGAATAAAAAAATAAATAGCTAAATAAATGAACTCTAGCTTAGTCATGCTAAGTGTTAGTTGATCTTGAAAACTGCTTGGCCAACTTCCAAAATTCTGGTACATTGCTGTATTCGCAATAAATATCTTTCTGATAATACAAAAAATTCTTAAGTTGGGCAGACACACAGACACAGCTAAAAGTAGTCAGGGGACCAAGTTTAAGGCCGCATTGAACCAAGAGCTGGTCACAGGTTATGCTGGTTTCACTTAACAGTCACATGGTTTGCTTAACAACCCCATGATCCCCTTAATGACAACAATGACTCATTTAATAACCACTGTAAAAACAGCTGTAAAATTGAGTCAGATCATGCAATGACTTGCTTAACAACTGCAATGGGAAGCAAAATTCTGGGTTCAACTGAGTTTGTAAATGAAGGACTCCTGGCAAAAATAACATTGACTCCTTAGATAGTCCAATTGGACTTTGAGGGTTAGTATTAGTCATTTTTGGGGAACTCTGGTCAAAGCCCAGTAGTTTGCTGCCCAAAATATTCTCATTTTTTTTGCCCAAAGGAACTAGAGAGAAGGAAGGTTTGGGTCTCAGATTGTAAACATAGACATTTCTGTGTTCTTCTAATTCATTACCTTATTATCTTTTTTTTTTAAAGGTCTGACTTTGTAACCCTGCCGTTCCAAGGAGCTGAGGTTCTTTTGGACAACGTGGTGCCACTTCCAGGTAATACCCCCTAGAAACCTAAGATGCATTAACCTCTAAGCCATGGGCTGTGATGACCCGGGGCATGGCACAAAGGCAAAACAATCAGATTATCAGGAGGAGTCCCTTTATTAGCTCCAGCTGTGCCTCCAATGTCCTGGTTACCTTCTGGCTGGAGAAAAACTCCCCTAGGAACAGCCTTTGACGGCAGAGAATCAAGTGCAAAACATGATCAACAAAAACTGTAACTATATGTCCAATCAAGGCAAATTGAGGTAATTAGTTTGGCAAAGCAGGAGCAAGAATTCCAGACGTGAAGGCATGGCAAAACTCAACATGGTTGGAAAGATGGGAATCAGGGCCCTATCCTCCCCCGTAAGCCATGCAACTGTCATTGCTCTCTTCTCCGTTCCTCCCTGCGTCCCTAGGATGAAGAGGGGATGGGCCTAGGTCCTCCTCTGAATTCCCTCTCCCTTGTTCTACATCTCCCCTGCTCCGCCCAGCCGGACTTTGCCCTTCCCCAGTTTCCTCCACAGCCAACGGAGCCACACTCCCACTCCCTGTCAGCTGTTCGTCTTCCTCCTCTGATTCAGACTCCGACAGGGGCATGACATGGGCTCCCCTAGCTTTGTCAGCTATACCAGGGGAGAGATTAAGTGTTTTTCATCAAGGCACCCTGGTCTACCCAAATATGGGATGGAGCATACTGCTTCTGCTTTTTCCAGTATGCTTTGTCCCATATTTGGGTAGACCAGGTTGCCCTGATAAAAAGCACTTAATTTCTCACCTGTTATAGCCGACAAAGAAAGGAGAGCCCATGTTAATACATCTACCTAATATATAAGTAGCCCGGGTTCGAATCCCAGAGGGGTATGGCTAGCTGACGAGCTAAATAACTTGAAATAGATCTATACTAGTCTCCCTTTATTTCTTTGGTGGTAAATACAAATTCAACATTTTAAAAAAGAAAACAACTCCAAGGGCAGACTCGATGGGCCACTGGGCCTTTTTCTGCCATCAGTTTTCTATGTTTCTAAAGTCTGGCAGATACTTCCAGAGATAATGTATCCTGCAGTGAGGTCTCTGAACAGAAAAATGATGTAGTGGTCATATTTCTATATAACACAAAGTTGGATATGGAGCTGCTTAGGTTATAGGGACATTTAGTCACAATTTTTAATTTTTTCTCCTGTATTTATTATATATGGTTACATGTTATGTGGGTTTTTGGGTTCGTTATTTGATTTTGGGTTGTGGTACAGTGGTGGGATTCAATTTTTTTTTACTACCAGTTCTGTGGGCGTGGCTTGGTGGGTGTGGCAGGGGAAGGGTACTGTAAAATCTCCAGTCGGAGGTGGTATTTGCTGGTTCTCCGAACTACTCACAATTTCCACTACCGGTTCTCCAGAAGTGGTCAGAACCTGCTGAATTCACCCCCTCTGGTGTGGTACAAGGCCCACAGTTACATTGTTTGAGTTGGGCAGCCTTATGAAACTAGTTAATAAATAAACAAATGGGGAACAGGAGTACAGTCACCTTAAAACCCTCTGAAAGAGGGTTTTCCCAGTGCATCTCTACTTGTTTCTGCATGCAAGGAAAACTTGGGTGTTGGGCAGGACAACATTCAGACATGCAGGTAGAAGAAGTGAGAAAGCCACAAGAGAAGAAGTCCTTTTTTAAGTGATTATATATCTGTGTCAGGCACGTTAAGCTCTAGTTAAGCTGATTTATTGCTAATGCCTATAAACAAGAAGCTAGTCAACAAATGGTTTAGCATTAAATTGGCACTAGATAAAAGTCAATGGAATTCAGGAGGGGGTTGGACATAGTTTGTGAGAATGTAAGGACTCTGGGCTGATTACTGTCTTGACTCCACCCCCCAGGCTGTGCTTGTCCTTCTACATTCTGTTCCCCATTGGTTTATTGATCAACTAGTTTACTAAAGCTGCCCAACTCAATTAGTGTGGCCGGCATACCAAAAGTAGACCCAGATAATAAACACCCCCCCCCCACATAAGGTTAAAATAGACATAATATATCATACAGGTAGTCCTTGACTTACGACCAGTCACCTAGCGACTATTCAGTTATAACGGATTTACCTTGAGGGAGGATTTATGAACTGGATTTGAGGATATGACAGTTGTTGTCCCCCTGGTGATCACAAGACTGCAGTTTAGGTGTTTAGAAACAGCATTTAGGGCCATTTGCAGCATCTTGCAGTCACATGATCGCATTTTATGAGCCATGGTGGCGCAGTGGTTAGAGTGTAGTACTGCAGGCTACTTCGGCTGCCTGCCGGCTGCCTGCAAATTGGCAGTTCGAATCTCACTGGCTCAAGGTTGACTCAGCCTCTTCCATCCTTCCGAGTTGGATAAAATGAGGACCCAAAATTGTCGGGGTCAATAGGCTGACTCCGTAAACGGCTTAGAAAAGGCTGTAAAGCACTATACAGTGGTAATAAGTCTAAGTGCTATTCCTACTGCTATTTTACAATGTTTTTCTTGAAAATTGGCATTTACTTCCAGGTTTTAGCAAAACTGGGCCTATAGCAAACCATCGATTTGCTTAATGACTACAGTAAAAAAAATTCCAGTTGGTCATGTAATTGAGTGCTTTATGACCAATCATGGGTTACAATTGTGATTGGCAAGCTTCATTACCGTCATAACGCAACAACTAGCTGTACAGGACACAAAATTTAAAGTGGCAACCAAGCACCATAACCCAACAACTGAAACGCAACTCCATTCATCCAGCCAATCAATAAAGTGCATTGGTAGAGAATGATAGGAGGGACTAAGTTCGGATTCTGCTCAGACTTAAGAGTTAGAGGAACTCAAGAACTTACCATATATACTTGAAGATGAACTGAGAATTTTAGGTGCCAAAATATACCCCCAAAATTGGGTTTTGCTAACCTGCAAGTGTATTTGGTAATACTTTTTAAAAGTACCTGCATTTACTTGCATATAAGCCCATCCATGCATAAGCTGACCCTCGAGTTTTTAACCAAAATGCTATGAAAATCCAATTAGCCACCACCGAGCCAATTATGAAAATTAAAGCATATGAAAATGTTGAGGCTCAGATTATGCACAGATGGGCTTACATGCAAGCACCGTACGCTCTGTGTAACACCTTTTCTGCTTTCTTCAGGGATTTTCATTCTTTGGGTAATTTTTTAAAGCTGTTTCTTTCTTGTTCCTCCCTCTCTTCCCTTCTCCCCTCCCTACCCCCAAATAAAAGGCATGAAACCCAGTAAAAAGATTTCAGGAAGAGTTTCTGTATTGCTTGATTTTGTTCTTTGAATAATTATTCCTTCTCCTTTTCTATGAAAGATGATGATAACTTCTCATCTGAAGCTGACACGGCTGTTAGTGAAATGACCAGGGGCACACCCTTACTTGCACAGGTAAGTGCAACATCTGGTGGGTTGCTTAGAGCTGCTTTGATTTGATGAAACCTGGGAAAAAGTGTTTGTGGTGAGAAACCCTTTTTCTCCCCATTAATGAGTGAGGAAGTGAATGTCAAACAAATAAGAAATTGTGTAGACTCCAGATTTCTTGATTTCTCAGTCATCAGAGTTGATGTTCCACAGCATTTGCCATTAAGCCTGCCCTTGGCTTGTTCAAACTCAGCTTGATGTTGATAAAGTTTACTCTAAACTTTAAACTTTCAGGGGTCTCCAACCACTGCAACTTTAAGGCTTGTGGACTTCAACTCCCAGAGTTCCTCAGCCAGCTTCGAGTTGGCTGGGAGTTGAAGTCTACAAGCCTTAGAGTTGCCAAGGTTGGAGACCTCTGTCCTAAATGGTTAAGGCACCAGGATAGAAAGTGGGAGACGATGAGTTCTAGTCCCACTTTAGCCATGAAAGCTGGCTAAGTGACTTTGATCCAGTCCCTCTCTCTCTGAGCCCAATTCACCACACAGAGTCATTGTTGTGAGGAAAATAGGAGGAGGAAACAAATAAATAAATAAGCTATTCTTCACAAAACTACTACTTGGACTATGGCAATGTATTCTACCCTTGAAAAGTATCTGGAAGTTTCAGTGTGGGCAATCTTGGGTGCCCAAAAAATGGCGCATTATAACACCTTTGCTGTATGAGCTGTGTTGGCTGCCAGTTTGATTCGGGGTCCAATTCAAGGTGTGAGTTGTGACCTATAAAGCCCTATATGATATGGTTATCTACGGACTATGAACCATCTTCAATCCATTACACCAATCCACCTGGTCAGTTGGGAAAGGTATAGACCAGGGGTCGGCAGCCCATGGCTCTGGAGCCGCATGTGACTCTTTCATCCCTCTGCTGCAGCTCCCTGTCGCCAGTTGGTCCCACAATTGATAGGGCTTTTGGTTAGGACAGGTGGAGGAAAAAGGATGCAGCGCTAGGAGACTCTAGGATGGGAGAACCGGACTTCCAGTCAGCAGAGCAAAAAGGACGCTGTGCTGAGAGGAGACACTATGGTGGGGGAACCGGACTCCGGTCAGCTCCAGAATTGAACGGTGGGCTTCCGGTTAGGACCTTTGTGGCTCTTTGAGTATTTAAGGTGGCTGACCCCTGGTATAGACTCTATCAGTTAAAGAATTTTGACTGGGATCCAGGAAATGGGCCTCTCCACCGTTGCCCCCAATTTGTGGACCGCTCTCTTTCCAGAGGTGAGGTGGGTTCCCACCCTTTTGGCCTTCCGAAAAGTGGAAGGCCCCTACAACCTTGCTTGGTCGTGCAGAGGAACATGCAGTCATGGGGCTAGTTAGCACCCTGAAAGCCCTCCTCTCGTCTTTTAATTAATGTTTAACATTCTTTCCTGCTTTAAAATTTTAAGTCCTGTGTTTTGTGCTTTCAGTATACAGTCTCTCTGTGAGGGAGATGGGCGCTTCTTAAATACGATAAATAAATAAATTATAAGCTAGGCAAATTCTTGTCCAGAGCTCAGTGAAAAGATCTTAGTGGCCTTGTTAGTGACAATCTAGGAAGATTTTAGATCCTTTGCAACCTGTCTAACATTGTGGCTCAAGGAGACACCTGTAGGAGAAGAGCAGGCAGAGCTGAGGGGAGGCGGAATTAAATGCGTCATCAGCTTAGAGTTGTGGCATTCCCACAAGCACTCCCAAGTCCAACCTCTCCTGAATTCCATTGACCCTTAACTTGTGCCAATTTAGTATCAAACTTTAGTTGACCAAATTCTTCAGTAGAGGCTTGAAGTAATCTTCTATGCTGCCATCTCACAAATGATCCTGATTCTTTGTGTCTGACATCAGTCATGCATTCACTGTTGGTAGGTATTAACTGACTTTTCTATTTGTAGGTTACAAATTACGACAGTGCAACGGGCTTGCCACTAATACAACTGTGGAGCATGATAGGAGATGAGGTATGTGGACTATCCAATCAATTTTGGGAGAACAGGCCCATAATGTGCCACAGTGATCCCGGAATTGAATCACCAGTGCACTTGTTATGATGACCTGGGTGATTTTGAACTGAAAGCAGGAGAGGTCCTTCATAAAATGTGCATTAGTAGACTTCCTAGTAGGGTGCTCTTCTTTGGGGATGTTGCGTAGATATAGAAAGAGTAACAACGAGACTTCGTACTCCAGAGAGATGTTGGATCTCAGTCAAATGTCCCGCCTGCTCTTGGTTGGCCTTGTTCCAATCATCCAGAGTGCAGGTGGACATCACCAACTTTTTTCTGCAGCCTTCAGTCCAGCTTGGTGTATGGACAGATGGTCTCCTCTTTAGTTGCATCTCTTTAGGTGGACAGCAACAGAGTCTGTAAGCCCCTTCACAGGATATGCCAAGCCACCTTATCCACGCAGACAGCACCAAACAATGTGGGGAAAACTAAGCCAGCTTTGTTTCACTCTTCAGGGTCCCAGCTGCTTTGATGGAGCCTGACTGATGCCTTTCTTGGAATTCTTTCTTATTACATTTTTGCAAAACATAAAAGAAAGGAAAGCAACCGGGCCAGCCCAATTGGAAAAAAAATATATTGTTCGTGCACACACATACAGAAATCCATCTGCTCGTCACACTCAGGAATGATAGATCCCATTTTGGGGTTTCTTCAAATTCCTCCCTGTCCAAAAGCTAAAACAGAGAAAATCCACAAATTAGTGCTCTATCAGGAGGTACAAAGATAAGTCTTTCTGTTCATCCTTCAAATGGCGCATGTTTGGCAGGAATTGAGTGGCAATTTCCAGATTTTAGACGCTCCCGCAAAGGAGATTAGTATTTCCAGGTGAGAGTTACTCTAACATTAACTTAATGGACTTTTAATCAAAATACAAAATCTTTTATTTACAATGAGATTATTTATTGAACTGAGAACGTATCCTTTTTGAGTGAAATCAGCTGCTAAGTGTGTAGCATGTTAAAGCTGCCTGCCATGGAATTTTTATTGCTAGAGATAAATTTAGTAATATTTTTTTAAAAAATTACCAGTATTCTTTGGTGGAAGAGCACGTCAATTATGCATAGGCAAAAAGGATGGGGAATTTTTTTTTAATTTAAATTAGAGAGACTTGGTTTAAAATATAAACCGCACTTTTTATGAAATGCATGTATACCTAAGTAGTCCTCCCTTAACCTCCATAGACTGGAAACTCTGTTGCTAAGCAACATGGTCATTAAACAAGACATTGTGTGACTGCTGAACTTGTGTCACTTTCCCCTGCGGTTATTAAGTGAATTATTGCAGTTGTTCAGTGAGTCAACTTATAACTGTGCCTTGTGACCTCCGGCTGGCTTCCCAGTGATGTTGCTTATCAGGTGTGTACAGATGGCGATCACGTGATAATGGGACAGGTCAACTGTCGTACAAGTATGGGGGCTTCAAAGCACCCTGAATGGTGATCACATGGCTGGGGGGAACAGCCATAAGTTCAAGGACCAGTCATAAGTCTTCTTGTTCAGTGCTGTCATAACTTTGAACAGACACTAAGTGAGTGGTTAGTAAGCAAGGGCTACCTGTGCTGTCCTTCCACTTAAGATACCCTGTTTCCCTGAAAATACAACCTACCCTGAAAGTAAGTCCTAGCTTGATCTTAATTAGGGCTTGTTTTAGGGGTAGGGCTTATATTGGCCCTACCCCTAAAATAAGCCCTAATTAAGATCCCACCCACTCCAGAGTGCATGGGTAAAAATTAAGCTAGGATGGGGATGAGGGGGTGGAGCTGCCCTACTACTTACCTTTGGACAGTTGTGGTGAGGCATCTCACACCCCAACACCTGCCTTGCTGGCCCATTTCTTCTGCAGCTGGCTAGGCTGGCAATGCCCCTGATAACAAACCTCCGGGTCGATCCGGAGCTCTGTTATCGGCTGCAGAGGCCTTCAGGAAAGCCTTGCCGGCCGCAGAAGAAGAAGTTCCTGAAGGCCTCTGACAGCGAAAAGGAGGCCGGGGTGACGCACGCAAGTGAGGATAGTCAGTGGATGACATCCCCCCAAAATAAGACCCTGGTGGCTTAGGGAGTCTGTCTTCGAGAATCTGTCAGAGACCTAACGACTGACACTCAGAGCGGTAATGACCAGATGACTGCAAAGAATATAAATCCTTCCATTCCCCACCAAGTAAGAACTGAAGAAGCTTCTTAGATGAAAGGTGAAAGGTTTTCAAAGGAAAAAAACAAAAAACAAAGTCCAGTTGGCTTTTGGAAAAGCACCTTTGCAACAACCATGACCTAGATCAGTGTTTCTTAACTTTGGCGTCATGTGGACTTCAACTCCCAGAATTCCCTAGTTAGGCATGCTGGCTAGGGAATTCTGGGAGTTGAAATCCACCCATCTTCAAGAGGCCCTAGGTTGAGAAACACTGACCTAGATGATTGAGATTCTCCATAGACATGTAGCCATGATGTATCTGATGTCAACCCTGAAGCGAACCTGGCTGAGGCCATCTTCGAGGCTACATGGTTGCCACAAGGCAGAGGGGGAGAAAGGGAGCGGGGAAATTAGATAGCTCGGCTTTGCAGTCAAAATACACTGGAACTTCGGGTCACGAACGCTTCTGTTCGCAACCAAATCTGGTAACGACCAGAATTTTTGCTTCTGTTTTGCTTCTGGTCACAAACAGATCTTCCGGTGGTGACCAAGTAAACCTGAAAATCGCTGCGATTTCCTGCGAAGAAGCGATTTCTCCTTCGGTGCCATTTTTTTTTTTGGTCTGCGCATGCACAGATGGGTGTGTTTCCAGTTACGACCAAATCGGATGGCGACCGTAGTCCTGGAACAGATTACGGTCACGACCCGAGGTTCCACTGTAAGAAGTTTTCTTGTGGGAACCAAGATCATTCTAGCAGGTGGCTGAGAAGAGGAGGAGTGAAGTAACCAAACAACCTGCCAGCACCTCTATTGGACAATGTGATTGTTGACCTGGGGGGAAGGGGATACTTTCACTTTTTAATTAGATGAAAACTGCGGGAACTTATCAGAGTCGGTTTTCACCAGTTGTGCCAATATGATGTATCCAATAAATGTGTTCTTTGAGGAATCTACCTGCCTCAAAGTTCTGCTTTCTATGGGCGTATCACTTGGAATGCTGACATCTGACGGTGCAAGATCACTTCATTTCCTCTACTGTTGCTGGCATCACTCACTAAAGTTTCTCTTTGTCTTCTTTTCCAGTTGGTGTCCATCAACCGAACACTGGTGGAACGAGGATTTGCTCAGTGGGTGGAAAGCTACTAGCAAACCCCTTAACCCATCTTCTGGACTGTTTCTCTTCTTTTCCCTTGTCCCTTTGACTTTCTTTCCTGTTTTTGGCACTGTTTCAAAATTAGGATTTTGTAGTCCCTCTTCCTGCCCCTCCCCCCTCCCCCCACCTCCCCCCCCCCACACACAAATCAGTCATTATTCCCACCAGCGATTTGTGATGAATTCATCTGACTGACCACAGTTTGTATTGCATACCTCATTTTGTTGAAAAGGCAGGGAGTTGTACCATAAGCCATTAAACAGAAACAAACCACAGCTTTAAAACTTGGCTCTTCCCTTCTGGTTAAATGTCAAGTTGTTAAAAAAAAGAGAGAGAGAGAGAGAGAGAAGAAAATAATAATTGTAATAATACCAGGTTGTAATTGTACCAGGTTGGCTGTGTATGGTTTAAGGCATGTGTTGAATTTCCTAAAGTGACTGCTGCCTTGACATTAAACTGACTTGAAATATAGGAGATAAATTTGATTCAGAAATCCCCCCCCCCCAAAAAAATGAATAAAATATTTGAAACTTGGGAGCACATCCGATATAATAGGCATATCCATGTTTCTAACCGCAAAAGCTAGCTGCCTTCCCTTTGGTTCTAGGGAAAGCCACAATGCCCCTTGTTTGATTGTGACTTCACTTTTAATTAAGGCTTGGTTTGTGCAAGAAACCAGGATACGTTTTGCAGACCACCTGAAACAATGAATTTGACTTCAACCACTACAGCTGCGGCGTTTTTAAAATTCTCAGTCATGTTGAATACACAGAGAAAAGAAAAATGGATCGCCAAGCCTGATTGTAAGACATCACTGTTTTCTAGCTGTTTGGAAAAAAAAAACCTATGTAAATATATATAAAAATCATTGTAATATTTTGTACAAGAGAAAAAAAAAATACTGGAGAATTAAAAAAGGGAACTTCAAATGAAATGATTTTTTTTTTCCATACCAAAATGTCCTCTGTAGAGAAATAGTTCAGGATGTATCATTACACATCTTAAAACACTAGAATGCGTGAAAAATTTTCTGATCTTTGTATAGCATGATTCTTTCCCCTGCTTGCTGTATGGTAGGAAGAGTAATCAGCAAATTCTTATTGCTTTTTCGCTGTACAGATCTGACTGAATGGGGAAAAACGAGTAACATTTGGAATTAATATTGCAGTGACGTCTTTTTTTTCTCTTTTTGCTCCTTTTTAGATTGGTTTCAAATGTGGAATTTAAAAAAAAAAAGAATCAAGTAATTTAAGCTAATTTAATACTATTAAAATATAAATGAATTTAAAACATGGTTGCTGAGTTGGGAGTTATTACCGAAGGGAGAGAATGTAAAAATGTCTTGTATGTATGTCAATTCTATTACAGATTTTTTGAAATATTGATCTTATATAGAAGATGGAGTGTATGGCAAAACCTTTTTCCTCAAAAGATGTAGAAAAAAAAAAGTATTGTGTGAATCAGTCGACCTTTAAGATTTTCAGCAATTAAATGCCTCTAAATGTGAGGGACTAGTGTCATGGATTTCTTTTGTATGATTAAGGTGCTTGATTTAAAAACTTGGCCAAATTTTGTAAGGGAACTAATTTTTCATTTCTTTGTGAAAGTTCCCTGGCTGGGGACTTCTGGGAGTTGAAATAGCAATAGCACTTAGACTTTTATACCGCTTCATGGTGCTTTTACAGCCCTCTCTAAGCAGTTTACAGAATCAGCAACATTCTGGGTCCTCATTTTACCAACCTCAGGAGGATGGAAGGCCGAGTCGACCTGGAGCCTGGTGAGATTTTAACTGCCAAATTGCAGGCAGCTGGCAGTCAGCAGAAGTAGCCTGCAATACTACCTACCTCATTTCCACATATTCACATATCTTAAAGGTGATGAGGTTGAGAAACATTGACCTAATAACAGAGTTTAGGTCTTTATTTTGGTTTTTTTTTAATTGCCACAACTGCAACTCAAAGGTGTACAAAAAGAATCACAAGATCAGTGGGTATAAATATCCATGACATACTGCAACCATTACGAATATGTAAACTGTAAGTAAACTTACAGCAGCAAGTGCAGTCACAAAATGGCTGCCATGAAGTGAGTCGCCGAAGAACCAGAAAGGAAAGGGGTAAGATTGTATAAAGCCTTCCTATTTGTTTTGCTACCCCGGCCTTCACTAATGGTTAATCAGGAAAGGTTGAGAAGAGCCAGAGAGAACATAGATCAAGGGGTCTCCAACCATGGCAACTTTAAGCCTGGCGGACTTCAACTCCCAGAATTCCACAGCCAGTTGCTGGCTGTGGAATTCTGGGAGTTGAAGTCCGCCAGGCTTAAAATTGCCAAGGTTGGAGACCTCTGCTATAGATGGCCCTCCACTTACCATCAGAAACGGGACCAGAATTTCTGTTGCTATGCAAGATACTTAAGTCAGTCGTGCCTGATTTTACTACCTTTTAGGCCCTCTTAAGTGAGCCACTGCTGTTGTTAAATGAACCACAGGGTTATTAAGCAAATTAACTTCCCCATGGCTTGTCAAAAGCCAGCTGGGAGAGCCGCAAAAGATGATCACATGACCCCAGGATGATGCAACTCTCATAAACACTAATTACCAAACTCCTGAATTTTGAACACGTGACTAGGGGGATGTTATGACTTAAGAGGACCTGGGTCATATGTCACTTTTTCATTCATTGTAACTTCAGATGGTGCTAAAGGAATAGTTGTAAGTCGAGGACTACCTGTATAGCCAAAATGATGCTAGTTAAACTCTTTAAGGATCTGATTTATGAGCTTTTGTGCATAGGAGAAAATGCCAGCAAGCAAAAATTATTAGGCTTAAAAGATGGGGATTATCTTCCAGATAAACCTTCAGCTCTGCATTCAACTTCTATTTCAAGTGCAAAATAAGGTTGACAGAATAGCAGAGTTGGAAGGGATCTTGGAGGTCTTCTAGTCCAACCCCCTGCATGAGCAGGAGATCCTATACCAGTCCAGACAAGTGGACAAACTGATCAACTGACCAGTGGTGGGATTCAAATTTTTTTTACTACCGACTCTGGGCATGGTTTGGTGGGCATGGCATGGCAGGAGAAGGTTATACTGCAAAATCCCCATTCCCTCCCCACCCCACTAACCTGCTTACCAGCTCCGTTCTCCTGGGCAGGACAACAAAAGAAGACCCAGCCAATCAGCTGGGACTCAGTGGGAGGCATAGAATAGATGGGGGCGGGGACAGTCAGAGGTGGTATTTGCTGGTTCTCAGAACTATTCAAAATTTCTGCTACCGGTTCACCAGAACTGGTCAGAACCTGCCGAATACCACCTCTGCAACTGACATTGATCATTTTGGACCCGTAGGGAGTGTGAGCTGATTTCAGAACAAAATTGATGTCAAGTTCAGACCACCTCAACAACAAAATCATGATTTCAAAAACAGCCTGGTTTCACACTCTAGGATCAGTGTTGTGCAGAAGTCGAAGGCTTTGGTGCACAAAAGGAGCGTTTGGAACTGGGTGAAATCAATCCCAGAGTTCTCAATTGAGGGTCAGACTGAAATCGTCCTATTTTGGACTCAGTGCAAAGACCGAGCTTTCTGAAGAAGGCTGGGATGCTGGGAAAGATGGAAGGTAAGGCAATAAGAGGGTCACCAGTGTGGGGGAGGAGGGACCCTCACAGAGGCAATGATGGGCTATCTGAAAGACCAGGTTGGGGGCAGGTCATAACTGAGAAAACCTATGTGGTTGCTAAGAGTTGACAGTGACTGGATGGCATGTAATCAATGAAACATGGTGAATACAGTATTCCTCTTCCAAGACTTAGTTAACTCCATGCCTGTTTTTTAAAATAAAGTAATTGATAGTGTGCTTTAGTCAAATGAGTGAGCCAGCTTGTGATAAGGCCTTCATCTGGAGAAAGTCTCTGATTTTCTCTAGAGAAAGAACAAGTGTGGTAGTAGCATTTTGTCTCTCTAGCCAAAGAGACCCTCAAAGGCAAGATCGTGTAAAAGTAATTATTTGAATAATTAGTTATTTAAACGATTGGGGTCAGCAGAACTCTCTCCCAGAAACCTACTTTTGCACACAAGAGTAACATTAATACAACAGCACTGAAAAAAACGACACAACTGGTTTTCACACGGCTGTTGCATCACGTGATCAAAATTTGGATGCTTGGCAACTGGCTCATATTTATGATGGTTACAGTGTCCTGGGGTCATGTGATCCCTTTTTGCAACCTTCTGACAAGCAAAGTCAATGGGGAAGCCAGATTCACTTCACAACCATGTTAACAACTGCAGTGATTCACTTAACCCCTGTGGCAAGAATGGCTCTAAAATGGGGCAAAACTCACTTAAAATTGTCTCGCTTAGTAATAGAAATGTTGGGCTTAATTGTATCCATAAGTTGAGGACTGCCTATATATGATTTTCTCTCTTATTAATTTGTGCCTATCAATTTAACTCAAAAACACATCTCTCTTCATTTAATTTTTCGATACAGAGAATATTAATTCAGTAACCATATAGACATACTGTATAAACACAGACTTAAAGGGTGGAAGGATGGAAAGATTGCAAAAGACACAAAAGAGTGGTTTGGAATCAGAGCAAGACTGATGTCCAATGTTATTCCTAATAGTAAGAGCAGATTTGCAAAATAACCGAGTACTGGAGAAAAATGTGCTTTCCTGTATTTTCAAGCAGAGGTTGGCTAGCTATCCATCACAGTTACTTGCATTGAGATTTGCATTGACAGGAAGTCACATTCAATAGCTTACACCGACGTTTCTCGACCTTGGAGACCTTAAGATATCTGGACTTCAGCTCCCAGAATTCTGGGAGTTGAAGTCCAGACATTTTAAAGTCACCAAGGTTGAGATATTCTGCCCTACACCAAGGAATTTCAAAATTCTAATGAAAGAAAATTGTCTAGATTTGAGTGGACTTCATTTTTGGGGTCTTTCAGGGAAGCCCACCAAATCCTCACTAGACTTTAAAGTCCTGTGAAAACCAGTAGCAAAGTCTCGGGTCTAAACAACACTTTCCAATGGAAGAATTTGGACAATTTGAAGCACTAAAAGGAAACAGTCAGTAGATGGCAATACAGCCTAAGAGATCAAACTCTATTTCTTTTGCTGAGTTTTCCAAGTCTCACAAAAGTAAATGGAGCATCTGGAAATGCATTTCACCATCAGCTCCGAAACAAAATTGGGTTCTTAATTACAGGAAGACCCCAACTTATAATTATTCGTTTAGTGAGCGTTCAAAGTTATGACAGTACTGAAAAATGTGACTTACAACTGGTCCTCATACTTACGAACGTTGCAGCCTCCCCTGATCAAAATTTGGGTACTTGGTAACCAGCATGTATTTATAGGATGGTTGGAGCATCTCAGGATTAAGTGTTTGCCCTCTGTGACCTTCCCAGCCAACTTCCAGCAAGAAAATTCAGTGAGAAACTGACTAGTAATGATTTTTCAACATTTTAAAAATTATTATCCAAATATATATTGGATAAATTGTGTTAAAAATGCTTTCTGTGTAATGACACAAATATTAAACTTTTAAATGCCCCTTCTGGTGTCTTTTTGCCTTACTTTGTCTTAACTCTTCAATGGTCAATATTCATATATTTATGTGTTTTTACAGAGATTTGTAGAGCATCTCATCCAAAGATTCTTGGTGGTTTGGAGGTCATAGAAAAAGCAAAGTCTCTGAATCTGTGCATAACAGTACATGTTATTATATCAATGTCTTCACATTATAATTTAAAAAAATAGTCAAGATGGAAGCCACTGTGGTGTGATCCAAGTTCTATTTTTAATGACACAAAAAATGGCCATTGCTTCAATTACACTGTCGCAGTTGCTGTCTTTTGATTGGACAACCCTGTATAATCGGTCGGATTCCAAGCTGCCACAGAAGGGAATGTCTATAGCATGGAGTTGAACTTGGTGTTCTCTGAGTTTGGTTGTTTTCTTTCAGACATTTCATGGCCCAACTAGATAACATCATCAGTGCTAGAAGGGCGTCTTTATGTTTATGTCGTCTTCCAAACTAGGCAAGGAGAAGGCCCACTTTTCAAGCATCCTGAAGGGGCTGGCTTGTCATCTGGGAACCACTTTTTTCAAGTGACATCTTGGGATAGGTGAAATATTCAGTATGATCTCTCATGTGGATTCAGTGTGAAGACTTGTTTCCAGGCTCTAGGTACTAAAATTTAAAAAAAAACTATTTAAAAACTATTTTTAAAAATTACAAGAAAATGTTATTTCCATTTGATTTCTAATTTCCAACTGACCTCATGTGGGCTGTGCAGAAACAGCTAAAGAGACAGATGTGGCCTAGGTGGGGGCATAAAATGACCAGGTCTGGCCTAGATGCATTTTTAAAGCCAAAATGAAACAGGATAGTTTGAGGATCAGTCTAATGTGCAGAGGTGTACAGTGAGGTTACTTATGGCTCTGTGTTTTATGGGTGTAGAATGGGATCAGTTTCATTCAATAAACCATGATTCATTTAATCATAGACGGGGTTCCAGGGGAATGGCTTGCCTCCAGAAGATGCTCCGGCACTGGAGGTTTTTAAGAAGAAACTGGACAGTGATTTGTCTGAAATGGTATAAGGTTTTCTGCTTGAGTACGGAGTTGGACTAAAAGACTCCCAAGGTCCCTTCCAACTCTGTTATTCTGTGAGATTGGCATGCCTAATTTAGAGGCACCCATCTGCAAACCTGGGAAGCTGAAGATCTGGCTTTTTTAAAACCAAAGTTAGTAAGTTTCCCCAAATCAATGGTTTTAGCAGCACAGTTTCATCTTGTTTGACTGTCCTTGAGTGCGATTATGAAACAGACAGAGATGGATGAGCAAACGAGCTTCTTGTCACTGCAAAATTGCTCTGTGGTAGCTGTCTATTTCACACTAATTTAATTTTAATTTTCCAAGACTTTTCAGGCTTGACCTTGGCTGACCACAAAAAGAGTTAAGCAGGATCAGGCCTGGGACTACTAGACATACCACTGAAAGAGGCTACCTTAGAAAGGGGGGAAGCCAATTTAGAAAACCACACAGAAGATCACACTACCTGATCCTCGACTCCCCACAGATTGACATCCATCAAAGGGAGAGTATATTATTTCTTTTACAAGTTGCACTGAAACATTTTTAAAGGAATGATTAACACTTAACCTTGTTAAATACCTTATGCGAAATGTGGAACTCTTGGAATTTGGAAAACTAGCATCTGAAATCCACCAATGGACCCACAAACGTATCAAGGGACAGGACATCTTGTACTCAGAGGGTGATGTAGCCATGTGGGGTGGGCAAAAAAAGGCAATTTGGAGCCCTGACCTTTCTTTTTTCTTGCAATAATTTTTTATTTTGTTTTATACGAACAATCCATCTTCCGTTTAAACAGTGTGACATCTGGGTACAAATACCCTGTGCAATAACAATTGCAATTAATACATATTCATTACTATAATATCAGCATATTTACTTTATACTACTATGCATAACAGTGGTGGGAATCATTTTTTTTTTACTACGGGTTCTGTGGGCGTGGCTTGGTGGGTGTGGCTTGGTGGGCATAATGTGGCTTGGGCGTGGCTTGGTGGGCATGGCAGGGGAAGGATACTGCAAAATCTCCATTCCCTCCCCACTCCTGGGAGAAGGTTACTGCAAAATCCCATTCCCTCCCCACCCCACTAACCTGCTTTCCAGCTCCGTTCTCCAGTGCAGGGCAACCAAAGAAGACCCAGCCAATCAGCTGAGACTCGGGAGGCAGAGAATAGATGGGGGCGGGGCCAGTCAGAGGTGGTATATGCCGGTTCTCTGAACTCAAAATGTCTGCTACCAGTTCTCAAGAACTGGTCAGAACCTGCTGAATACCACCTCTGATGCATAATATATCTAATTATTATAACAATCCCCTTCTTAATATATTTAATTCTTATTCACATGTTTATTATTTTTCGCTAGTCTTCTTTGATTTCTGCCCTTTCTTATGTGCGTCCCTCTGCATGCAAAAAGCAGCAGAGCTTCCACTGAATTGGCTGTGGCTACCATCTTGCCTTTTTTGATTCTCTTCCTGTTTATTAGAGGAGAAGGGACTTCAAATTAGGCAATTCTCCTATACCTCAAAAACGACCAGTTTCCCATAACCAGTATGGACTAACAATTAAGGCACCAGGCTAGAAAACGGGAGACTGTGAGTTCTAGTCCCGTTTTAGCTAGGAAATCCAGCTGGGTGAATTTGAGCCAGTCACTCTCTCTTAGCCCAACTCACCTCACAGGGTTGTTGTTGTGAGGAAAATAAGAAGGGGAAGACACGTTGGATATGTATGCCATCTTGAGTTATGTGTAAAAATGATTAAGGTGGGGTACAAATAAATAACAAAATAAAAATAAAATAAAATAATCCTCATTTACCAGTACTTAAGCTATTGTGCCCTCAGAAACATGGAAGAATCAGAAAAAAAAACACCCTTCAAAATGCAGCTAAACTTTGAATGTCCCAGGAAGGCACAGAGGAGAGCAAAACTTTCACACTCCAGCCAGCCGGGTCCATTGTTATGAGCAATGGAGGCTTAACTCATAAACAGCAATGGTTGAAGTATCTACGGTGGCCAAGTCCCTCTAAGTGGGTCCACACAACGTGCTATGTTATGAACCCAGAAAGGGCAAACTTTTTAGGCTGAATGCTCTTGTGGGGATTCATCAACCCCATCTGAGTGGAATATCCCAATACAGGATCTGCTGTTGCCACACTGACCATATTTTCTTGGAAAGGATAAAGGACAAAGCTGAAAAAAGGCAAATATGAAAGAAATTATAATAAAAAAAGCCAAGAAAACCTTTACAAAAATGCACATGCTAATAAAAATATCTAAAACCCCAAAGACTTACCACCATTGGTTTAATAACGTTTAATAACATTTCAACAGCACACAAAAAAACAAAAAACTAATAATTGGGCCACAGAGTTACAATCATCATAGCATCCTCAGTCACGTAGTCAAATTTGGGCAATTGGCAAGGATTAATGATAGTTGCAACATCCCAGGGTCATTTTATGACATTTCTGCAGCAGTCATTAAGTAAATGTGTCAGTCGTAAGTGTGAACCCATTTTTCACTATGGCATAGTTTTGCTGAAAAGTGCTGTTTGTGATTCTCCCAGCCGGGTTTTAAGCAAAATCAATGGGGAAAATCAACTCACTTAATGACCACATGATTCCCTTAATGACTGCAATGATTCTCTTAACAACCATGGCTAAAGAAAGGATGTAAAATCAGGCACGGCTCACTTAACAACTGCCTTGCTCAGCAATGGAAATTCTAATCTCAGTCGTGGTGTTGAGTTGAGGACTACCTGAATATAATTTTATTTTTAAAAGGCCACTCAGTTTCTATGCATTGAGTGAATTCATGAATTACATGAATGCGAAAGACTGCACATGAAGGGGTGCCCTTTGTGCAGTAAAAATTAAAAGACTAAAATAAAGGGCAAAAGTGAGTTTTTGAAAAATAAAGAAATCTAAAGGGCAGCTTTAGGAAAGAAAGGGCTGTCCTTTATAATAAAAGGCACATGGTCACAGTAGCCATAGCATAAAGATGCAATAAAAAAAATATTTCACAAGAAGCAATTGACAACTCTTTTGCAAAACCTATTGGCAACGCTGATCAGTGAATACACAAATCTCTTGGCCTGCTGGATCAAATCCATTTTATGCTTGACAGGATTGCAAAGGGGTCTGCAGGAACTGGCCCAAAAGTCAAAGTGGAAACTATGACATTGTATGGTTTTGGGGAGGGGGCATCAAGAGAGATGGGGTGAAGTTCAGACTTTAAAGATCTCAAAATATAACACAGGTTTAAGCAAAGGACTTCCCTCTTGAGTTTGGGAAGGGTGTGTTTTTATATCAGTGACAGTGATACAAAGGTTTGAGAGAGAATGACCAGCCCCAAGTCACTTAGCTGTCTTTCACACCAAAGGCAGGACTAGAACTCACAGTCTCCTAGTGATTGGCCCTTAGCTGTCTTTCATGCCTAAAGCGGGACTAGAACTCTCAGTCTCCTGGTGATTGGCCCAAAGTCACACAACTGGCTTTCATGCCTAAGGCGGGACTAGAACTCTCAGTCTCCTGGTGATTGGCCCAAAGTCACACAACTGGCTTTCATGCCTAAGGCGGGACTAGAACTCACAGTCACCTGGTGATTGGCCCAAAGTCACACAACTGGCTTTCATGCCTAAGGTGGGACTAGAACTCACAGTCTCCTGGTGATTGGCCCAAAGACCCTCGTATGGCTTTTTTTCCAACATATCCCTGGAAGGCAGGATACTGTGTACTGGCAGGGAATTCTGGACATTATAATCCATGCAGCTTAAAGTTGCCAACCATGCCCCATGGTTATGATGACTTATGATCACAATTTGGGATTGGAATTTCAGTTGCTAAGCAAGACAGTTTTGAAGTGGGTGGTGTCCAATTTTACAATCTTCTTTTGCTGAGGTTGTTAAGCAAATCACAGTTAAGCGATTCATGCAGTTGTTAAGAAAATTCAGCTTCCCCCATTGACTTTGCTTGTCAGAAACCAGTTGGGAAGGTCGCAAATGGTAATCCCATGGCCCCGGTATGTTGCAACTGTTGTAAGCAGTTATGACCCCGTGGATGACAAAGACCTTGGAATACTCATATTAAGCGACCTAAGCGCCAGAGTTTACTGTAACAGCATTGCCAAAAAGGCATTAAGACTTGCAAATATAATCTTACGAAGCTTCTCCTCCGGTAATATAGAATTGCTAACTAAGGCATACAAAACCTTTGCTAGACCAATACTCAAATATAGCTCATCTGTCTGGAATACTCACTGTGTATCGGACATTAATACAATTGAGCGGGTCCAGAAGTGTTTCACGAGAAGAGTACTACACTCATCTGCTCGCAACAGAATACCCTACACGACCAGACTAGAAATTTTGAGCTTGGACAACCTAGAACTACACCGCCTACAGTTGGACTTTAGTGTAGTACACAAAATTATCGGCTACAATGTCCTACCAGTCAATGACTACTTCAGCTTCAACTGTAACAATACAAGAGTATTACAACAATACAATGCACTACCTGACTCTGTTGTTACATCCTCAAACCCCCACTCCTTTAACCTTAAACTATTTACTATTGACCTCACCCCATTCCTAAGAGGTCTGTAAGGGGCGTGCATAAGTGCACAATCACGCCTGCTGTCCCTCTCCTATTGTCCCCATTTATTCGTACCTATTTCCTGTATTCATACTCATGTTTATTCTTTTTTTTTTTTTGTAAAAAGTTTTATTTCAGTTTTCCACATTTTAGAAACATCTTTTTTTAGTGAACAGCGTGATTCCAGGTTTTCTCATTTCCATACAAAGAATTCTTATACCTATTATCTTGTCAGCGATTGACAAATCAAATCAAATAAATAAATAAATAAATAAATAAATAAAATGTGTCCAAATTTTGATCATGTAATGTGAGGATGCCGGGTATAAGTGCAAGGACTAATAGTAAGTCACTTTTTCAGGACCGTCATAACTTTGAGCAGTCACTAAATGAATTGGTTGTAAATCAAGAAGTACGTATATTCTTTCCCTCTGCTGAGAAAGACCAACGGGCTGCATTTATGCTTTTCAAAAGACACGCAGAGCCATCAAAAACTCAAAAAGATCCTGCATTCTGATGCTTTCAAAAACTCAAAAAGATCCTGCATTCCGATGCTTTCAAAATGTCATAAAATAACAGTAATGATAAATTAAAGGCTGCCTTTTTCCTTTCCGTCCCCGGCCTATTTATATCTTAGACATAGGGCAGATTCTAGGAGGTTTTTTTGCCTCCCAGTTTTGACACTGACAGAAACTCTGCTTGTTGGGAAGCTACTGATGCTGTGAAGGCATAATGCATCACCCAAATTTTGCACTGTGACATGTATAGGCTCACTTGATTTATATGTGTCAGCTAAGAAGAAAAGTAGAAAGGAGCATCCCAGCTAGGTGGGAAAGTATACTATACTATATTCATATCTATATCTTCGTATCTCTATTTCTGTCTCTGTTTCTATCTCTCTATCATCTATCTCTCTATCAATCTATCTATCTAACATCTCTCTCTCTCCTCTCTCTCTCTCTCTAATTTTATGTGTGTGTGTGTGTATAAATACACAGACGCCATATATCTATTAACATATATAGTGAATAATAATAATAATAATAATAATAATAATAATAATAATAATAATAATAATAATAATATGGGTGTCAAGATGCCTCAGGGGTTAAGATGCTGGGATTGTTGGCTGGAACGCTGAGAGTCTGGGTTTAAGACCCAACACGTGATGGAGTGAGCTTCCATCCTCGCCTGCCAACCTAGCAATTCAAAAGCATGCAAATGGAACTAGATAAATAGGTACCACTTTGCTGGGAAGGTAACCCCGCTCCGTGATGTCATGCTTGCCACATTACCATGGAAATGTCTTTGGACAGCGCTGGCTAGTGGAGTAAAATCTTCAGGGACTCCTTTACCTTTTTATGTATAGATGTATATATGTATTTGTATATGTATATGAAAAATATACTGTGTATGTACTGTATGTATGTGTGTATATCTATATCTACCTCCCATAGAAATGTCTGACTTCCAGCTAGGCTTGTTCAAAACAGTCAAAATGCTCAGAGTTGTTTTGCAGTCAAGCTGAATAGAAAGAAAGAAATAACTAAAATAATACGTACATGTGAAATGAGATTGCCTTTGAATTGAATATGATTCCTGGTGATTTCACAGTCATATTCATGGTTCTTTTATTGGCAGTAGAAGTACTTGACTGACTTCTGATGTTTTGTTTCTTTTTTTAAAATTCAAGTTTAGTCTCTAGCCCTGGGATCTCCTCGTGATCTTTACTGCAAGTACTGTATTAACTGGGTCTGAATCAGATTAGAGTTTTGAGATCATCTAGAGTCAGCCAAACATTGCTAATCCACACTTATACAAAACATGTTCTAGTGTTGATAAATCACCAGTACAGGATGATTGGAAAAGTTTCAAGACAATGAGGAAAGAAAGTTAAGTCTTCTCTCTCCAGCTTCTCTCCATTTTTATATAGATACTGACATACAAATACTAACATAGATAGATGATGATAGATGGAGATAAATAGATGATAGATGAAAGATACTGTAGATAGATGATAGAATAGATAGATAGATAGATGATAGATAGATAGATAGATAGATAGATAGATAGATAGATAGATAGATAGATAGAGATAGATAGATGATATAGATGATAGATAGATTGATGATAGATAGATTAGATATACAGGTGAAACTCGAAAAATTAGAATATCGTGCAAAAGTTCATTTATTTCAATAATGCAACTTAAAAGGTGAAACTAATATATGAGATAGACTCATTACATGCAAAGCAAGATCGTTCAAGCCGTGATTTGTCATAATTGTGATGATTATGGCTTACAACTAATGAAAACCCCAAATCCACAATCTCGGAAAATTAGAATATTACATGCAATCAATAAAACAAGGATTGTACATAGAACAATATCGGACCTCTGAAAGTATAAGCATGCATATGTACTCAGTATTTGGTTTGGGCCCCTTTTGCGGCAATTACTACCTCAATGCGGCATGGCATGGAAGCTATCAGCCTGTGGCACTGCTGAGGTGTTATGGAAGACCAGAGTGCTTCAATAGTGGCCTTCAGTTCTTCTGCATTGTTCGGTCTCATGTCTCTCATCTTTCTCTTAGCAATGCTCCACAGATTCTCTATGGGGTTCAGGTCAGGCGAGTTTGCTGGCCAATCAAGCACAGTAATCCCACGGTCATTGAACCAGGGTTTGGTGCTTTTGTCAGTGTGGGCAGATGCCAAGTTCTGCTGGAAAATGAAGTCAGCATCCCCATAAAAGCTTATCTGCAGAAGGAAGCATGAAGTGCTTCAAAATCTCCTGGTAGACGGCTGCGTTGACCCTGGACTTAATGAAGCACAGTGGACCAACACCAGCAGATGACATGGCTCCCCAAATCAACACAGACTGTAGAAACTTCACACTGGACTTCAAGCATCTTGCAGTGTGTGCCTCTCCATTCTTCCTCCAGACTCTGGGTCCTTGGTTTCCAAATGAGATGCAAAAGTTGCTCTCATCAGAAAAGAGGACTTTGGACCACTGAGCAACAGACCGGTTCTTTTTTTCTTTAGCCCAGGTAAGACGCTTCTGACGTTTGTTGTTCAGGAGCAGCTTGACAAGAGGAATACAACATTTGAAGCCCATGTCCAGGATCCGTCTGTGTGTGGTGGCTCTTGATGCACTGACTCCAGTCTCAGTCCACTCCTTGTGAAAGTCCCCAACACTTTTGAATGGCCTTTTCCTGACAATCAGGAAAATCCAGGCTGCGGTCATCCCTGCTGCTTGTGCACCTTTTTCTTCCACACTCTTCCCTTCCACATAACTTTCTATTAATGTGCTTTGTTACAGCACTTTGGGAACATCTAACTTCTTTTGCAATTACCTTTTGAGGCTTTCCCTCCTTATGGAGGGTGTCAATGATGGTTTTCTGCACAACTGTCAGGTCAGCAGTCTTTCCCCTGATTGTGATTCCTACTGAATCAGACTGAGAGACCATTTAAAGGCTCAGGAATCCTTTGCAGGTGTTATCGCTTAATTAGCTGATTAGAGTGGGACACTTTGAGCCTAGAATATTGAACCTTTTCACAATATTTTAATTTTCTGAGATTGTGGATTTGGGGTTTTCATGAGCTGTAAGCCATAATGATCACAATTATGACACATCACGGCTTGAACTATCTTGCTTTGCATGTAATGAGTCTATCTCATATATTAGGTTCAGCTTTTAAGTTGCATTACTGAAATAATTGAACTTTTGCACAATATTCTAATTTTTTGAGTTTTACCTGTAGATAGATAGATAGACAGAGACAGAGACACAGAGAGAGAGAGACAGAGACAGACAGAGACAGAGAGACAGATATAGATAGATACATATATATACTATATAAAGGTAATCCTCAAGTTATGACCTCAATTGAATTTTCCTTGCGAAAGCAACATAGCTATTAAATGAGTTATGCCTGAAATTACAATCTTTTTTGCTACAGTTGTTAAGTGAATCCCATAGTTATTAAGCAAATTCAGCTTCCCCATTGACCTTGTTTATTGGAAGTTGGCTGGGAAGGTCACAAATGGTGAACACATGACCCAAAGATGCTGCCACTGTCATAAATACATGCCAGTTGCCAAGTGCTTGAAATCATGAGCACATACATGACTACACAGTCATAAGTGCGAGTCATAAGTCACTTTTTCAGTGCCACTGTAACTTTGAATGCTTGCTAAATGAATGGCTGTAAGTTGAGGTTTACGTGTATGAGTGCATGCGTGGGGGGAATTGCGCATGCATGCACAGATGTGCGGCACGCAAGGAGTGTTCTCTTGTGCATGCACGGGGCGTGGCCCCCCCCCAGCATGCATTGCCTTCTGGGTGCTGGCACGTGAGCAGGCGCAAGCGAGCGCATGTGCAATTATCAACATGGGAGCCAAAAAAGGTTATCCAGCACTGGACTAGACATACCCAATTCCAGCAACTGTTTTAGCCTCCAGTCCCAGGGGTGGGATTCAAATTTTTTAACAACTGGTTCTGTGGGCATGGCTAGGTGGGCATAGCCATGGGACTGGGTGGGCGTGGCTTCTCTTTGTTTTGCAGCACCCTCCCCCGCAGGGGTGGGATTCAAATTTTTAACAACCGGTTCTATGGGCATGGCTTAGGTGGTGGGCATGGCTTGGTGGTCATGTGTCTGGGTGGACGTGGCTTGGTGGTCATGTTATTTGCTGGGCATGGCCAACTCAATATCATTCACATTGAGGCACACATCTCCTCGCCTGGCCTCTCATGACTGTGGGGATGCTGCAACAGTCGTAAGTGTGAAAAATGGTCATAAGTCACTTTTTCAGTGCCATTGTAACTTTGAATGGTCACTCCACACAAGCAAAGTAGCAGCAAAGGAGGGGGAAAAAACTCCAGAGAAGTTCTTGAGACGAAGTCTAGTCCTGCCAAGAATGTAATAAGGGTTAACGCAGAGGCAGTTTCTGTAAGCAACACCAGAATGTTTCCTTCCTGCCTTCCTTACAGGATTAGGCCAGTAATTTCTTCTAACCACCGGTTCTCCAAACTGCTTAGAAAGTTAACACCCGGTTCTAGCGAATAGGTGCGAACTGGTAGAATCCCACCCCTGCTCCCCAGGTTTTTTTTTTGTCTCCTGGGTCTCAGGGAAGCCTCCCGGGGGGGTGTTTTTGCTCCCAGGAACTTTTCCTGGGGCCCAGGAAGGCAAAAAAAATAGAGCACCGCAGGAGGGAGGCACAGCCCTCCCCCACACACCCCTTTTTGCCTCCTAGGCCTCAGGGAAGCTTCCTGGGAGCAAAAACGCCGCCTCAGGAGGCTTCCCTGAGGTCCAGGAAGCAAAAAGGGGCAAAGCAGTAAGATAGCGAGAGGGATCCCAGTGCAGCTGATCATCAGAACAGCTGATCGTCGGGAGGGGGAAAAATACAAAACGCAGTCAGCGATGTCGCGCATGCACAATAAGGACTGACTGGGCGGGGAGGGGAGGGGGTGGGTGGAGAAGGGTTGAGCTAGCCAAGGGCACAGTTTGCCAGTTCTCTGAACTGCACAGAATCATAACAACCGGTTCTATAGAACCTATCCGAACTGGTAGAATCCTACCTCTGTCCAGTCCCCTAATCCTCTCTGTTGCTCTTCTCTGCACTCTTTCTAGAGCAGGGTCTCCAACCTTAGCGACTTTAAGCCTGGAGGACTTCAACTCCCAGAATTCCCCAGCCAGCTTTGCTGGCTGGGGAATTCTGGGAGTTGAAGTCCACCAGGCTTAAAGCTGCCAAGGTTGGAGATCCGTTCTAGAATTCTGGGAGTTGAAGTCCACCAGGCTTAAAGTCGCCAAGGTTGGAGATCCGTTCTAGAGTCTCCACATCTTTTTTACATCGTGGTGACCAAAACTGAATGCAGTATTCCAAGTGTGGCCTTACCAGGGCCTTACAAAGTGGCGTCAACCCTTCAGTGATTAATACAGTTGTTAAGTGATTCTGGCTTCCCCATTTTCTTTGCTTGTGAGAAAGTAACAAAAGGGCATCACTTGACCCTGGGACACTGCAACCGTCATATATACGAACCAGGTGCCAAATCTCCCAATTTTGATCATGTGACCATGGGGTTGTTGCGATGGTCTAAGTATGAAAAGTGGTCGCAAGTTACTTTTTTTCAGTGCCGTTGTAACGTCAATCACTAAATAAATGGTTGTAAGTTGAGGACTATCTGTACCTCCTTCCTAGTGTTGAGAGAGAGGGGGGAGGATTCATCCAAGGTCACCTAAGTAGCTTGACATCTAAAACAGGACTAGAACTCACGTCTCCTGGTATCTAGCCTGATTCTTTGACCACTACACCAAATTGCCTCTCAAATAGCTAGAATGTCAGCATTTCTATATCTCAGCTATACATACAGGCAATTTGAGTCCACTTATGGAAGCAAAATGCCAACTCTTCCTTTCACACGTTCCCCAAATGCTCCTTGCATTTTTACTTATTGGAAGAATTCAACCGACATATTTTATGTCTATCTTGCACATAGTTCGCCCCACATATCATGAAAACGCCAAGAGTGAGCTGTTGTTTGATTAACCCGTCATTACTCTCCATTCCTGGTTAAAAACCAGCCCTTTCCTTGGCTTTGTTTTTCTGTCTCTTGACCAATTCTTTTGTCCCCTGAAGCAGATTGTGCCCTGCTTTTAATTGACGAATTAATCAAGATAAAGCAAATATTGCACTCGCTCGATAGACAGGATATTTTAAAGGTCTTAAATCAATGTACCAGTTTCCTTTGATTAAGCAGTGCAAGCAAATATTGGTTGTTGCTTGCAAAGGCATTGTCCCGTCTGTCCCCAAGCCACTATTGTTTTCCCCTTATGCAGGCAAAACAATTCATTTTGTCCCTCTCCTTCAAACCAGAAAAAAATGGAGACCTTGTGCCTGAGCAACTTTGCAAGGAGTGAAACTACGCAAAGTTTTTCAGCTGGGTAAGGAAGCCTACTTTCAAAGTCCCCTACGTGCCTTCTTTTTCGTCCTTACCTCCTCCCTCTGCCTGGCAGGCATAACCCTAAAATCAAATATTGTCCTGCTTTTTAAGGGTTCTGGGGTGTGCTTTTTTCTGGACTATTTTCACAACAGAAATCATTCAAACGGTTGTGTATGGTGACCTTGTACATTTATTTATTTATGTACTAGCTCGATACCCATGCTTCGCTACGAAACTATGTGATCGAGCTTAGTTTTGGGGAAGGAAAATAAGAGGTGGGGGGAATTGTGCCTACAAGCATCCATCGGTATTCATCTGGCTAGCATCCTGTCAGTGTGTGAGAGAGTTGAGGGCTGTTTGGAAACTGAAGCAGTATTTGCTGTATGAGCGAGAAGGAGATAGCAAGGAGCCTGGGAGTGGCTTCGCTCAATTGTTCTGTACTAAAGTAACAAGCTAGTAAAGTAACAGTTAGTGGCTGCTGTGAAACTAAAACTGAAACTCCTCTCCTCTGCTTGTATTTTGAATTTGGAACAGATTTCTTTTCAGGTGGTGAAGGGGAGTAGAACTCCTTAGCATCAGAGTGTATTAATAATAATATACAAAATACTAAAGTTCTGATGGTCATTTTGAAAAATCCTTTCTTAGTGAGCACCTAGAAGTCAAGAGGAACACACATGCCAAATGTCAAGTTTGTAGGCTTTACAGTTCTGGAGATTTTGTGATGATACATGAGTGGTATTTCACTTTTATATATATAGATTTACTTATATCCTGCCTTTATTGTTTTTAACTTAAGCTAGCGAACATACTTAATATTCCTTCCTCCACCTATTTTCCCTGCAACAACTATCCTGTGAGGTGGGTTGGGCTCAAAGTGACTGGCTTTCATGCATAAGGTGGGACTAGAACTCACAGTCTCCTGGTGATTGGCCCAAAGTCACCCAGTTGGCTTTTGTACCTAAGGTGAGACTATTTATTTTTATTTATTTATTTATTTATTTATTTATTTATTTTATTTGCCAATTGTTTACAAGATAATAAGTATAAGTGTATACATAGTTGTGAATACATGAAATGGGTACATATAAGAAAAATAAAAGAAGAATAAGAGAAACAATAGGACAGGGACGGTAGGCACGTTGGTGCGCTTATGCACGCCCCCTACAGACCTCTTAGGAAAGGGGTGAGGTCAATAGTAGACAGTCTAAGGTTAAAGTTTTTGGGGTTTGGGGAAGAAACTACAGAGTCGGGTAGAGTATTCCAGACATTGACCACTCTATTGCTGAAGTCGTATTTCCTGCAATCAAGTTTGGTGCGGTTAACTTTGAGTTTGTATCTATTGTGTGCTCTTGTGTTGTTATGGTTGAAGCTGAAGTATTCATTGACAGGTAGGACATTGCAATGTATGATTTTATATAGACTAGAATTCAATCTCCTGGTTTCTAGGCCATTGGTCCAAACTGGTTCTCAAAATTGTCTGCTTCTTTCTTCCCTTGTCCATCAACAGACTTGAGGGACTACATTTACATCATTTCATTTGTTTCTTGATTCCAAAATTCAGCTTCAATCCAGCCACTTCAAATTTTTGATCTCAGGAGTCTGTCAAATGTTTCTATGGTGCAATTTGAAAAACGTGCCACTGTTGGTTTTACATTATCACTAGAATATGTGTTTAAAAAAAAAGATTGGTTGGAAAAATATTATGATTGAAAAGATTTCAACTCCCAGACTTCCCCCAGCCAGCATGAATTCTGGGAGTTGAAGTCCACATATTTTAATGTTGCTGAGATTGGGAAGCATTAAGTTAGGTGAACAGTGAATGGTGTTGGTGCCAATCTAGATTTATCGATATTTCCATTTCTTATCTCATGCTTCTGACATTTTTGGCTCACTGTCTTTTACTCCTTTTCTGTGTTTCACATAAGACAATTTGACCTAGAAAGGGACAAATGTTTAGCTAAGGTAAGCAGAAGGGACTGCATTTAATCTGCAGTTTTAGCCATCTCCAGGAGGGATGATGATTCAGTGGTTAAAGATGCTGCAAAGCTGACAATATGGGTTTGAGACCCGAGTTCTGCACAATGGGGTCAGCTCCCATTCCTTACCACAGCTCTTGTTCATCTAGCAGTTCGAAAGCATTGAAATGCGAGTAGATAAATAGGTACCACTTCAGTGGGAAGGTAGCAGCATTCTGTGAGCCTCGGTGTATTGTCGTGCTGGCTACATAACCACAGAAATGTCTTTGGACAAAGCTGGTTCTCTTGGATAAGAAACAGAGATGAGCACCACCCTCTTAGTCAGATACAACTGGACAGGGGAAGTCTTTACCTTTATCTTTACCCATCCCCAGACAAAGGGAAGAAGAAGGTGACCAGGGGGAGAGAGGGATTCAGTTACAATGGTGATGATGCCACTGTAGACCAAGTTCTCCAGATCATTCTGGAGAAATCCTGTTTGCTTGCTAAGAGTTGGCATGGATTTAATGGCACATAATCACCAATCCAGGCTTATATGTAACTTTGGCTTAACTAAGCCAGGCTTAGCATGTTGGGCTAATGGCCCTTAGCTTCTTAATGCAGTGTTTTCATCCAAGAACCAAATTTCCTTCTGTTTTCTTCAGCAGATTTGCGATATCCAATCACTTCTCTGTTAAGCTATCGGAGAAATCTTTTTCAAAGCAAAGCGGATTTCAAGAAACGGCTGGGTTTAATTTCTCCTTTTCAAACAGCCAGCTTGAAAATCTATTTGAGCATGAACAGTACAATGCAATGTTGGAAAAATTATGGCGAATAATTTCCAGTTTAGTTTGCATCAGCACATTCCCAGTCAGTCCCTATTTCCAAATCAGAACGAGCCCAGACACTTTCCCATGCAGCTAGGAAAAAATAGAGCTGGGTTCTTATTTATTAAACATCAACAAATATCTGAAAGTGTTAACTGGCAAAAACTGAATAAAATGCAGTCAAAAACAGGCAGAGTAACACATAAACCACAGGCAAGAATGTACTGTATTTAAATACCTATAACAAAAGAATGGAGAACTTTGCATAGTTCCTTAAATCATGCCTTTTGGTAACTAGCATAAACAGTCCCAAAGAAAGGCCCCTTTGGTTATTTCAGCCTGTAGAAAGTTAGCACCCACCTCTCTCCTAGAAGAATGAAATATTTTAGGTAATATTAAAAAGGCAGAATATTATATTTCCCTGGATGAGAAATGGAGAAACATGCTCTTGGAAAGCAGCCACCACCTTTCTTAATAGCTCTCAGCAGATATCAGCACTTAAGAGATAAAGAGATAGATAGCTCTATTCATAAGCAAATTCCATGCAGCAAGGTCTGAACAAAGATAGGATTAGCCCTCAGCCACAATAGGAATTACCCAACAAGCCCCTTCATTGCATCAGCCCAAACTTTAACCAAACTTAGCTCAGACAAACTCCTAGGATTTGTACATGGCCCCATGGGAGTCTGACAACAGCCAATAGAATACATGTTCTTGCCCAGGAACAGGAAGCTCAAGTTCAAAGCCCAAGAGAAGGTATAAATACTCCCCACTCTCAACTCTATGTGGTCAGCTACTCAATATGTCGACAAAATGGCATATCCAGTCAGAACATCTGGCTGATTATGAGACCAACCATAATAGAAAGATTAGCATAAGATTCTGTAGTGGCTTTCAAAGGAGAAAGCAATCTTGGGTTTTCGGCTATCTTCATGTGATCCTCATCTATCATCAGGAGCCAGAAATGATGTTTATTCTATGTAACAGAAGGACCTGGGAAATGGCCCAGTCTGGAAACCTGCCCAGATGAATCCAGTTTAATTGTGTTAAGCCACAGTTCACTTAACCATGGTTTGTTGTGTGGACCACCATTGTCTGGGTCATTTAGGAAGATGGTCAAAACACCTTAAAAGCCAAGCATGGTAATGACCAGTTTTTAATTTTGTTCTTTTAAATTTCTATGAATTTTAGTCTCAATTTAAAATTGTCACAAGCTGCCTTGAGCATTGGACCAAACAGGAAAACAAGATAAACATTTAATTATAAACCAATAAATGGTGCTAAATTATAATCCATGTTTGTAAACAAGAATGACTGAGTGTATTCAACGGGGCAGATCAAAGCTAAATAAACTTCTTGACAGCTGGGGGCACTGAATGAATTCATTCATGGTTTGACTAACAGGTGCTCCTCGACTTACAACCATTCATTTAGTGATTGAAAAAGTGACTTGCAACCATCACAGCATCCCCACAGTCACGTGATCACAGTCCAGCCATTTGGCAACTGGTGTGTATTTCCAATGGTTGCCATGTCCCAGGAACACGTGATCAGAGGTGGTATTCTACCGGTTTGGACTGGTTCTATAGAACCGGTTGTTATGATTCTGCGCAGTTCGGAGAACTGGCAAATCGTGCCCCTGGTTGGCCCCTCCCCTCCATGCCTGCCCCTCCTCTCCCTGCCCAGTCAGTCCTTATCGCGCATGCATGACATCGTGTGCATGCCCAACATTGCTGACTGCATTCACCCCCACCCAGTCGCTCCTTAAGGTATTTTTCCCCTCCCAACGATCAGCTGTTCCCATGATCAACTATGCCAGGATCCCCCTCGCTGTCTTCCTGGGCCCCAGGGAGGCTTCCCTGAGGTCCAGGAGGCAAAAAAATGGGAGGGGGAGTGCTGCCAAAAAAAAAACCACACCTACCCGGCCACATGGCCACAGCCACCTAGCCACAGCCACCTAGCCATAGCCACCTAGCCATGGCCACAGAACCGGTTGTTAAAAAATTTGAATCCCACCCCTGCACATGATCCTTATTTGTGACCTTCCCAGCCAGCTTTCCGAGAAGCAAAGTCAATGTGGGAGAAGCTGGATTCACTTAACAGTGTGACTCACTTAACAACTACATTGATTCCCTTATCAACACAACCCTTAACGATTGTAAAGTTGGGTGCAACTCACTTAACAACCGCCTGGCTTAGCAATGGAAATTCTGGTCCCAGTTGGGGTTGTTAAATCGAGGACTACCTGTATGGAAAAATCACGCCAGACCCAGAATGATGAAGATGATATGTACTTACCCACTGATCGAGTTTTACAGGACTTTTGATCCTTGTACAGGTAGTCCTCGACTTATAACCATTCATTTAGTGAGTGTTCGAAGTTACAACAGCACTGAAAAAAATGACTTAGGACCATTTATTACACTTACAACCTTGTATAGCATCCCCATGGGGTCATTTGATCAAAATTCAGATGCTTGGCAACTGACTCAAGAGACTCTCGAAAAAGTCCAGAGAAGAGCAACCAGGATGATTAGGAGACTGGAGACTAAAACATATGAAGAATGGTTACAGGAACTGGGCTTGGCTAGTTAGTGAAGAGAAGGACCAGGGGAGACATGAGAGCAGTCTTCCAATATTTGAGGGACTGCCACAGAGAGGAAGGGGTCAAACTATTCTCCAAAGCACCTGAAAGCCAGACAAGGAACAATGGATGGAAACTGAACAAGGAGAGATTCAACCTGGAAATAAGGAGAAACTTTCTGACAGTGAGGACAATCAACCAATGGAACAGAAGTTGCCTTCAGAAGTTGTGGGAGCTTCATCACTTGAGATTTTCAAGAAGAGATTGGACTCCCATCTGTCAGAAATGGTGTAGGGTCTCCTGCTAGGGGGTTGGACTAGATGACCTACAAAGTCCCTTCCAACTCTGATGATCTGTTATCTGTTATCATATTTATGATGGTTGCAGTGTCCCGGGGTCATTGTGATCCCCTTTTGCCACCTTCTGACAAGTCAGTGGGGAAGCCATATTTATTTAACAACCCAGTTACTAACTTATCAACTGCAGCGATTCACTTTAACAACTGTGGCTAGAAAGGCTGTAAAATGGAGCAAAACTCTCTTAAACAATTGTCTCACTAAACAACAGAAAATACTGGGCTCAATTGTGGCCGTAAGTCGAGAACTACTTGTAGTAACCATGTTAACCTAGTAACATTGCCATTCAGTTTTTTTTTAAAAAAAAAAATGTTTTTTTTCTCCCCTGGATGACCTGTTGCTTGTGAAATAAATAGCCCAGGATATGTACTTATTATGGCCTGTTTGGCCTCAGCTTCCTGCCATGCATCTCTTTCCTTCTCCCGCTCTGTGAATCTGAAGGATGCTCTGTCTTTCGGTAATTACTGTTCTATCATTGTCTTGGTGTCGAAACATCTGGTCTCTTCAGCAATTCTGCTCTTTTCTCTTACAGTCATTATTTCTTTGAGACTTTCATGGATCATGATGACCTTCTGTTTTTCCCCTAACACCTCATATGTCTCTCCTTGAGCACAGCTGTTTCCCCTGTATTCCCATCTCATGCCAGGCCTTTGCCGGTCCCTCGATCAGCATCGCCCTGGTGTTCCAAATTTTATATTCATCGCTTTATCAAATCAAGTCTCCTGTTCTGCATCATTGGCTAAGGGGAACCGGGTGAGAATGGCATTCGGATCTTTCCGTGAAAAGTTTTGTTTCTTTTCTTCTTCTTCTTCTCACCAAACAAAACTATAGGCCCCTCTTTCTCAAATAATAATTTCTGAAATCTTGGAAGGAATAGGGAGAAAGATAATTTTCAGGGCTAAGGGAGGGGTGGGGAGAATCTCAATTAGGCTGTGAGGCTCTGCGGTCTTTCAGTTTCAGCAGGTAATTCGTTTTTCCCTGGGTTTTAGTCCCACTATCAAAGGAGAAGCAACTGTAAAACAAGATATGTATCACAGGAAGAGAGGGGGCTGCAATTCACAGCATTGCTGGCTGCCGTTTGAGTCTTTTCTGAACTCAGAGTGTAATACAGAAATAGCAAACAGGAACTTCAAATGAAAAGACAGCTCAAAGGCAGCAGCTCTGTTTTTGGTCATCTGCAGTGAGCCAAGGTAATTAATTAAATCCGATTGAGAAAGAAATATTTAACAGTTCTAAAATTGCTGGAAAGGAGAGGGGGCTTTCATTTTTTAACTATTTATTTGACTGGATGCTCAGCATTGATACAATAACATTAAAAGCAACATAACCAGAGTCACTTGGTTGAGTTGGACAGCTGTAGAAATCAGATAGGTTAGTAAATAAATAATAGAAAACAAACCAGACACCAGGAGGAGGAGAGGAGGAAGAAGAAGAAGAGAAGGAAGAAGAGGAAGAAAGGTGGAAGAAGGGAAGAAGAGAAGGGGGAAGAGGGGAAGGAAGAGTAGGGAAAGTAGGAGGAAGAAGTGAAGGAGGAGGAGAAGAAGAGGAGTGGGGAGGAGGGGAGAGTGAAGGGGAAGGAGTAGGAAGAGGAGGGAAAGAGAAAGAGGGGGAAGAAGAGAAGAAGAAGGAGCAGGAGAAAAAGGAGGAGGAAGAAGGGGAAAAAGAGAAAGAGAAGGAAAATAACGAGGAAGAGGTGAAGAACAGAAGGAGGAAGAGGAGGAGGTGAGGAGGAGGAGGAGGAAGTGGAGGAAGAAGGCAAGAAGAAGTTGAAGAGGAGAAAGAAGAGAAAAAAATAATTAATTGTAAAACCACAGTTCATTGTATAGGGAACTCCAAGGGGTGCAGTAGTCTACTCTTGTATTTACTGCATTAAAATATGATTAAACTGTTACTTGCCTGCAGACACATTTCTGCGTGCAATCAAGAAGTGCCCAATGTAAAGTTTATTATGGGCTGTTTTATGGAGTATTTTAAAATTTATATTGCTGCAATGCCCTCTATCATCAGCCATTTGTGAGAATACCCATCAATCCTTCCCCAATTCCAGGTACCCTTGTGCCCAAAACAGTATCTATCTCTATACTAAAGATTTCAAAGGGAGGATGGGTAACTAAAAAGCATTTATGGGATCTACTTTTTATGCTCTGTAATAATCAGGATTAATTTTATGATGTTTCTGAGAAACAGGCATGCAGAGGAAGCCGGAGGCTGCATACAGATAAATGTTTTCAACTATAACAACTTGAAAATGTGTGGACTTCAACTCCCAGAATTCCCCAGCCAGCATGAAGTCCACGCATCTTCAGCTTGCTGAGGTTAGGAAAAACTTCAAGGTCTGTTATTGCTGTAGTCTTTCTGCAGTTTTTCTCAAGGGGAAAGTCAATCTCCCTTTACTCAATTTCACAAGACTGACTTCGAAAACAGCTCCGAAACTTTGGAGAGAACCCTTGGCTAATGCCTTCGCCATGTGACACTTGGCACATCCTCATAAAAGGCATTTTTCTCCCTGAACCAGGCAGCCATTATGCAGGATGACAGGAACATAACTCTTTTTTTGGATGAATAGATTCCTTAATCTACGATTCTTACAGGCCTATTTATATATAAATATGCTCCGCATGTAAAAAAAGAAAAAGTGTGTGTGTACCCACAAACGCACACAAATTGCCAAAGCTATTTCTTCGCAAATGGGATATTCCATTCTGAAAAGGAGCTAAAAATAACATGATATATTGGGGGGTAAGTTTCTTTCTTCCCCCTTCATCTGAAAAAATTATTGCATGATTCATTAATCCTTCTTCCTTTCGCAGCCCAAGCTTTCTCGTTCTCCGTCCACCCCAAACAGCAACATATAAATAATAATTCTGCTCTCGTCTACTCCAGGTGTCAAAACTCCTACAAAGTCATTCCAAGAACAGATCTATCAAGAGAGGCCAACAAGCAAGTAGAACTTTCTGCTAGACCAAGGGTGTCAAATTCAAGGCCCACGGGCCAGATCCGGACTGTGGGGTGCTTAAATATGGCTTGCGGGGCCGGCCTGGAAATAGCAAAGGACTGGCCTGTGGTACCTCTGCCGGCCAAAACGGAGTGCAGGGAAGCCACGCATAGCCTCACCGCGCCCCATTTTCAGCCTGGATGGCCTCCTGCAGCACTCTGCTGCAGTGGTGGGATTCAAATTTTTTTTACTACCGGTTCTGTGGGCGTAGCTTGGTGGGGTGGCAGGGGAAGGATACTGTAAAATCCCCATTCCCTCCCCACCCCACTAACCTGCTTTCCAGCTCCGTTCTCCTGTGCAGGGCAACAAAAGAAGACCCAGCCAATCAGCTGGGACTTGGGAGGGAGAGAAGAGATGGGGGCGGGGCCAGTCAGAGGTGGCATTTGCCGGTTCTCTGAACTACTCAAAATTTCCGCTACCGGTTCTCTAGAACTGGTCAAAACCTGATGAATACCACCTCTGCTCTGCTGGCCAAAATGGGGGGTGCCCCCCCTGCACCCCTTTTTGGCTGGCAGGGTGCTGCAGGTGGCATCCATCCCATCTCCCCCCTCCCCCGACTGGCCCTCGGAGGAGAACTACAATGCTGCTCCAGCCCTGGAAAAAACCCAGTTTGACACCCCTGCTCTAAAGCAAAGAAAGGTCTGTTGTCCCTGAAGCCGGCCAAATAATTGATGTAATCCTGTTGTTTGCATAATTTGTGGAATGAAGTAATTGACATTTTTATGTTATTTGCATCGGAATGGATCTAAAGGGATGCAAATGTTGGAGCAGCACCAATTTGGATGTAGCCAATAAGGGGGCTTTAATAATGGGCCTTTCCTCCCCATGATTTGTGAAGTCAAGATTTCAGTGTTATAAAAGCTGCCAAATTATTACAGAGCACAAAGATTAGACAGCCCAACTATCACCTAGCATTTCTAGTCTGCTTTGATCTTCATGGCTTTATTCCCACAAGTTTAGAGCCTCAAAATTCAAAGTGGACTAAAAAGACGGCTATTATAATATGTTTAAATTTAAAAAAAAAAGCATCACTGGAACACAGAGACCATAACTGCAGCTCCATCCCTTGTTTGCCATTAGCCTATTACTTGACAGAGCCCAAAATAGTTGCTAAAGCCAAAGTCTACCAGGAAAAAAAAAAAAAAGACAATCTTATCAGACACAGATATTGACCTAAATTCATTCCCTTGTTACTTCTTAGAACAATAATGGCAGTTCGCAGGAGGTTATCGGTATTGTTTTGATTTTTCTGGATAAACAAACAAGCCCAGGAAAACAAAAAAGTTGCTTACTACCCAAAGAGACAATATTTGCAAAACAGGGAAACTTGTATGGAGGTTTAGCAGAAGTAGGATGAGTACTTCACAACAATTAATTAACATTTTTTACAACCAGAAGGAAAAAGTCCATCAGGAATGGCAATAACTTGCTATTTTCCTGGCCATGAAATCTGCAAGTCAAAGGTGAGGAAATAGCTGCACGTTGCAGAGTGATAAAAGCGGTGGGTGTGAGTGGGTCTATGGTTGCAACATTGCAGTATAATATGAAGCCCTGGCATCAGATATTTTGGAAGCCAGAATAGTTATAGCAATTTCTGTATCTCTGCGCTTCAAATTGGAAGAATATGCTGAAATGCGAAAACCGAACTGATGTGGTTTTTGCGTCCTGCTATGAAAATATAACTGTCAGAGAAGGAACTGTCCCAATAAGTTTGGCATGCCGCACTCGGTGATGGGAAAGTAATTAAAATGGAAAAGAACAACCAGAAATGAATGGGAGGTGAGGCAGCAAGTTGTAAAAATTTGACATAAAAAATTTGTGGGCATCCTTGTCATTTTGGTGGGGAGGTCATGGATAACATCCTGCTGGAAGATGGGGAGGAGGAAAAGTGAATACGGAAATCCTGCAAACATCCAACCAATGAATGATATCAGTGAAAGGGCCACCCAAGCTAACAGGATGGGGAACCATGGGGATCTCAAGGGGAACCCCATCCCACAAGGCCAAGCCGTATTTTGCAACTTTCCACGCTCTATCAGCAAACAAATTGTGGCAACAGATGGCAAATGCCTTTTGTTTCTGAGAAAAAGGTAGGATACAAATTTAAATAAATCTATGTGTAAAAAAAAAAAAAACTGTCTTAGTCTTGGGCTCAATTCACATGTACCCAAAGGCTGAACTATACAGTGTTTATTGGCTGGATGTCCCCTTTCACATGCAGTCATAGTCACCCATTGTTTTGGACTGGGTGTTGTGCAAACCCAGTTGTACTGGCTTCTTAAACATAGCATATGATCCACATAGTATACAAACTGAATCAATCGTGGTTTATTCAGTACTAGCTCGATACCCGTGCTTTGCTACGAAATTATGTGATTGGGCTTACTTTTGGGGGAGGAAAATAAGGGGAAAAATTCTGCCTACAAGCATCCTGTCAGTGTGTGAAAGAGTTGAGTGCTGTTTGGAAACTGAAGCAGTATTGGCTGTGTGAGGGAGAAGGAGATAGCAAGGAGCCTGGGGGTGGCTTCACTCAATTGTTCTGTACTAAAGTAACAAGCTAGTAAAGTAACAGTTAGTTGCTGCTGTGAAACTGAAACTGAAACTCCTCTCCTCTGCTTGTATTTTGCATTTGGAACAGATTTCTTTTCAGGTGGGAAAGGGGAGTAGAACTCCTTAGCATCAGAGCGTGTTAATAATAATATAGGAAATACTAATGCTCCGATAGTCGTTTCGAAAAATCCTTTCTTAGTAAGCACCTAGAAGCCAAGAGGAACATACATGCCAAATTTCAAGTTTATAGGCTTTACGGTTCTGGAGATTTTGTGATGACGCGTGAGTGGTATTTTGCTTTTATATATATAGATATCATAGATAGGTATTGCCTAACAGGGCAGCAACTCAGTTATCTGATCAGCTGGCTATCCAGTGATACAGTAATGGCACAAGACGCAGTTTGGTCCAGTGGTTAAGGTACCCAGTTAGAAACCAGAGAGACTGTGAGTTGTAGTCTCGCCTTAGGCGTGATTGGTCTAAAGATGGGTGGCTTTGGATCAATCACTAGAAGACTGTAAATTCTAGCATCACCTAAGCCATGAAAACCGACTGGGGCAGTCACTCCTTCTCAGCCCATCCCACCTCCCAGGGTGGTTGTTATAGGGAAAATAAGAGGAGTGAGAAATATTAGATATGTTCATGCCTTAAGTTATTTATGAAAATAATAAAGCTGGGATTTAATTTTTTTTTTAAATATGGCAGTGTAAGGGATATCAGATTCAGGGCTGGTATAATAGGGGTAACTGCTTCTCGGGGAGCTTCTCCCATTTCCACCCTAATTTAGGCTCGTGATGATGGTGGAGGAGGCAAAAAGAAATTTTTGCTGCTAAAATTCAGTTATTTTGCCACCCAGCTAATGGGAGTTGCTAATGGGAGTTGTATCTGAAGGCTACCAGATTCAAGAAGATTTAAAATCTTACCCAGATAAACTAGAATTGTATTCCCTTTTCATGTTTTTCTGTCTGCATTAAGACATTCTAAAAGTTTATTTGGCTGATCTCTACACATCTCTACAACTCTACATATCTGTTTTCAGAAACATAGGAAACAAGGATTGTAAAATCAAATAAGATTATTCAGAAAGCCGTACTCTAGGTTCAGACTATAATTTGAAATAAGTCCGGAATATTTTGTAGGCTTGCCTCAGAAGCACAGATGAGAAACATCCAGGAGAATTCTGCAAAGAGCTAATTTTACTTTCCGGTGATGAAAGTTTGAGCTATATTTGTTGAAAAATAGTTCTGGAGAGTGCCTAGGAAGAGCAGATCAAAGTCCTGTTTAATCTACTCTCTTCCCAAAGAGGAAACTGGAAGGGTGAAAGTATTCTTGCAACTCCATTAAGAAGAGCATATTGCTTTGATGCTAAAGGAATCATGTTGTAATTTTATCTTCTTCTACCATTGAATCGTTTCTTCTCCTTTTTAAAGGCTGTAGGCCCATCACGATATCTTAGGGACGTGCATTTTCTAGTATATTTTTGCACTGTGAAACCACGTAATCTGCACCAGGCAGCCGTGTTCGGCTCGGTGCTGATTTATCTGCGGGCTGCGTGCTTCTCCCTGCAAGTGTTTCCACATTCTAATAGGACAAAGAAATGCAGATTTAGGTCTCCACTTGACCCTGGCGTTTATTGTGTAAGTTTGGACACTTTCTCACAGCCATACTTTTCTTGTGGGGTTCTTGCTCCAAGGATAAAATAAGGGAAGATTCTCATTTTGCTTCTCAGGCATCTTAGAACGAAGAGGGGATATGAAAAAAAGAAAACAATAAATAAACACGCCCTTTTAATCCAAAAAATGTGTGTTTCATTTCAACAGACACAAAGCACTTTTGATGGGGGCCTCCAGCTTGCAAGAAAAGGTTAAATCTGACACAGGTAGTCCTTGACTTATGACTTTGAACCCAATATTTCTGCTGCTAAGCGAAACTTTTGCTAAGTGAATTTTGCCCCATTTTACGACCTTTCTTGCTACGGTTGTTAAGTGAATCACTGCAGGTGTCAAGTTAGTAACATGGTTGTTAAGTGAATCCGGGTTCCCCACATTGATCCAATGATCTTGGGACGCTCCAACCATCATAAATATGAGTCAGTTGCCATGCATTTGAATTTTGATCATGTGACCATGGGGAGGCTGTAACGGTTGTAAGTGTGAAAAAATGGGCCTGTCACTTTTTCCAGTGATGCTGTAACTTTGAATGGTTACTAAATGAACTGTACTTTGAGGACTACCTACACATCTGCAAATTTATAATGCAGAATGTATTTTCTCAGAAGTCCTGTATCAGGGCTGTCAAACCTGATTTCATTGAGGGCCGCATCAGGGTTGTGTTTGACCTTGGGGGGGGACTGGAGGGCCATGGCCAGGGAGGGCGTGGCCAGATTGACGTCACCTGTGTCGGGGCACCTGGGCTCTGTTTTCGGCTGAGATGGCCTCCTGCAACCCCCTGCCAGCGAAAACAGAGCTGGGGAGGGCCCCTCCCGAGCTCTGTTTTCACTGGCAGAGGCACTGCAGGCTGGTCCTTCGCTGTTTCCAGGATGGCTCCACACGATGGGATTAAAAAAAAATTACCTCAGGTTCTGTGGGCATGGCGTGGCTTGCTGGGCATGGCTTGGTGGCGTGGCAGGGGAAGGATACTGTAAAATCCTCATTTCCTCCTGTTGAGGTAATTCCCCGTTAGGAGAATGAGCGCATACAGGGAGACGCATTGAGAGTAGTATTTGAATAATACACACACAGCACACAGATACACTGTACAGTAAATGTAGGTTTTTACTTCCAGAAATGTTTAACCAAAGTTCAAACACAGTCCAAAGTCATTCACAGGTAAAATCAGTCAGTTTTCATCCAGGTATAATCCAATAACAAAGTCCAGTGTCAAAAACAGTTCAGTATCAGACTTACATCAAACCCAGGAATAGCAGTCAATTATTAGGAACGGCAAAACTCTCCAACAGAAGGAAAACAGACTCACTGAGACTTCTTCTGAGACTAAGACTAAAACAACCCAGGTTTCTGGCTCCATCTTATGGCCGTTTGAGTAACCACACCCAATTACACTTTTAGGATTCTCTTAAAGAGACAGTATTAAAATGTCTATCCTGGTTTATATATTGTCCAACCCAAATAGCTGTTAGGTGACTTACATTCCTAACATCTCCCCACTCTTGGGGGAAGGTTACTGCAAAATCCCATTCCCTCCCCACCCCAGTAACCTGCTTTCCAGCTCCGTTCTCCTGTGCAGGGCAACAAAAGAAGACCCAGCCAATCAGCTGGGACTTGGGAGACAGAGAAGAGATGGGGTTGATGGGGCCAGTCAGAGATGGTATATGCTGGTTCTCAGAACCACTCAAAATTTCCACTACTGGCTCTCCAGAACTGGTCAGAACCTGATGAATACCACCTCTGTCTGGAGGTAAGTCATTCCACTGGCGATTATTCTCACTGTTAGGAAATTTCTCCTTGGTTTTAGGTTGCTTTTCTCCTTGATTAGTTTCCATAAATTGTTTCTTGTCTTGCTTTCTGGTGCTCTGGAAACTAGGCTGATTCCCCTTTTCTTTGTGTCAGCCTCTAAAATATTGGAACACTGTTAACATGTCACTGCTAGTCCTTCTTTCCATTAAACCAGACATTCCCAACTCCTGCAACCATTGTTTGTATGTTTTAGCCTCCAGCCCTGTAATCATTTTTGTCGCTCTTCTCTGCACTCTTTCCAGAGTTTCAACACCTTTTTTATAATATGGTGATCAAAACCATATTATACATTCAGTGGCTTGCAAGAATATGTATAACAAATGGATTGTTTTTAAAATTCACACAGCTTGCGAATTCATTTTAAATCTAGTATGAACTGCAATGCCCACCCAGGTAGCAGTCCCTAGACTGCTTTGGCTGACTTCAAAAACTAAAGCAGAGCCAGATCTGGTTAGTCCTTGGATGGCAAACCTACACTAATATCAGAATGGTAATTGGTAGACTAAAAAGGGTTTAAAAAAACTGTTAAGGAAGGTTATGGCAAACTATTTTTTTTATTATTGCCTAGAAAAATGCATGGTGTGTCCATAACATGCCAAGCTCAGCTTAATTCAAAAGAGATTTTATCAAGTCACATGTAATAACAGCCTCTGTGTTGGCATTCATACAGAACCAGATTTATTCTGAATACCAAATTACCTTTTTGGAGGGACTCATATAATGCATTATCTACTGTAATGAAACTGGTAACATGTCAATACATATCTTTTTTTAAAAAAAATACCTGGATTAATACCAGACAAGCTTAAATGTTCTGTCTCAGAAGAGTGGCAAGTCCTTCAGTTCCTAGAGAATTCTTGGAAATACATTTTAGCATCCTTCAAATTGCCAAATCAACCACCAGCTGCTCCACGAACAAATGATTCCACCTACATAAAAAAATTTAAGGCAATAAAAACAATACATTTGGAAAGAAAAAAAGTTTTAAAAAAGGAATAAAGGAAAACAGGTACAAAGAAAGAGAAATAAAAAAGTGATAAAGAAGCAGCTTCCATTCCATGTATTTATGACAGTTGCAGCATCCTGGGGTCATATGATCACCTTTTGTGGCCTTTCCAGCCACCTTCTGACAAGTAAAGTCAATGGTGGAAGCCAGATTCACTTAAGAACTGCTTGATTTGCTTAATGACCACTGCGAAAAGGTTGTAAAATTGGGTGCAATCATATACTGACTCACTTAATGAGGGCATTATTTAACAATGAAGGTTCTGGTCCAGTGATAGTATTCAATTTTTTTTTTACTACCGGTTCTGTGGGCGTGGCTTGCTGGGTGTGATGTGGCTTGGTGGGTGCAGTGTGGCTTGGTGGGCATGGCGGGGGAAGGATACTGTAAAATCCCTATTTCCACCCCACTCCAGGGGAAGGATATACTGCAAAATCCCCATTCCCTCCCCACCCAACTAACCTGCTTTCCAGCTCCGTTCTCCTGTACAGGGCAACAAAAGAAGACCCAGCCAATCTGCTGGGACTCAGGAGGCAGTGAATAAATGGGGATGGGGCCAACCAGAGGTGGTATTTACAGGTTCTCCGAACTACTCAAAATTTCCACTACCAGTTCTCCAGAACCTGTCAGAACTGCCGGAATACCACTTCTGTTCTGGTCCCAATTCACCAGAAAGAATCTGGAGAACCCAGGGCTGGGTTCTATATAATGAACTATATAATGAATTAAAACTCTGATTCATTAACTCTGGCCAAGGGGGCCTCAGCAAAAGTCTGACAGAGATATTTTATGAATATTCAGGACAGGTAGAGATGTCTGTTTGGTTGGAAATAACCTTTGCCCTCCCAAAGGACAACTACCAAAGGACATGGACGCCAGCCTAATAAAGCTACTCTTAAGCCATCCTGCGTGTTTAGTTTAACAAAATGGAGGAATGCAGACACTGTGGTTTTGAAAAACAGGATTTATGTCCTAGCTCCGTTGGCATGCTCAGGCACAATGAGGAATTTGATTTATTTGATTTTATTATTTCACTTTACCGGCATTTTAAATATCTCTCCAGTCAGATTTCCCTGGCTTTTTATGGCTATCAGGATGATTTGGCGGGGTCTGAGGAGAAAGAAAGAGATGAAGAAGTCTATGGATTTGGAGGCATGGATTTCGCAAGGATTGTTCTACATTCTTCATGCCAGTCAAGGAAATATGTTCACCCATTAATCTGGCTTTAAAGCTTCAGAAGAGATGCAGTGGCACCTTCATACAGGTAGTTCTCGTCCTACAACAGTTCGCTTGAAATTACAGTGGCACTGAAAAAGGTGACTTATGACCATTTTTCATACTTATGACCATTGCAGCATCCTCATGGTCACAAGATTAAAATCCAGATGCTTGGCAACTCTGATATTTATGACGGTTGCAGTGTCCCGGGGTCATGAGATCACTTTTTATGACCATCTGATGAGCAAAGTCAATGAGGGAGCCAGATTCACTTAACAACCGTGTTACTAACATAATACCTGCCGTGATTCACTTAACAACTGCAAGAAAGGTTGTAAAACTCACTTAACAACTACCTCACTTAGCAACAGAAATTTGGGACTCAATAAGTTAACACAAAACCACTGTACTGGGCATTAGTCATTCAAACATTGCGAGGGAAGAGAAGGGAATGGAAGGGCCTGGTTGAAGCAAGGGAATTTTTTCTGAGCAAATTTATACCCAATTCTACTTTAATTCCTGCAAATGGGTAACTGAGGCAGATTTTTATTTCCAAAAGGTGCGTAGCTTGCTGAACGTTACTTTGATTCTGGAATGGTCATCCCAAAGCAGAAGTAATCTTCTGCTATACCTGACCAATTCTTGCTCCAAATTCAAGCCACATTAAATAGTGGGGCTGTGGGCCAGTCTAGACCCAACATATCCTTCTAAAATATAAGTCTCTAGAAATTTCTTAAGAAATTCTCCAAATTTCTCACACCTTGACCCCGGTCCTGAATCCATGGTTGCATTAGTATACAGCAGCCTTTGTTGTGATTTATTGAGTAAGCTACCATCAGCTGGGTTCAGACCACAGCCCAAACCTTAAACCACAATGCATAAACCAGTTTTATTGGAGGACTCTTTACTTGTAATAATCTGAAAGAAGGATTTTCACCCAGGCATAGGGTCAGAAATTTGAGTCAGCCTGTTCCCACAATTGAAGAATGGATGGTTAAAATGATTTCTAAACACTTGAAAAGTTCAGAAATATAAAGCGAAAGATTAGGGTTCTAATTTTTGTTTGTATTCTACCGCAGTGAAGAAAATTGGAAGTCCTTTCCTTCTTTCCTTCCTTCCTTCCTTTTTCCTTCCTTCTCTCCCCCCCCCCTCCCTCCCTTCCTTCCTTCTTTCCTTCCTTCCTTCCTTTTTCCTTCCTTCTCTCCCTCCCTCCCTCCCTTCTCCTCCTCTTTTTCCTTCCTTCCTTCCTTCCTTCCTTCCTTCCTTCCTTCCTTCCTTCCTTCCTTCCTTCCTTCCTTCCTTCCTTCCTTCTCTTCTCTTCTTCCTTCTCTTAGCTTTCAAACTTTTGTTTCATTTTATATTTTTATCTTATAATAAACTGCAATGATTTTTTTCTTAAAAAGGAAGTTCAGTAAGCCTGGAAAATACAATTGTTTTGAGCTCATGATATTTCACTGGGTATAAGAGAATGCAAACTCAGTAATCCATCCATAAAATGGGGGGTGGGATCAGAGGTGTCAGATGAAAGCAGGCATTGATCCCTGAAGAGGAGTAAACAGGTACTCAGGTGGGCAAGGGTTAATCTCGTTCTGGGTGTAGTATGGGAATGGCCCTCAATTCTGCAGGTGTACCTGCAAAGGAAGGAATTAAACCCCTGTAAGAAAGGGTGGGTCTTAGATTGCTCAATGGTAACCACCATCTTGACTTTTTTGACCCCCTTGCAGGCCCTCCCTGATCCTGGCCAGGCACTCAGACAGGTGCAAAAGAAGAGCAAGCCATGGCCAAGCTCAGCGGCAGGAGAAGGAGGAGGCACAAAGCAATTTCCAGCCTGCCTTTACGGTTTGTATGCGGCATAAATTCAACATGGTAATAAAAAGGAGTCTAAATCTTTACTGAATAATTCATTTTCATGCATAAGGAAGAAATAATGGCTTACATTATATCCCATCTCTCACTTAGCAACTTCTTAAGATTGATTGGCTGGTAGGTCTGCAGAGTCTTGTTCCCTGCTTGCTCTCGTACTCAGCTCCGGTTTGCACCTGACAAATGTTCAGTGAGTGCTGTTATTAAGGAGAAGTACAGCCAGGAGCTGCAGGGGAAATGGAATAGGGGGGTATTTTTATTTTATTAAATGCCATGATTATTTTTCTGAGCAATTGGTCATGCTGATGTAGATAATGGAGAGGACGAGGTTGGATGCCACACGACTCCATTTGTGGAGTGCAAGTGAACGCAGAGGGCTGGGAAACAACGGAAGAGCAGCCTCAAAGTATCTGGAGCTTTTCATCCAGAGCTTTCTCAAACTTTCTTCCCCAGAATGACTGGTCCGTCTGGGATTCTCAACTCCAGAGGTGCAAGCCACAGTTGGCCTCCTAATGATACTTTGAGGATTCCCCCCGCCCCCAGCAGTGGTGATGTTGCTTCGGACAGGAAGGCAGGGCAGAGAGTGGTAAGGACGGCAGAAAAGATTATTGGAACTTCACTTCCTTCTATCCAGGGCAGGGCATATACGGATGCTTGAGCAGGGTCTGTAGTATGGTCAGGATCAACAGAATTTTGTTTTTAATGTGTGCCAGTGTGTTCACAGTAAAAAATGACAAGAAAGTCTTCTCTTCTCTTCTCTTCTCTTCTCTTCTCTTCTCTTCTCTTCTCTTCTCTTCTCTTCTCTTCTCTTCTCTTCTCTTCTCTTCTCTTCTCTTCTCTTCTCTTCTCTTGTCTTCCCAATAAAGATTCTTCTCTTCTCTTCTCTTCTCTTCTCTTCTCTTCTCTTCTCTCTCTCTCCTCTCTTCTCTCTCTCTCTTCTCCTTCCTCTCCTCTCCTCTCCTCTCTCCTCCTTTCCTTCCTATCCTGTCCTGTCCTGTCCTGTCCTGTGGTGGGATTCAAATTTTTTTACTACCAGTTCTGTGGGTGTGGCTTGGTTGGCGTGGTGTGGCTTGGTGGGCATGGCAGGGGAAGGATACTGCAAAATCCCATTCCCTCCCCACCCCAGTAACCTGCTTTCCAGCTCCATTCTCCTGTGCAGGGCAACCAAAGAAGACCCAGCCAATCAGCTGGGACTCGGGAGGCAGAGAAGAGATGGGGGCGGGGCTAGTCAGAGGTGGCATTTGCCAGTTCTCTGAAGTACTCAAAATTTCCGCTACCAGTTCTCCAGAACTGGTCAGAACTGGCTGAATACCACCTCTGATCCTAAGGACCTCTTAACTCTCCTCTCATCTGATCATCTTACCTTACCTTACCTACCTTATCTAATCTTCGCTGTTGGAAAACTTGAAAGACCAAATTAAGGGTAGATCTTTATAGGAAAAAAATTACCTATGGGTAGTCCTCAAATTATGACCACAACAGGGACTGGAAATTTGTGGTTTGGTCATTAAGTGAAGTGTCGTGTGACCACACCTGATTTTAAGCCTTTTCTTGTCACAGCAAATCACTGTGGTCATTAAATGAGGTATTCCTTAAGAAATGAGAGCATGGGAAACCTCTCAGAAGAGACCCCCCCCCCTAGTTTCTTGGATTGTAAAGGTGAGGGGAGAGAGATGCTCTTTCAGTCTTGCAAGATTCTGTTAATGTAACCTTACAATAAAGACAGAGTTAATACTTCTGATTGTGCTCTGGACTACCTTGTAAGGGTTACAGTCATTAGGTAGTGAATGACTGTGAGAAGAACCCAAACACAAATTTCTATCCTAAAGAGAGATCCTTGTGTTTAAATTACAGTTTAAATTTCCAGCAATGAATTTAGGTTATCCTATTTGTTATTCAGCAAGGGGTCCTCTTTTTATTTTTGGCGAGGTCTTCCCATAGTTGGTGATGGATTACTAGGCACCCGAACATGTGGTATAATCCTGCGGGATTCTTCTTACGTTTGTCTCTGGAATTAAGACATAAGCAGTGCCCTCTCTCTGTCTTTCTATAGCAAAACTCTCTCACCTATTGCAAATAGCTTTTTAATTTCTTTTAAATTTAATTTCAAAGCCATTTTCTATGCAGCTGGAGTCGCTATTTAAGAAGGTCCAACATTTCCTGCACTGAGTGGAAGTAATTGTGTAGTTATTTTTATTTTGGACTCTGTATTTTGTCTGCTGATGTCTTTTAAAACAAACTTTTCTTCTTTTTGCATGTTCATAATATAGCATGGATCAATTCCTATAAAGCCCAGCTTTTATATTCTTTGAGAAAAATAAGTTTCTGGCAGGCTTCAGAACTAGCTCAGTGGTAAATTACAGCTTGACCTTATTTAAGGAAAAAAAATGATTGGGCTTCTGCTTTCATACAAAGAACTATTAAAATTACCTTTAATATAGGAAGAATCTATTTAATATGGTTGTGCTGTATTTTCTCTTTTCTACCAAATTATATCTTAATTTTTACCTTTGTGCAACCAGTTGGTTGGCTTTAATTTGAACAAAAAGATAGTTTTAATTTTAAACATTTTGAAATCACTGCTTAGACATAAATGGCATCGTTTGGAGGAAAACCTGGATTTATTTGTGTGTGTATATTATGCTGCCCAATCTTGGAAGGGTCTACTTATCTAATAATGTTGTTGTAAAATAAATAAAAACAGAAATAAAAAGAAAAAGATGTTAAAAACTAAAAAAGGACTAATCAAAATTAAAAAATAAAAACAAGAAATCACATGCTTACAACCCTATGGGCAATCAAGCTGTCCCTTCCTCCGGCATCAGATAAAGCCCCACCAGATGGCAATCATGTTGGGAGGAATTGGTCCTCTTTGATCGGTTGGATGGACAGATAAATATGGGATGGGGGTTTCTCAGCTGATCCAATCTCGAGCCATGCAGAACTTTGAATGTGACAGTCAGCACCTTGAACCACATCAAGAAACTGGCCAGCAGTCAGTGCATCTCCTTAAGCAGTGAGGTCATCATGAAATATCCATAGATATATCCCCTTACTGCTTGGGAAGCTGCGTTCTGTACCAGATGTAGCTTCTGAATTCTCTACAGGGGCAGCTTCATGGAGAATGCATGACTGTGATCCAGTTGGAAGTGACAAGGGAATGAGTGACTATAAGAAGTACCATGGATCATCCACAAGTGCCACCATGTACCCTGACTACTAGGGATCTCTCTAATTTGCTGAACAGAATAAGAGAGTTGGAAGGGACCTTGGAGGTCTTCTAGTCCAACCCCCTGCTCAGGCAGGAAACTCTATAACATTTTAGACAAATGGTCGTCCAATCTTTTCTTAACAATTTCCAGTGTTGGAGCATCCACAACTTCTGGAGGCAAGTAATTCCACTGATTAATTGTTCTAACTGCGAGGAAATTTCTCCTTAGTTTTAGGTTGCTTCTCTCCTTGATCAGTTTCCATCCATTGCTTCTTATTCTACCCTCAGGTGCTTTGGAGAATAGCTCGACTCCCTCTTCTTTGTGGCAGCCCCTGAGATATTGGAAGACTGGTATCATGTCACCTCTGGTCCTTCTTTTCATCAAACTAGACATATCCAATTCCAGCAATAGTTCTTGATAAGTTTTAGCCTCCAGTCCCCTAATCATCTTTGTTGCTTTTCTCAGTACTCTTTCTAGAATCTCAGCATCTTTTTTACATTGTTGCAACCAAAACCGGATGCAGTATTCCAAGTTTTGTCTTCCCAAGGCATTATAGAGTAGTATTAACACTTCTTCTAGATCTCTCTGGAAATCCGTCACCACCCATTTTGTCTACAACATTTCCTAGAAAGAAAAGGTTGGAGAAAAATCTGAAATATCTAGAGCTGCCTGATCAAGCAAGAGCAGAGGTGGTATTCAGCAAGTTCTGACCAGTTCTGGAGAACCAGTGGTGGAAATTTTGAGTAGTTCAGAGAACCGGTGGTAACTTTCCCCTGGAGTGGGGGGTGGGAATGGAGATTTTGCAGTATTTTTCCCCTGCCATGCCCACCAAGCCAGCCACCAAGCCCGCCACCAAGCCATGCCATGCCCACAAGCTACACCCACCAAACCATGCCATGCCCACCAAGCCACACCCACCAGCCACCATGCCCACCAAGCCACACCACCAATCCATGCCATGCCCACCAAGCCCACCACCAATCCATGCCATGCCCACCAAGCCACGCCCACCAATCCATGCCATGCCCACCAAGCCACGCCCACCAATCCATGCCATGCCCACCAAGCCACACCCACCAATCCATGCCATGCCCACCAAGCCACACCCACCAATCCATGCCATGCCCACCAAGCCACACCCACCAATCCATGCCATGCCCACCAAGCCACGCCACCAATCCATGCCATGCCCACAGCCACGCCACCAAGCCATGCCATGCCCACCAAGCCACGCCACCAAGCCATGCCATGCCACAAGCCACACCCACCAATCCATGCCATGCCCACCAAGCCACACCCACCAATCCATGCCATGCCCACCAAGCCACACCACCAATCCATGCCATGCCCACCAGCCACACCCACCAAGCCATGCCATGCCACCAAGCCAACCCACCAAGCCATGCCATGCCCACCAAGCCACACCACCAATCCATCCATGCCCACCAAGCCACACCACAGAACCAGTAGTAAAAAAATTGAATCCCACCACTGAGCAACAGTTTATTGAAGAGGGAGAGAAACTTTTGATTCAACAAAGTATTGATTAGTGCCCAAAGTCAACCTCCTGTCATTTCATAGGAGGCCTTAAGTTTAACAAACAAATAGATATTAGTTTGCAATACAGGTAGTTCTCCACTTAAAACAGTTTGTTTAGCGACCATTCAAGGTTACAACAGCACTGAAAAAAGTGACCTATGACTGTTTTTCACGCTTACGACCATTGCAGCATCACCATGGTCACGTGATCAAAATTCAGCCACTTGGCTCATATTTATGACTGTTTCAGTGTTTCAGGATCAGGTGATCCCCTTTTGCGACCTTCTGACAAGCAAAGTCAACTGTGGAAGTCATTCATTTAACAACCGTGTGACTAACTTAACAACTGCAGTGATTCACTTAACAACTGCAGCAAGAAAAGCCAGGGCAAAACTCACTTAACAAATGTCTCACTCAGGAAAAGAAATTTGGGGCTCAATTATCATCATAAGTTGAGGACTGGTCATAAGTTGAGGACTGTGAAGCTGGGGGGAAAAAGGTCTACCCAAAGTCTATCCAGCCAAGGCAGATACAGATACAGTTGGAAGGGACCTTGTAGGTCAGGGATGTCAAACTCCATTTCATTGAGGGACACATCAGGGTTGTGTTTGACTTCAGGGGGCTGGGGTGGGCATGGTCAACTCAACATCATTCATGTCAGGGGCGCTTGTGGCAGCTCGAGTGCTCTCCCAGTGAAAGAGGGCTCTCAAGCTCCATTTTGGGCTGAGACGGCTTCCTGCAACCCTCTGCCAGCGAAAGCGGAGCTCAGGAGGGCCACCCATGGTTCTCGTGAGCTCCAAGTTTGGCTGCAATGGCCTCCTGCAACCCTCTGCCAGCAAAAACAGAGCTCTGTTTTTGCTGGCAGAGGCACCGCGGGCCGAACCTTTGCTGTTTCCAGGGCGCCCCCGGGCCAGATCTAAGCACCCTGCATGCTGGATCTGGCCCCTGGGCCTTGAGTTTGACACCCCTGTTATAGGACATCTAGTGCAGTGGTTGCCAACCAGTGGGCCGGGGACCACTGTTGGTCTTTGAGAAAATTTTGGTGGTCCGCAGGGAAATGTTGCCCGCAAAGCACCTCCCAAAGCAATTAATCCAGACTGCGTGGGAACATAAGGATTGCGTCACTTGCATTGTGAACAACACAAGGGGTAGTGAAGGGAGGAGGGAAAGGGCGGTGGGGAACTTGCCCCACTCACCCCATGTGCCTCACCTGGCCACTGGGATGCTTCTTTCTGCTTCTTCTGCTTTTGGCTGCACGCAAGGAAAGCAGCAAAAGTCTTTCTTTCTCTCCCCCAAACTCCGCCAGAAATGAGTCTTTGGGCCCCTGCAAGGCATCCTGCTCCAAGAGGCTGCGCCGGCAAAGACTCATTTCTAGCAGAGTTTGGGGGAGAGAAACACAGACTTCTGCTGCTTTCCTTGCATGAAGCCAAAAGTCTTTCTCTCTCTCTCTCTCCCCCTGAGAACGGAGCTGGAGACGGTATCCTGAGATCCCAAATAAAGAATAATCGATCGGTAGGAAAACAGATGGAAAATTTTCCTGCAGACTTCTTCGGGGATTTTCCCAGGGTCTCTGGTCCGCGGGATTTAAAATTATGAGTTTGGTGGTCCCTGAGGTCCAAAAGGTTGGTGACCCCTGATCTAGTGGGTTTACTCTATTAAACCTAGCAGTTTATCTTGAAAAAGTTAGAAACCTCTGAGAGATTGGGCTTAAGATCTGAACATACTGGGTCTCACTGGAATTCTTTTTAAACTTCTTTCAGAAAGATACTTTTTACTTCGCTTCCTTGTTGGGTTCAGCCATCCCATGTCAGCCTACAATTCCAGGAGCAACTGTGGCTAAATAGTCCCTGAGTGGATAAAACAAACAAATAAATAAATAAATAAATAAATACATCATTGCGGCTAGCTTGCTAAACCATCCTTGATACCCCGGCTTTTGACAAACAAGAGGCGTTCGTTCAGCCAAGTTTTTAAGCAGAACGGCTGCTTGAATGCCCAAGAGAAGACATTTTTCCAAATTCTTTTTTCTGTATTAAGACCGCTGACTTTGATGCTTCCAATCCATTATGATGATAAACCTAAGCTGGAATAGCCCCAAAATAAAGACTGATGGTGTTTATTCTCCCAGGCCCGGTATGCGTGTGGCATTGAAAATGTACAGCCTCTTCCGTGATATATTAATTTTCCCTCCATGGACAGCCTTTTTTTGGGGGGCCTGGAGAAATGAATGGCTGTGGATCTAACCTGCTTGGGTTCCTTGATAAAAGTCTGTCTCAATTATCCCTTTTGTGATGGAATTTAAACCAGATGGCAAGACTCGCTTTCTTACTCAGCCTGCAGCATTATAGAACGGTGCCCAAAGGAGTTTAAATCCTTACGCGCTTGCTTTTTTGATTTATATCTCTATTCCATCTTCCCACCAAGTGGTGATCGTGAGAGATGACAAACAATGACAATAAAACACAATTAAAAAGCATTAAACCTAGGCAACTCAAATGTGAATTAAATCATAAGAACATCAATTGAGGACTTTTGGACAAGACCCAGTTACTTAGGCATGCTAGCAACAACATACAGGTAGTCAGAATCAGAATAGAGCTGGAAGGGACCTTGGAGGTCTTCTAGTCCAACCCCCCCCCTGCTCAAGTTCTATACCATTTCAGACAGGTGGCTGTCCAGTCTCTTCTTAAAAACCTCCAGTGATGGAGCACCCACAACATCTGAAGGGAAGCTGTTCTACTGGTTAATTGCCCTCACTGTTTCTCCTCAATTCCAGGTTGCTTCTCTCCTTGATTAGTTTCCATGCATTGTTTCCTTGACTTACAAACACAATTGAGCCCCATATAACAATTGCCATTATCCGCTTAATAATCGTTGCAAAAGAGTGTAACTTAATTAACAACCGAATTGCTTAGCAATGGAAAATCTGGTCCTAACTGTGGTTGTAAGACAAGGACTACCTGCACACATCTCCTTTACAGGCGTTTCTGTCTTTACATCAATTTCCTGGATGATTAATGACCTTTTCACTGTAAACTTCCGATTCATTTGGATAGTAAGATATACGGGATCAGAGGTGTTGAATTCAGCAGGTTCTGACCAGTTCTGGAGAACCGGTAGTGGAAATTTTGAGTAGTTCGGAGAACCGGCAAACACCTCTTCTGACTGGCCCCACCCCCATCTCTTCTCTGCCTCCCGAGTCCCAGCTGATTGGCTGGGTCTTCTTTTGTTGCCCTGCACAGGAGAACGGAGCTGGAAAGCAGGTTAGTGGGATGGGGAGGGAATGGAGATTTTGCAGTATATTCTTCCCCTGCCATGTCCATCAACCACGTCAACAGAACCAGTAGTAAATTTTTTTGAATCCCACCGCTGTACAGGATACTAGTTATCCAAGCCAAGGAGAACATTCTAATTTCTGATTGTACAAGGATATCCACCTGTTGTGGTTTAACAAAAGTTAACAAACATAAAAAAAACCAGCTTCAATCACACTATCACAACTACCATCTTGACATATTTTACCATATCCTGAGCACACTACTGTGATTGTGATTAACCATCTCCCAGGAAATAATTGTGTTTTTGAGTCTGGAGAACATGATAAGACAAACCACAATATGGTGTAGCCTATCATTTGAATATTATTGATACCAGACAATAAATAATCCCATTTTGTTGGGCTGTGCAAAGAATTCTGTCTTTCTATTCCCCCGAATTTCCCCCTCATTCAGTTTCCTTTGATGGCCCACCCAGCCTTCTTGTGTTAAGGAGTGAGATAAATGTTTGTTTATCATGTATAATAGGATCTCACCAGGCTCAAGGTTGACTCAGCCTTCCATCCTTCTGAGGTTGGTAAAATGAGGACCCAGATTATTGGAGGCAATAGGATGACTCTATAAATCACTTAGAGAGGGCTGTAAAGCACAATGAAGATGTATATAAGTCTAAGAGATATTGCTATATAAAAAAGTTGGGCTTTTATCACACAGCCACCATCTTGGTATTTTTTGTAGACTTCCCTTTGGACAACTCTTTCCTGTGCCAGCCTGGGAGAAATTTAAGGGGAATGAAATGAAAATAGTAGGGACAAAGCATTAGGGAGCCTCTGTGGCACAGTGGTTAGAGTGTAGTACTGCAAGCTACTTCTGCAGCCAGCTGCCTACAATTTGGCAGTTCAAATCCCACCAGGCTCAAGGTTGACTCAGCCTTCCATCCTTTCCAAGGTGGGTAAAATGAGGACCCAGATTGTTGGGGGCAATTTGCTGACTCTGTAAACCGCTTAGAGAGGGCTATAAAGAGGTATATAAGTCTAAATGCTATTGCTATTACATTTGGTCCTTGATTTACAACAGTTCAATTGGTGACTGTTTGAAGTTAACAACAGTCCTGAAAAAAGTGACTTATGACCATTTCACACTTATGACCCCTGCATCATCAAAATACACATGCTTGACCATTGTCTCATATTTATGAAGGTTGCAATGTCTCAGGGTCAATGGGGAAGCCAGATTCACTTAACAAATGAGGCAAGCAAAGTCGTAAAATGGGACAAAACTCACCTAACACATTTCTTACTTAGCAAACATCAGTTCTGGGCTCGATTGTGGATTCCAATTCATTGGTCTCAAGGTCACAATGGTGAATGGTGAGCAAGGAAAAGATTGTACTGATATGGCTTGACCAGGGATATTGGCTTTAAGAGCTTTGTGCTTTGGTAAAAGAGCTGTATAATCAGTTTAAATTGCCCCCAATAATAAGCCTCTTTCTGTAGAAATCACTGAGTGTTCAGGGTGAAACCCAGTGACTAAGCACTATTCCAGAATTTTAATTTGTAAGCCTGAGGCTTAATGGAGAAACTTGCTTGGTTCCCAACCTTCCCCCAAGTTTCAAAGGCTGTCTCAACGCGACTGTGCCTCATGCTGTAAGATCCTGCAGGCAGGCAACCTCGCCGGTTGCGTTCTGCATGCAAGGGGCGGTGGGTGCTTCTTGGTGATGCTATGCAAATGACAACTCATAATTGCTGGTGTTTATTGACTGACCTTAGATACTTGATTGGTTTGTTTACTTTCCCTTTTGCTAATGAAAAGCTTCCAGGCGGATTTTATGTTGTCTGTGGATCCCCAACCCTTTAGGCTGGAAGATGGTTGAGTTCCCATATAGAAAAATGTGCAGGGGGAGGGAAGGGTAAGCTGGTGGCGGGAAGAATGCGACTTCCAGCAATGTAATCAGAAAAATCCCTGTCCTACAATGGGGATTATTTGGTGGGGGGGGGGGGAGAGGAATGGTGCTATCTGGAAATTCCTCTGTACATGAATGTAAGGCTAGAACCATAGACAAATCTGAACATAGAGTCATAGGCCTGGAAGGGTCTTCAGAGGTGTTCAGGCAGGAGAACTTTGTACTATCAATTAGTCCAACAGTCGTCCAGTCTATTTTTGAAAACCTCCAGCGATAGAGCATGCACAACTCCAGGAGAAAAGCAATTCCATGAATTTGTTGCTCTCACTGTCAGGAAATTTCTCCTAGAAAACAAAAATGGGAAGTCTTCATAAATACAGTGTTCCGTTAAACTCAGTTTAGAGCTGACTTTCCTCTCAACCGCCCTATGGGTCAAATGCGTGGATAAAGGAAAACCGAGGCTCTTTGTTGTTTGAAAAATAAAAGGTTTTAATTCCTTCTCGTGCAAGGACACCAAGAACACAGTCAAGCAACATAAATAAAGTCAGCTCTAAACTGAGTTTAACGGAACACTGTATTTATGAAGACTTCCCATTATTACCTGGTATTATCCATTATTACCCCTCATTATCCAATCACAGGCATTGTAGGTACTACCCGTAGCTTAATTAATCCATAATTATCTACATTTACTATGTTATATTTAACCAGTATACAATGAAATCCACCACCACAACATTTCCACCAATATGTCCGCAACGAAACGGCCCTCCATTCATACAGTCCTCGTATGTACACTCCAGGATCTTTGCTGGTGATTTGTCACCCCGCAATGCCAGCTGTGTGCAGCCATGACAACGTGCATTGGAATCGCAACCCATCCAGATCGATACCATCATCGGAACCCCGTGGTTCGCTTGTGTTGCGTGGGCACAACAGATTGTTTTGCTCTACTCCCACCTTAACCAAGAAAGCCATCGGGGTGACCTTGAGCAAGTCACTCTGTTTCAGCCCAACTCACCGCATGAGGTTGTTGTTGTGGAGACAATAGGAGGAGGAAGATGTGTTGAATATAACAGAATAACAGAATGGGAAGGGAGCTTGGAGTTCTTTAATCCAACGCCATGCTCAAGCAGGAAACCCTATACCAGTAGTGGCTAACCTTTTTGGGCTCCTGTACCAAAAATTGTGCGTGCACTTGCACTTGCACGCTCACGTGCCAGCACCTAGAAGGCAATGCGTGCCCCTCCACACCCCCTGCACATGCATGCGCAATTCCCTCTCCCCCCCACCCCCTTACCTGCACTGCGCCTCCCAGCTGATTTTTGGACCATCTGAGGCCTTTTTCGGCCTCCCAGAGGCTTGATGAAAGCTTCTGCAGCCTCTGCAGCCCAAAAAATAGGCCCGTTTCATCACTTCCGTTATTTCCGGAAATACAGGAAGTGATGAAATGGGCCTATTTTTCGGGCTGCAGAGGCTTTCCTCAGACCTCTGGGAGGCTGAAAAAGACCTCAAACAGGCCGAAAATCAGCGGAGAGGGGTGCTCATGCGCAGTGAGGTAAGTTTGCCTGCGGCTCAAGTGCTGGCACAAATGGGTCTGCGTGCCACCTGTGGCAGGCGTGCCATAGGTTTGCCATCATGGCCCTATACCATTTCAGACAAATGGTTGTCCAATCTCTTTTTTAAAAATCTCCATTGCTAGAGCACCCACAACTTCTGGAGGCTAGTCTTTCCCCTGATTAATTGTTTTAATTGTCAGGAAATTTCTCCTTAGTTCTAGGTTGGTTCTCTTCTTGATTAATTTCCATCCATTGTTTCTTGTCCTGCCTTCAGGTGCCTTGGAGAATTGGTTGACTTCCCTCTTCTTTGTGGCAAGAGATATTGGAACATGTCATCCCCTAGAGTCCTTCTTTTCATTACACTACCCAGTTCCTGCAACTATTCTTTGTATATTTTATCCTCCAGTCCCCTAATCATCTTTGTTGCTTTTTTCTGCACTCTTTCTAGATTCATCCGCCTTGAGTTATTTGTAAAAATAATAAAGGCAGGATATAAATAAATAAATAAAATCATTTCAGATTTCACCACATTCACTAGATTCAGCACTAGAATGCTAAGGTTTTTTTTTTTTTTTAACTATATTTTACTGTGTAAGCAATATTTGCCAGACCCAAAAGTGCTTTTTCAAAAGGCAACTGGACTTTCTGTTTTTTCTTTAAAGATGTTTTGCTTCTTATCCAAGAAGCTTCTTCAGTTCCATATTTTCCAGAGTTTGTTAAATAGTATACAGTAAGCTGGGCTGGGCAATTCAGGTCTGCCAGAACCTACCTCTAAAATTTGGTGTAAAGCCACCAATTTTTTGGGAGGGACAAACTTTTTTCACTTTAAAAAAAATTAAAACTAACAAATCCTGTTTTATAAGAAAGGATAGGATAAAAGTTACTTTTGCACATTTTATCTGTTCCAGCAAGCTGGTTAAGTAATATTGGGAGTTGAAGTCCACAACATCTTCAAGGCTCCAAGATTGCAAAAAAACAAAAACAAAAAAAACCACCCTGTAGTGAGTCCCACAATTTAGAAGATATTTCCTCTGAATTATTCTTGAGGTAGAAACTGCCTTCAGGGTCAGTGCTATAGCTGTGAAAAGGAAGTGGGGGAAAAGCACACGCTTTTATGAAGATGCATTTCTTTCATATTGTGATATGAAGTTAAGGAGGAAAAAAAAAGTTCATTCCCCGTAGTAAGAAGATATGTAGCTGTAATTTAGATGTAAACACAATTAAATTACTGAGTGGAGCTCTTTTTCCTTTTCTGGGAGAGTTCAGATGGCAGTCACTGCAATTTGAAAAGCACAAAGCTTCATCAAGATGCTAAGGCACTGCTTTCTTGGAATTAAAAAAAATACATACATGAATATAAAATAATCGGCCATTGTCATGTTAAAATCAAGCCTAAAAAAATGAATCAATCATTTATTAAAGTAGGTTTAAACCTGTTCCCTAAGAACTACCCATAGCTAATTAGGTAGCACGTTGAGACATATGACCGAGACTAACTTAAACATCTCTCCGTTTTTTTCATTTCCTTGCCTTTTAAATCTTTTCTCTCCACTGCTACTGAAAAGGCTGCAAGCAGACAGGACCTTGTCATGGGGTTTATTTTATTTATTTAGTTATGCAATTTATCTATCGCCTCCATCCTTGTGAGCTGTTGGTGTAAATCACAGACTGATGTACTCCTGTGTGTCTCGATGTTTCCTCTAGGTGTTGTTTTTGAAAAAGATTCTCTCACTTTTATTTCGTTTCATTTGAAAGGTACTTGGCTACCTCAGGCTGCTATTAGAAGCACAGGGTTTTTTGTTTTTTTTCCAATTTAACTATTGAATCCCTCCATCCTTCCAGCACTCCGAGTAAGACAGAAAACTCAGATTAAACAAACAATGAAAGAGAATGAAGCAAATTTAATTAATTAAAAGCTAGAAAGCTTCTCATCCCCCCTCCCAAAGTTTTAAGTGTGGCATGAATAGAGTTAGTTGAAACTTCCTGGAACTGTGAGTAATGTTTCTTTCTTCTGACTAGGCCCTGTTGAGTACAAGTAGTCTCGATTTGCAACCAGTTGCTTAGTGACCGTTAGAAATTACAACAGATCTTTAAAAAGCTACTTACCACCCAGAGTCGAAGTTATAGCACTCCAATATCTGTACAATAGAACACAACTGCAATTTGGGGGCTTTGCAACTGGCCTGTATTTATGGTATTTATAGTCATGTGACTATGATTTATGACATTTTTTTCTGGAAGCTGGCATATACTTCCCATTTCCAGCAAAAAACGCCCCATAGTGAACAATGTTTCACTTAATGTCCATGTGTTTGCTTCATGTCCATAGTGTACATTTTAGATGACTCAGATTGCCCAAGGAATTGCTGATACAGATAAATAACAGATAAATAAATAACAGATAATCAGAGTTGGAAGGGACTTTGCAGGTCATCTAGTCCAACCCCCCGCCGAAGATCACCTTTATGTAATAATTTGTATCACAATCCTACAATCATTTTGTAAAACGTGGAATCCAGTCCCTACAGATTTTATTTGAATTTTATATATTTATATTTACATTCTTGGTGGCTCACAACAATGAAAGCAAAAGTTCACAAGTGTAAGTTCATTAAAACATGATCAACATGAGCATAATAAAAACAGGGCCATGACTTCTAAACATAAAAACCACAAGCACCATCAATCAATAGATTTATTGTTGTTGTGACCATAGGTTACAACCAAATTACAGAGGATAAAAGAAATAAAGCAATTAGTAAGGATAAGAAAAAGAGAAAGGAAGAACAGAATAATAAAGAAGTTGCCCTTAAGAAAATTAAGTTAAGATGAAACCAGTACTAAAATTGAGAGCTTAAACATTTCTCGGTTTAAAATAAAGTATGATAACATTTTCAGCTATCAGGACAGCATCATCAGCAATTCATACCTCGAGATAAATCTTTAATCACTGAGATCTGCTGACATAAAGGAAACATATCCCATCTTTACACAAGAACATGGCTCATCAGGAAATTCAACCTGGAATGGATGTATTAAGTCAACTTATGTTAGAGAGAAGGAGATGAAAGATTATCCTGATAGTTAGAACAATTAATCAGTGGAACAACTTGCCTCCTGAAGTTGTGGATGCTCCAACACTGGAAATTGTTAAGAAGAGATTGGACGACCATTTGCCTGAAATGTTATAGGGTTTCCTGCCTGAGCAGGGGGTTGGACTAGAAGACCTCCCTTCCAACTCTCTTATTCTGTTAAGCAAATTAGAGAGATCTCTAGTAGTCAGATCAGAGACCAGGGTACATGGTGGCACAGTCACTCCCTTGTCACTTCCAACTGGATCACAGTCATGCATTCTCCATGAAGCTGCCCCTGTAGAGCATTCAGAAGCTACATCTGGTACAGAACGCAGCTTCCCAAGCAGTAAGGGGATATATCTATGGATATTTCATGATGACCTCACTGCTTAAGGAGATGCACTGACTGCTGGCCAGTTTCTTGGTGTGGTTCAAGGCAGTGGTGGGATGCTGCTGGTTTCACAACCCGTTTGGTGAGCGTGCATGCCTAAGATGCTTGCACGCAGCGCTGAAAATGGAGCATTTTTAGAAGCTCAGTAAGCAGAACAGCGAGGGGTGGGGGTGAAATCAGCTGTGCCACGTGATTGAGATGAGCTACAAAGCAGGAAATAAAGGACAGGATAGGTCAGGGGTGGAGTCAGCTGATCGTTGGAACTACTGGTTTACCTGAACCGGTCCGAACCGGCAGCATCCCACCACTGGTTCAAGGTACTGACTGTCACATTCAAAGTTCTACATGGCTCGAGACTTGATCAGCTGAGAAACTCCCATCCCATATTTATCTGTCCATCCAACTGATTGAAGAGGACCAATTCCTCCCAACATGATTGCCATCTGGTGGGGCTTGGCCATAGGGTTGCAAGCACATGATTGCTTGCTTTTATTTTTTAATTTTGATTAGTCCTTTTTTTAATTGGATTAGAAGTCCTCCAAGATCCCTTCTGCAATAGGAACAGAAATGTCAAGATAGCAACCATAGCCATTCTAGTTGTGGCCGCCATCTTGGCTTTTTGGCATTGCCCCTCTCAATAGTCCTGGCATGACCTATGTATTCTAGGTTCTGTGGCAAGGTTCATATTTTGTCTAAAATGCAATGTGGCTTGTGTGATCCTCCCCTTTATGACATAAACCACGTTTTGCCAGCTCTGTTTTATTTAATAAATCAATAGGAACAAGGGAGAAATTCCTTTACTGCATGCAACCCGGAGTGACTTCAAGTGAGACAAGTAGTGATATAAATTTGAGAATAAATAGACAAACAAACCAATCCAGCATGTTATGCAATGATTCTGTGTTGTACATTTCAAATCAGTTTCTGACATTTATCCTTTTTAAAGGTATGTTTGTACCTATTTGCTTTTGGAAGTGTAAGGGTGTGCGTGTAAAAAAAAAAAAAAACAGGCAGAATTTTATCCCATGGTTGGTGGGGAAATAATTCAAGATTAACTCTTGAATGGAAATCAGAGGGAAAAGTGAGAAATGCTGCTCATTACAAATAATCCTTGACTTAGCTGAGCCTAGAATTATGATCATAACTTTATGTGATTTGAGGCATCACATGACTGTATTCAAAGTTATGACTATTTTCATGAGGGTTGTTAAGCGAACGGGAAGGTTACAACGAAGAACAACGAAGAGGATAAGGGGCCTGCAAAATTGTACGAGGAATGGTTGAGGGAGCTAGGTATGCCTAGCCTATGGAAGAAAAGGACCAGGGGTGACTTGATAGCAGTCTTCCAATATGTGAGGGGCTGTCGTGGAGAGGAGGAGGTTGATTTGTTCTCTAAAGCACCTGAAGGCAGGACAAGAAGTAACAGGTAGAAAGGGAAATCCAACCTAGAAGTAAGGAGAAATTTTCTGACAGTGAGAACACTTAATAGCTTGCCTCCCAGAGTTGTGGGTGTTCCATCACCGAAGGTTTTCAAAGAGAGACTCAACCATTTGACTGGGATGGTGTAACTCTTTGAGCAGGGGGTTGGATTAGAGGACCTCTGAGATCCCTTCCAGCCCTATGAATCTATGTTCTAAATATATATATTTCTATTGTGTTTTTGTTCTTGTTTATTGCCCAGAATTCCTTTGGTAAATGGGCAGGCATCTGCATTGGTTGATTGACTGATTGAATAATAAATCGGTGTTCATATACATCAGTGTACACCCATGTTGTGTCAACCAGTGACAGTTGTTTATAGGTGGCCTCCTTTGTGTGGGGAGGGGGACAAAGAACATCTAAGTAGCCATCCTTCTGAGGGTGCTATATAAAGGAAAGGTAAAGAAGCAGCTCTGTCTAAGGAAGGAAAAAGACTGTGCTGAGAAAACATTTCAATCTTGGCTGATGTCCTATTTTTCTATGTAAAATAAGTTAATTCTGTTCCTCCCTAGGCACAGTCTAGGAAAAGATGTACCGGCTGATTTTAATGAATGTAGACACTAGGCCTTCTGAAATGAGTATCCATGAAATGTAGAGTCACTTGAGAAATCCTGTTATATATTCTCTTGGGGAAACAGAAAGGCTGTGTTTGTACAATTTGCTTAACTAGATCAAGTAAAGAGCTAGTAGCACAACCCGGTAACCTCAATTAAGGCTTGGCTGGTTGGTTTTGGTGGTATGGAATCACTGCAGACCTCACTATTTGATCAATGTAAGGATGTCTTGTGTACACACCAAAGGTAGAGGATAAATGCTAGTCAGTAAGGTTAAACATTTTGTCTGACTGCAGGTAAAGAGTACAGATAGTCCTCAACTTATGACTGGTTGCTTAGCAACTGTTCCAAGTTCTCAAGGCTCTACCTGGGGGCTACTTGTGACCTGGATTCTGATGGTAGCTCTGTCCCCGCACTTTGCAGTTACCTGAACTCCCACTCTGAGCACCAGACAAATGGACCACACTTATGGCTGGTTGTAGTGTCCCGCAGTCACTTTACCGTGTTTTACAGCAGTTTTGCCCCAAACTGGCAGTTACTATTTTCAGCAAAACTGGCTGTCAACTCATAAAATATTTATCTGGCCTTTTTAGAATTGCCAATAGAAAGGGAGGGGGGAACAGTGCAGCAGCTTGCGAAACCAAAACTGCATTCCATAAATGTTTTCAAAGATAGTAACTAGGTCAGAGGTCTCCAACCTTTTGGACCTCAGGCACCACCAAATTCATAATTTTAAATCCCGCAGACCACTAATATGAATCCAGCATGCCGCTCGCTGAAGTGCCTGGACTCTCAATGATAGGATGGGGTCCTTCAGGCACTTAGCTTGGCTGCCTGTTTCTGCAACCTTAAATACTCAAAGAGTCATCTGGATCCGTTTCCCACAGAAAATAAAAGCGAAGTTTCTTCCATGCAAAATTCTAACTGGAGAGTATGGTTGATGACTCTTGGCTATGGATGTGTCCCATTGGAGAATATGAATTACGATACACCCAGGGGGTGGGGTAAAAACCAGGGTCAAGGGTGACAATGAATGATGTGTCTCAGAGTTGGCTACACCCAGGCAGCGCCGACATGTTAACTCTCAATAAATCTTTTTTAAGTTTTTGAAGTTTGGCTCGAGACTCATGATTTAAATAGGGATAACTGCAGGAATCCTGACAGCAGCCCCATAGCGAACTATGGGTTCACTTAATGACCGTGATAGTGGCTTTATGACCACTCATTTGATTATTGACTGGCCCGAAAAAGCTCGTAAAATTGGGCTGATCTCTATTGTGTAAAGATGGATATGGCCATATTAGTTTCTGGGAATCGTCCTTCGCTTGAAGGTGATTCTACTTTATCTGGTTTCTATATCCTGAATACAAATCACATCAGATTTTGGCATGCCTGGTTAGTATCTTTATTTTCTTAATTGGTGGTAGTCTTTAACCTTCCAGATGGTGGGCTACCACTCCCTGTGTCCTAATCATTGCTCATGCTGAACGGATGGCAGCTTGAATCCTACAACATCTGGAAAGCAACAGGTTCCTCCATCTTTTATTAAATTGTTCAGATACATCTTATACTAAATTGTGCAGATACATAACAGAATAACAGAGTTGGAAGGGACCCTGGAGGTCTTCTAGTCCAGCCCCTTGCTCAGGCAGGAAACCCTATGCCATTCCATACAAATGGCTGTCCAGTGTCTTCTTCAAAGCTTCCAGTGATGGAGCATCCACAACTTCTGAAGGCAATTAATCCACTGATTAATTGTTCTCACTGTTAGGACATTCCTTCTTAGTTCCAGGTTGCTTCTCTCTCCTTGATTAGTTTCCATCCATGGCTTCTTGTTTTGCTTTCTGGTGCTTTGGAAAATAGGTTGACCTCCTCTTCTTTGTGGCAGCCCCTCAAATATTGCTGTCATGTCACCCCCCCCCCCCAGTCCTTCTTTTCACTAGACAAACCCAGTTCCTGCAACTGTTCTTCATATTTGCCAGCATGATTGGCTGGGGAATTCTGGGAGTTGAAGTCCACATGTTTTAAACATGCCAAGGTTGAGAAACATTGATTGAGGCCAAATTGGCTCGGGGTAAAAAGGTGCCACCTCTGCTTTAGGTTAATACCAATTTTCTTCTAATCTAATCTAAAATTGGTTCAGAAGGATGGGGAAACAATGTCTCTTAATCCTGTTGCCACCATAATGCACAATGGTCTTACCCAAAGTTTTGTCTGTTGGCTTCTTCCTAGAGCCATTCTTGATTATGAACATTGCAATCAATGAATTCTTCAGCACAGGTCATCCATTAGTCTCCCATTAAATTTGCATTTGGGTAAAAATATTATTTCTGAATCAAGCAGGGTAATTATTTGTTCTTGAAAAGTGCCTTCACTCATCAAGAGGGACATCAACCTGAAAAGGACATTTCCTTGTACAAAAGACCTTTCAAAACCCTTGCCATCTACAGTTTTTAAAGCACTTGTATTAAATAATAAAGTCTTTACAGGAAATGTGTGGCCCAATTAACTGCAGTACCTTTAGAGTCAATTAAGAGATCTTTAAAAAGAAGATTAACCAATTATTCGATTAAATGTGGCAGCCTAACTTTTGATTGCAAAATAACACTTAGCTTTTTAGCAATGGTTGACAGCTTTTTCCTGTCTATTTTTGTGGGTTTTCTGGTTGCAGAAACAATTTAATTAATTGTGTAATTTGTTTTATTTGTAACGCTTTCATTATAGTTTTTATTACTAGTTGTTTTGTCACTTGTTTTTCTCTAACGAGAGCAGGGTATCTATTAAAATACTTTTAAAAACTATAAAATGAAAACCTTTGATATTTTTTTTCCTGACTTTCGGTTCTGTTCCTTAAATACCAGAGCAAGTTTTCAAATTGCAGCTGAATCCTAAATAAGTTCTGAATTAAATCTACTTCAGCAGGACTTAGTCTCTGGAAACCATGGGCAAAATAGGGATATGTAGCAGACAAAAGGGACTGTGCCCCAAACGTCTCTTGAACTTTTGTCTGGATTGGTCCTTCAGGTACTGTAGGCTTCAGAAAGACTACCAGAATTAAGACCTGATTTACACTTTGCATTGTGATCATGCGAAATTATGAATAAACCATAACTACTTGGGGTTACTAGTTTGCTTTCCTAGTTTATTAGGACAAATGTAGTAATATCCATACAGATAGTCCTCGAATTTACAACCATTCATTGAGCAACTGTTCAAAGTTACAATGCACTAAAAAAGAAAGTGATTTATAACTGGCACTCGCACTTACAACCGTCATAGCATCCCTATGGGGGTCACATGATCAAAATTTGGTTACTTGGCAACTGGCATGTATTTATGATCATTGCAGAGACTTGGAAGGGTCATATAATTGTTATCTACAACTTTTCCAGCTGGCCTCCAACAAGAAAAATCAATGAGGGAACCTGGATTTGCTTAGTGACTATGTGACTCACTTAACAACTTAACTGCAGTTATTTACTTGACAACTGTGGGGGGGGGGGAAGGATGCAAAATTAGCAACGGAACTTCTAACCCAATTGTGCCTCAGTCAATTATCTGAATTCACACACATCACAATTGCTGAGTCCAGACAGTATGCCAAACCAGACGAAAGATATTATGGCTTCCTCAAGTCATTATTTTAAGGCCTCCAATTTAATACAGTTGTGGGAAGCCCCCTGCCCCCGCAATTTAATACAGTTGTGGGAAGCCCCCTACCCCCGCTGCTCTAGAGAATGAAATATTTTGGGAATATTAAAAGAGGCAGAATATTATATTTTCCCAAAGGAGGAATGGAGAAAAAAATATTACCAAAGGCAGAAAGCAGCACCAACAACCTCCAGCTGATGCCTGAAATCTTTAGAGATGGATATTTTGTGCCCATTAAGAAAGACTGGGCCAACCTATTCATAAACAAAACACATTCAGCTCCAGCTGATGGGATTAAAATTTACATCCCACCCAAATTCTAAGAACAGGACATGACCTTTAGGACATAACAGAATTAGCCCATCACCATTAGAATAGCAAAAGGCACAGGCTCACTACTTTGCACAACCCGCAGGAGTATCTCAGAACCCTTTAAAAGTCCATGTACTCATCAAACCAATTTGTCAGCTGTCCCAGAACTACATGCTGTTGTTGGTTCTGCTCATCAATAAATAGAGCCCTTCTTTCCAATCAGCCTCCATTTTATTTCCAGTGCCTTTCTCCCGGCTTGGAACCAGGCAAGATTTTTTTTTCCCAACACAGTGGTTAAGGCATCAGACTAGCACTCAGAAGTTGGTGAGTTCTACTCTTGTCTTAGGAATGAAGCAGCTGGGTGACGTTGGGCCAGCTACTTGCTCTCAACCCTAGGAAGGAAGCAATGGTAAACCACTTATTAATTCTTACCAAGAAAATTGAAGGCAGTTGCCTGGAATCCAAAAATGGCTAAAAGTCATTCAAGTCATTAGCATAAAATAAATGGGAAGTGTCAACAGTGTTACTGTAAACAATTACATAAACCTGGGCTCAACAATATGAAGTATAGGGCTCTCCAATTGTTTTTTTTATGCTAAAGATTAATTACACCTGCATTATCTTCAGAGATTATTAGTGGTCCCCAAAGGCTAATCAAATTACAATGTTGTGTGAAGTCATCCTTTGTGGTCTGCATTCCATTGTTTATTGGTGTAGTGTGTTTTGTAAACCCAGCCAATTGAAGTTTGCTCAATTAGCATGCTATGTAAAACCAGTCTTAAATCAATGGAACGTGAAAAAAAGTGAAATTTTGTATGGTGGAATATGTGGACCTGCTATTCCATACATCGGTGTGTGTGTGTGTGTGTGTGTGTGTGAGAGAGAGAGAGAGAGAGAGAGATATTTCTGGCTATATTTTCAAAAGAATCCTCTAATATTTACTCCAAAGTATAGTGATATCTTGATACTTTTCACATCAGAATGCATTGAGTACCTAATTCAATGTGTTTCAAAGCAGTTGGCTTTGAAACTCATTAAATTCGGTACTCAATGCATTCTGATGTGAAAATTTTGTCCCGGTACTCATTGTTTGTTTGGTCTCAACGGATAAGCTAGAACTTGTCACTGTCAGCTCCTTGTGACTTACTACATTACTCTGTATGGGAAAAAATGGTTTGGTACTCATAGATTTTGGTAGTCATCATGCTTAACAATACTGAGGTACTACTGTAAATCCTGTTATATTTAGTGACACTCATTTTCTCATTAAATATAGGTTAGACTTCCATCCTTAAATTGTTTACTGTGTTAATTCCCTTAATGGATAATCAACATAGCCTTGCAAGATACCCTCCCCTCCTTCACAAAATTCATAAGGTAATTCATATTGTGTAAAATATTTGCAGAGGAGGTGTGAACAAACAGGTATCATCTCAATTGAAGAAAAGGAGAATTTGCAGCTTGTTTCTGAATGTCCTATCATGACCTTGAAATGGCATTCGGTTGGAGGTATTACAAATATCCCCCCTTCCTTTCTCTCTCTCTTTCTCTCTGTCTCCCCCTCTGCTCATTTGAAGAAAACTGTCTCCAATCCAGCAAGTTTTATTTTTATTTTTATTTTTATTATTTTATTTAGGGGCAGGGGGAAGGTGATGAACGCAATTAGATTTTAAGGGGAAACAAAAGAAGGTTTTTTTTTTATTAAAGCATGAGAGCCCCTTTTAAGTTTTTTTCATTGGCAGAATCACCTGAGAGAAAAACTGCCCTGTGGAGAATAAAGTGCGAATCCCGCGGTGTGGCAGATGGGGATCAAGCCATTTCAGAGATTTCCCTTCCATTTCCTCCCCCCCCCACACTTCTTTGTAAAAATGGCCCTCCACCCCCCCTCCACAACCACTTCAGCCAATTCACTGAGGTTGAAAATGGGAAGCCAGGAGAAGTCGATTGACATTAGTGTGATTTGGAGGATTGCTTGATGTATGTTTCCTACAGGTGTATGGAGAGATGTGAGATAAACACGGAAGGCGCATCTTCAAACTGTTCTTTTTGTGTAGAATTTCTCTGATGTGGCATGTGAACTGAAAGTTTGTGAAGCCTACAGATGTTAATATGGCTCTTTATCTTGCATTCTGTTCCCCACGTCTCTCTAAATTTATTTACCCACTCTCATTTTGTAGGGCAGGGGTGTCCAACTTACAAGAAGAGTGTTCAAACTTTAAGTACTTGTGGACTTTAACCTAAAACTAGAAAACCTCGGGTGGCTTGCAAGTCCACCAATGAATTCAGCTCCATAACACAGGCGACCAAAGCGACCAAACTTGATTGCAGGAACTTCCTGGAGGGTCAAGTTGAAACTCTACCGGCTCTTAAAGTGCAAACCCCAAAAACTTAACTTAGTTCTATTGACCACCTCCTAGTTGTAGGAGGAGATCTGGATTACAGGTAGTCCTTGACATACAACTATTTGTTCAGTGACTGTTTGAAGTTATAACAGCACTGAAACAAGTGACTTATGACCGGTTTTCACACTTAAGACCATTGCAGCATCCTAACAGGAACAAAATTCGGATGCTTGGCAACTGGCATGTATTTATGACGGTTACAGTGTCCTGGGGTCACGTGATCTCCTTTTGTGAACCTCTGAGAAGCAAAGTTAATGGGGGACACAGATTCACTTAAGAACCATGTTACTAACTTAACAGCTGCAATAATTCACTTCACCACTGTGGCAACAAAGGTTGTATAATGAGAGAAAATTCACTTACAGAAAATTTTGGGCTCAATTGTGGTCATGTGCAATATATAATTAGATTAAATTTCACCATGAGGAAAACTTTAGCTTTGAATTCCTATATGTGTGTCCTGTTAAAGAAAGGTTGGACTTCCACTGTCTGCTTGGAATAGACTAGACTAGACTAGACTAGAATTCTTTATTGGCTAAGTATGATTGGACACACAGGGAATTTATCTTGGTGCAAATGCTCTCAGTGTACATAAAAGAAAAGATACATTTGTCAAGAGTCAAGAATCATAAGGTACAACACTTAGTGATAGTCATAGGGTACAATAAGCAATCAAATCATGCTAGGAAATAGTCGGTAGAAATCATAAGGATACAAGTGACAAAGTTACAGCCATACAGTCACAAGTGGGAGGGGATGGGTGATAAGGAGTGATGAGAAGATTAATAGTAATAGTAGTGCAGGATTTGCAAATAGTTGGACAGTGTTGACAGTGGACTGTCATAAGTCACTTTTTAATGTGCTGTTGTAACTTTGAATAGTCAATAAAAGAATGATTGTAAGTCGAGGACTACCTGTATACACAAATATATAATCACACAAGGGTATCTCCGTGATAGCCAGTGAATGAAATCAATGCATAGAATTTGATTCCCAGAAAATAATTTATAAAAATGCTGGGGTGGGTGGGTTGGGGGGAATAATTTTACAGGTTGTGCTCAACTTATGACCACAGTTCTATCACTAAGCGGGGTGGTTGTTTAGTGAGTCATGCCCAATTTTAGGACTATTTTGCTTCTATCGTTAAACAAATCCCCACAGTTGTCGAGTGACTCTCATGGTTGGTAAATGAATCTGGATTCTGCCATTGATTTTGCTTGTTGGAAGCTGACTAGGACATTTGCAAATGGCGCTCACGTGATCCTGGGACACCACAGTCGTCATAAATAGATGCCAGTTGCCTGAATTTTGATTGATGACTGTGGGGATGCTGCAACGGTCCTAAGGGTAAGAACCGGTTTTTAGTCACTTTTTTTTTAGCACCACTGTAACTTTGAATAGCCACTAAAAGAATGGTTGTAAATTGAGGGCTACCTTTATTCCTTGCTCACAAACAGACCAGTAGGAGGCTGTAGCTGATTTGTTCTCGGTCAGTAATTGGCAAATTGCAGGAAAAAAAAACCCAAGCCAAGGCTTGGGCAGATGGGACTGTTTGATGTGGGTGAACAAGGAACAAGATGTGCTTTTAAAAGACCTGAGAATGTACAGCGACATCACTAGGCGGTGCTGCCCCACAGTGGCATCAGTGCACAGGCAGGTAAAGGAGGTGCTTGTGCAGTGACGTCACCCTTGTCACACAAGGCCTTGTCACACCTTCTGCTGCCTTGCTACAGTGTAGAAAGTCAGCACCCACTCTCCTAGAAGAATGAAATGTTTTGAGGAATATTAAAAAAGGCAGAATATTATATTTCCCTAAATGAGAAATGGAGAAACATGTTTTTAAAGAGGCAGGAAGCAGACTCAGTCTTAATAGCCCACAGCAGATATTTTGTGCCCATGAAGAAAGACTGGGCCAGCCTATTTGCAAAACAAAAGACCTTCAGCTCCAGGATAATGGGATTATCCTACAGGAAAAAGACATTAAGCCACAGTAGGAATTGCCCAGCACCCTTTCAGAACACAAGCCTTTATTGCATCACCCTCAGTGCAGCCCAAACTTCAACCAAAGTTAGCTCAGACAAACACCTAAGATTTGTCCTTTGCCTATAGAGCCAGCTATGACCCCTACATGTCCCCATGGGAATCTGACAACAGCCAATAGAATACATGTTCTTGCACAGGAACAGGAAGCTCAAGTGCAAAGCTCACAGAAGGTATAAACCTACCCCCCTCCATCAATTCCATTTTTTATCAGCTGCACCAGAACCATGTGCTTGGTGGTTCTGTTTATCATTAAACCTTCTTTCCAATCAGCCTCCATGTTTCCAGTGTCTTCTTCCCGGCTTGGAATTGAACCAGATGGATATTTCTTCCCACAACAGATACAGGTAATCCTTGAATATGACCGTAATGGAGCCTACCCTTTTTGGTCCTAAGTTGTAATGGTCGTAAACTGGGTCAGTCAAGTGGCCAACCTGATTTTACAACATTTTTTTTGCAGATTAAGTGAATAAAGCAGTTGTAAAGTGGCCACTGCAGTTGTTAAGCAAATGCCACCATTGTTAAGTGAAGCAATGGGTACAGTTTCACCAAAACCCAGAAGTGCCGGTTTTTGGCAAAACTCATGGGACTGCAGAACGCTGCAAATGGTCATAAATGAGGCTTGGTTGCCAAACACCCAAAATTCAGTCATGTCACTGAGGAGGGAGCCTGACTGTTGAACATTTGAATTTGGATCATAAGTTGCCTAAGGTTGTAACTTTGAAACGGTCACTAAGCGAAGTCGAGGACTACCTGTATTCCTGAATGAACACTAGGAAAAAAACCCACTTAAAAAAACCTAAGAAGTGACAGCCAAAAAAGTGACTGGGATGTTAGACAGAAATATATCAAGAGCTACCCGGAGTTACCTTATAGGATAGATTAAATAATAATTAAACAAACAGATAATAATTAAATGTCTGGAGGCCTTTGTTTCTGCAGCTCTCTGCTCCTAGGCCAGTTGCCTCTGGTGAATATCCAATTGCATTAGGAATGCTAGCTGAACAAAAGCCCAAAAGTTGGGCTCAATCTCAGGAAACAATGGCTTTCCAATATTACTGAACTACTATTCCCAGCATTCCTTGCCATCATGCATCATAGATGGGATTCCTGGGAATTGTAGTTCAATGCAATTTCTAGGGCCTTGCAGGGATTGGAAGCCATAGCCCACAGACTCCCTCATTAACTCCTTTTTTATAGCCTTGCCTGAGATTATGCCATGGGTTTGAGATGCTGGTAGCCCCTGACACAACCATTTCTTTACTGACTTCTCTAAGTTACAATGACAATGAAAAAAGTGATATAACCATTTTCTACACCCATGATCATTGCAGCATTGAGCTACTGTCAAGTATCCAATAGCAATAAGCAATAGCATTTAGACTTACAGTGCTTAGCTTTACAGTGCTTTACAGCCAGTGGTGGGATTCAATTTTTTTTACTACCAATTCTATGGGCGTGGCTTGGTGGGTGTCGTATTGCTTGGTTGGCGGGGCAGGGGAAGGATACTGTAAAATCACCATTCCCACCCCACCCCACTAACCTGCTTTCCAGCTCCGTTCTCCTGTGCAGGGCAACAAAAGACAACCCAGCCGATCAGGTGGGACTCAATGGAGGCAGAGAATAGATGGGGGCGAGGCCAGTCAGAGATGGTACTTGCCGGTTCTCTGAACTACTCAAAATTTCCGCTACCGGTTCTCCAGAACGGGTCAGAATCTGCTGAATAGCACCTCTGTTTACAGCTCTCTCTAAGCGGTTTACAGAGTCAGCATATTGCCCTCACAATTTGGATCTTCATTTTACCCACCTCAAAAGGATGGAAAGCTGAGTTAACCTTGAGCCTGGTGGGATTTGAACTACCAAATTGCAGGCAGCCGGCTGTCAGCAGAAGTAGCCTGCAGTACTGCACTCTAACCACTGTGCCATCGAGACTCATCCAAATGTAAATCATGTGACCTTGGGGATGCTTCAACAGTCATAAATGTGAAAAATGGTCATGTCACTTTTTTCAGTGCCATTGTAACTTTGGTTACTAAGTGAACTGTTGTAAGTTGAGGACTACCTGTACTTTGAGATTTATTAAATCTTATTTTAAATTTTTTTCAACTTTCAAATCTTTATGTATAGCCTTTGGATTTCCTGGTGGTACCCTATCCCAGGACTAACCAAATTGGTACTAATCAAGTATTAAGCTGTTTTTTTTCAAGTTCAGTCTAGGAGTCAGTGTTGCAACTTGGAGTTATTCAAAAAATCCCAAGGATGTGTTGCTTAAAGTTGAAGTCTTCTTCAACTCAACTTCTCATACCTGTTTCTTGCTTAGATTGAAAGGGAAAGAAATTCCCAGAAAATAAATTGTGGCTAAGGGTGAAGAAAATGATTAGGGTCTGCAGCAGATCAATGAGAAGGAATACAGTGATTTTGAGATTTTTTTCAGGTGACAAACGTATATTAAATCATGTTCTGTTCAGAAAATGTTCAGGAAGAGAGTCTCTCTCTCACTCCCCATCTGAAATTGTTAGAATTTTGAGTCTTTCTTTGAATCGAAAATGATGAAGAAAGGACTCATTTGCATAAAGTTAAAGGGTAGATGTGTTGCTATCAGATAAGGTTGTGATCATTGATTTAGAATTGTAGATGGCTTTTAAAGAGATTAGCCAAACCGATGAAGGATCAAACATTCAATAGCTGTGAGTCTCGATCGATCAATGGATAAAGCTGGAAAACGAGTTAGTTTATTGACTGATTAGTCTTATAAATGTATAAAAACATAACATAAAGGTAAAATACAAGGTATATTTCCAGGGTAAAAGAGGTAAAAGAAAATACAATAATAAAATACATATGAGCTAAATGCAAAGAATAAATGTTCATTGCCTTTACATGATCCTCTAATCTGTTCAATATAATACTTAGCTGAATGTGCAAAATACAGAATTGGAAGGGACATTGGAGGTCTTCTAGTCCAACCCCCTGCTCAAGCAGGAAACCTTGTTTAGGTAGTCCTTGTTTAGTGACTGCTTCATTTAGAGACCATTCACAATAATAACAGTGATGAAAAAGTAATTTTGCTGCCAGCCTTTACATTAATAACCTTTGCAAGTCTATAAAACCAAGGAAACTGGAAGAAGTGAGATTGTAAGCACAGCTGCAGTTTCACTTAGCAACCACTTCACTTAATGACCAAGCTGTCAGTCCCAATTGTGGATGCTAAACAAGGACTCTTTCTGCATATATGTACTCCTTGACTTACAACCACAATTGAGCCCAACATTTCTGTTGCTAAGTGAGACAGTTGTTAAGTGAACATTGCCCCATTTTATGATCTTTCTTGTCACGGTTGTTAAGTGAATCACTGCAGTTAAGTTAGTAACACGGTTGTTAAGTGAATCTGGCTTCTCCACTGACTTTGCTTGTCAGAAGTTTGCAAACAGTGATCACGTGATCCTGGACATTACAACCGTCATAAATATGAGTCAGTTGCCAAGCATCTGGATTTTGATCATGTAGTCCTACAACCCTGGGGTTGCTGCAACTGTCATAAGCATGATAAAGCGATAATAAATCACTTTTTGCAGGGCCGTTGTAATGTTGAACAGTCACTAAATGAACATGTTGTAAGTTGAGAATTACCTGTATGATAGAGCCCAAGAGGAAACAGGATAATCTCCAATCAAGGGTTTTCATTTCAGGTAGATATTTTAAAGGCCTATGCCTAAATGGAGGCATATAGTTGATAATCAAATAAAACATGAATCTTGATGGCTGTTGGCTCCTCTTTGGGTAGTTGCTGGAAGGAACAAAGCAAAGGAAAACGTTCTCCATCCTCTCCACTTCTCATAAACCCTTGGGAGCTTTTCATAATAGGGAACTCCCCAGCTTAGGGGCAGTCTACCATGGAATACTTGCAGCTAAAGAATAGCCTAAGCTAACCCAGGAGGTGAGCTGTGAATTTTAGAAAATTAATAATAGATCTCTCTGAGCTCTTTTACTGACCTAACTTCCTGAGTTAGATCCTGGGCAGTTTTTTTTTTAAAGGATCATATTATGGTAGGGACAATTGTGTATTTTTTCTCCCCAGGCCTGGTCCCTGATCATTGGACATATGAAGAACTGTTGCAGAATTTGGGTATGGTTAGGACTAGAGGTGACTAGAGGTGACATGATAGCAGTATTCCAGTACTTGAGGGGCTGCCACGAAAAAGTGGGGGGTCAACTTATTTTCCAAAGCACCAGAGGGCAGGACACGGAACAATGGATGGAAACTAATCAAGGAGAGAACCAACCTAGAACAAGGAGAAACTTCCTGTTAGCGAGAACAATCAACCTTCAGAAGTTGTTTCATCACTGGAGGTTTTAAAAAGAGATTGGACAGCCACTTGTCTGAAATGGTACAGAGCATTGCTTGAGCAGGGGGGTTGGACTAGAAGACCTCCAAGGTCCCTTCCAGCTCTATTCTGAATTGAATTGGGCTGCAAGGATTAGAATGGAATAGAATAGAATAACAGAGTTGGAAGGGAACTTGGAGGTTTTCTACTCCAACCCCCTGCTTAGGCAGGAAACCCTATAACATTTCAGAAAAATGGTTGCCCAATCTCTTCTTAAAAACGAACCCTTTTAGTCTCTCTCTTCCCTAGTTGGTTTGGATTAAAAAAAAAAAAAAAAGGTTTTCGTAGACCAAAAAGAGGTTTCTGAGGGGAAAAAAAAGAAAAGAGGCACGGCAGCGTTTGAGTTTTCAAGAACTCTCCATCCAGGAAAGAAAGCAGCAAAATCCCCTCAGCTTGATAGACCCGGTTTGAGAAAAGTCAGAAAGCGCCGAACCGCTACCTCAGAACATCATCAGTTTTCCGTTGGCCTCATCAAGGCATCGACTGCTTTAATAGGGATTTTGGAAATTAAGTCTTGCCAATCTGTTTCCATGGAGGAATGGGGTCAGAGAGAGAGAGAGAGAGAGAGAGAGAGAGAAGGGGGGAGAGAGAAAAAGACGGACTGGCACTGCCCAACCCTTCGCTTTTTTTTCCTGCGCACAACCCTGCTTGGCAGCCAGGCAGCGCATAGCTAAGAGATCAGCCGAAGCATCCAGGTCACGATTAAGTGGTGGTGATGGGATGAAGTGGAAATAGTATATATATATATATATAAAATACGCACACACACAAATGATCGCTTGTGTATATGTGTGTACGCGCGCGCACGTGTTTTGTGCGCGCAAAGAAAGGCGGGGAGGAGAATTTTCCTCTTTCAATCTCTTCGTTTCCTTTCCCCCCGCCGCGTGGGGGGACGGAGGCAATTGGGAGTAAAGGAGCCGAAGGGGGCGGGGCCTCGGCGGCTTGTGACGTCCCCCGAATGGGTTACTCTACGTTCTAGAACTCCGCCCCACGTGCGTTCTGGCGGCGGCGGCCGGGAGGGGGGGAGGAAGAGGAGGAGGAAGAAAGGGAAGGCGGGAGGGAGGGAGGGAGGGAGCGGGGCTGGCTGCGCGGAGCGACGATGGCTGGGAGCGAAAGGGAGCGAGGGGGAGGGAGAGAAGGAAGGCACTTGAGCTGAGCTAAGCTAAGCTGATCCCACGTGTGAAAGGATCTGGCTGGTTCGCCGGCTTCTCTCTCTCTCTTTCTCTCTCTCTCTCCCCACCAGCCAGTAATATTCACCGGTAGCAGACAAAAAAAAAGAAGAGAGAGAGAGAGAGGGAGAGAGAGAGAGAAAAAGAAAGAAAGAAGGAAAGAGAAGAAAGCGGAGCGATCGGAGGGGAAGGGGGCCAAAACAAGGGGAGAAACGAACCCGGGGGGAGGGTGGGGGGGCTCTTACCCAGGGTGGGGGGGCTCTTGTTTCTCTCTCTTTCTCTCTCTCTCTCTCTCCTTCTCTCCGCGGGCTCGAGCCGTCCTTCTTGGCCGCAGTCATGGAGGCAGATGGGAGTCAAGCCATCTCGGGCAGCCCCAGCGACTCGCAGCACGACCCCGGGTAAGTTGGCTCCTCTGGCCTTGCCACTTTGGCGGGCGCGCGGGGGACCCCTTCTCGCTTGGGCAAAACTGGTGGGAGAAGCGCTGAGGGAGGGAGGGAGGGAGGAGGCGGCGCGGCGCCGGCGAAGGGAGAGCCGAGCAGCGGCTCTTTCTTTTCTTTCTTTCTTTCTTTTTTTTTCTTTTGCCGGCTCTTCTTCTTCTTCTTCTTCTCTCTCTCTCGCTCGCTCGCTCGCTCGCTCTTTTGGAGTTACTCACCTTGGGTCCGTTTGCCTGGGTCTGCCTCCACCCCCTTCTCTCCCGACCCCTCTCCATCTCCCCTCCTCCTCCTCCTCTTCTTCCTCCCCTCCCAAACCAGGCTTAGCTTCCCTCGCGCCCCCCCAACCGCCCCCTTTCCACCTCTCCCTTCCTTTTAGCTTTTGTAAGTTACACGTCAAAATGGCCGATCTGACATCTCTGCTTAACTCTGTTCTGTTTTCTTCTTCCAGTAAAATGTTTATTGGCGGCCTGAGTTGGCAGACCTCCCCAGGTAAGCTGGGGGACCTGGTGGGTGGGTGGGTGGGTGCTGGATGGGGGGCAGCCCCATCTCCCACTCCCTCTGGATCCTGCCTAGCCCAGCCTCCTTTGATAGAGCCTTTGTTGTTATCCCAGGTCAGTTTCATTGGGTGCCTTCCTCCCCCCCCTCTCCTTACCTCCCCCCCTCAGCACTTTTTCCCACAAGTAAAGAAACCACGTTTCACCCTGTACCAGAGTAAGCTGGTGAGATCCTTTATGTGCTCCAAATAACACTTCTCTCCCCAAGTCCTCTATTCGACCTTAAATTCGTGTGTGCGCACTTTTGAGGGGGTGGTAGGCTTGAGGGAGGGGGGGAGGGAAAAAAATTTTTTTGGGGGAAAATGCAGGCCATTCATTTGTCCCCCCTTTCTACTCTGAGGGAAAAATAAAATGTTCTTCCCTTTCTTGAAGTGGCTGATTTTTTTTAATGCAGATATGTTTTAAACACTTGCTTCTGTTTTCTTCTCTCTCTTTCTCTTTCCCATCCCCATTTTTTTTCTCTGCGCTCCCCTTTTCTGCTCCGCAGATAATCTTAGAGATTATTTTAGCAAATTTGGAGACATTAGAGAATGTATGGTCATGCGGGACCCAACAACAAAACGCTCCAGGTAAACCATTTTGTCCTCATTTTTAAAAAATCAAAGTTTTCTTTCTTGTGATATATATATATATGTATATATATGGAAGGCTTGCATGGTCTGTGTGCTTTGAACAAGTGTTAGCAGTTCTTTAAGGTACATTAAGCATTAAGCAGTTAAAAACCTTTGGCTTTTTGGCCGTCTCAAAAACTTCGAAGCTAGGCTCCTTCTGTTTTTGAAACTCTTATGTCTTAAATATAGATGTTGAAAGGAGGAGGAAAATGTATGTTTTCTTCTGGTGGAAACTTGTTAAATTAAATAGGCTTTTGGAAGTCTCATTTTGACAAACTTGCTTCTAACTGTTTGTTTGGCTAAGTATTTTTTTTTAAAAAAAGAGCCAATCCCACAGCTTTCTACTTTTGGGTTAAACAAAGCATGAACTGAAGATGGGAAGATTTTGTATGCGTGCATTGAGAGGTGGAAAAGGAGTTAAATCTTGAAGCATGCATAAGTTTTTTTTTATAATCCACCTTAACCCTAATCTATTCTCTGACAAGGACTGATGGTGTGACTCAGAATAATATGAGAATCTAGGATGTGTCTTATGGAGCATCTTAATGTATTTATTGTCTTTTCTTAGTATTTTCTGTGCCTTTTCCCCATCAGCTCTTCTTTGTCTTATTTCAGGGGGTTTGGTTTCGTTACATTTGCTGATCCTGCAAGTGTTGATAAAGTATTAGCTCAAGCTCATCATGAATTAGATTCCAAGACGGTACGTTACACAGTGTGATATTGGTGTGTGTGTGTGTGTGTGTTTAATGTCTCCATTATTTCCTGCAATATTATGAATGTGACAGGCTCATTTAAAGAGACAGTGTCCTTTTGGCTGGGTCTGGTGGAAGGGGTATTATGATAGGTTATTAATGCTGTAATCATTGTGCAAAGAAATGCTGGGCGACCTTGCAAGATCTGGAAGCTCATGTTCCCATTATATATTGTAAAGAAAAGAAATCATCCTTGCTCAAATATTAACTAGTCAGCCGGACAGTTCAGCTTGATTGTATTTATATATTTTTCCTTCTGCTAAATGATGCTTAAACTATTTAGTTTTCAAAAACATATACTCTATCCAAGTTGCGTGAGTGGAAGGGAATAATTAGAGAAGCTTCTTGATAGATTAGAAAGATGTTACTTTATTTTTTGAAAGAGCAGGGCAATTTTAGGTTGCAGAAACTTTCAGAGTATTATTTTCCTTAGCCTTCCTTTCTAGAATACCGAGGAAGTTATTTTTTTCCTAGCCTAAAAAAAGGGCATTTTGAGAGGTTGCAACAAGTGAGAAGTGCTACCTTCAAAGGAAAATTGCAACACTGTCATAAGATCAACGTTTCTGTTCCTTTCCTAATCATATTCCAAGTTTTTCTATTGCAAAAACACATTTTGGTTTAAGAGGGCATTCATTGTCTGATGCTCCCATCTTCCTGCCACTAAATTTCCATTTCTCTGCATGATATCCTAACTCTTCTGTAGCATCAGAAAGAAAGTTTGTGTTTGGCCAATTTAATTAGTTGCAACTTTAATTCCGTAACTTAAAGAGACAGCAATAAAAGTAATCTGTCTCTTAAACTGTGAGCAGAAGCTCATTTTTATTTAGTTTTGGGATGGTTATTGTTTCATCATTACACTTTGATTTGCAGGGAAGTGTGAAAATTATCCTTTAAACCAAGAAATTATGGTCTTAAAGTTACAGAGCCTTGCTTTATATGAATCTCTTTTAAAATTAATGAGATTATTATGTCTAAAAGTGTCCTTAAGTGAAGCTTTGCTTTATTGTCTTCCCTCCAAATTCTAATAACTTTGGATATGTGTCCTGTTGGGCTTGTCTGAGCATGTCACTCATGTTTAAACATTCCCCAATTATTTCTGGGGGTGGGTGGGAAAGAGAAAGCCTCCATATAATCCAGGAATGGATACTGAGAAACCAACCTTAAAATAGTTTTAATAAAAATACCGGCAGGTAACTTAATAAATGTACTGCTCCAAGAAAATATACTAATTGGAAGAATATTTATGACTGTTTGTTTTTTTGTACTGCCAGGGGGGGGACATTTAAAGATGAAACCAAAGGATGGACATTGTTTCTAATGTATTTATACTGTCCTATAAAATGAACAACAGAGAAGAAGGGGTCCCAGGAGAGGTTAGTAAGCTATGTAAGCAAACCCTGATTTATGCATCCGAAGTTGGTTACCCTGGCCACTTTAGGGCGTCAAAAATGGGAAGCTTGGAAATTATTATAGGAAACTTCCTTTCGTACTATGATGCCAGCCAGATGAAATGGCATTGCTTTGATTTTGGACATGAGAGCACACACCTCTGAGTGGTTTGTCCGGAAATGGATTTCTCATCATTGTTTAAAAACAACAGCCAAAACAATAAGATACTTTTTTTTGTTGCCTTGTTAGACCTCTGATAGTTTCTTGTCCTTTAGTATTGCTAGCATTTGACCCTGTTCCAACTCTGAGCACAGGAAACGGCTCGGTTTGCCATTGACACGGAAGTTGCCTGCTCTTGTTTACGGTTACATTAGACGCTTGGTTTAGGTAATGGCCATCGCTATCAGAAATAGTATTATTATTAGTCATTTCCTAGAGGACTTGTAGATATAGTAAGTAGCATTGTACCTAATTAACTAATTTTATTTTTAGTAGCCTCTTTTTTTCTGTTGGCTGTTCTTTAAATAGTTTACAGGGATGCACAACAGGTATAGATGTGCCAAATGGGTTGCCTCAGACTGGCAAGGTGGGGAGCTCCTTCCAGTTTTGAAAAAGTGCCCATCTGTCAGATAATACCCCTTCTTCCTGGGGTAAATTTCTGGAAAATTGCTGTGTTCATTTTATGCTTCTTTTCTTTTTAAAGTAACAGCTAAAACTTTTAAGGGGAGTTAACATGACAGCTGTATGATGTTTGCCACCCTTCAGCCTCATTTCTAATGTTTTGGACAGTGGGAAATCTACACCTGTTGTATTTCTCTGGTAGCCAAATATTCTAGCTGGTGCTGAGACTAGATGGGTGTTAATCTCTCGGAAAGGGGTTGCTTTCTAGGTGAAAGTTTTGTGAGTTTTCCGTGTATGCTTGATGAGCTGTTACAGTAGCAACTAATCAATCACTTCTCAGGTACATAGCTTTTCTTTCTAAAAACTTAATTACAAGTGAAATGGCCTTCCTGAAGTGCAGGCTAAGATTTATTTGTGTGTGAAATGATAGCTCTTTGAATATATCATCTCCTATGCAAGTAACAAAGGTTTTGTTTTACCTGCCAAAGACACTTTAAAAACAACAACCCTAACTCTTTATAGCAAAAGTTTGGCTAAGACTCTTTTCCTGATGAAGACAAAGTTTAGAAGTTGGCAGTTAACAGTAGGCAGAAGGGTTAAGTTTATTTTTTTTTTGAAACTACAAGGTTGTTAAGAACTTGCTCAATTATTAGAAATATGTAGGATTGTCCTCGGAAAGAACTTTTAACATTCCCCTTTATTTCTGTTAGAACAGCACTACCTTTTTCATTGATGAAGATGCTGAAACCATTAAAAGTAAAATTCATATCTAAAATATTAACATGCTTATAGGTATAAAGTTTATGGAGGGCTGAGATAATTCCTACTTCTGCTTAACCTAATTTTACCCCCTTTCTCCAAATTGCTACTTAAGAGATTCTAATAAATTTATTTGTACTTTTCATTTCAAAATATTTTAGCATTTGGAACTAAATAACATTAAGACTGAGAACTTGAGGTGAAACAAATTTATAATTCACAGTAGAGATTGCTATTTGTTAAGAGGGCTTTTGATTGGAGGTTTTGAATTTTATTAACTTTTTAAAAATGTATTATTGGCAAATCATTTTTTTTTTTGTAAAGTAGCTTTACAAAAGTGTACATGTGTGGCTTTAGAATGATAGTATTCTATTCTTAGGTTTCTTTGGATTGGATTTTAGTTAGTGTTGAAAAAACTTCTCTTGTTAAGTTCCTTTATTAAAAAAAACAAAAAAAAACAATATGCCTTCAGGTGATTTTTTTTTTAAAGAAAGGAAATAAATCTATTTACATGCGGTCAAATCTAAACATGCAAACTTAGTATCAGGTTCTCGAGATCATGTCTTGTCTCTCCATTACAGCTTAACTGTGAAATACAAAATCAGATCCGATCGTTCACCTTTTTTTTTTTTTTTGCAGCGTAAAAAACTTCGCTAAAAGTGGCAGTTGCTATTTAAATATGTCTCTTAAACTGTGGAGGCATTAACAGCAGATAAGAAAATAAAGACAAATGGACTGAATAATCCTCTTCCCAAAATGTTCATATTTTTAAATACCTGTAATAATACAGATTGCGTCTGACATTCAGGATCTAATTAGCATCAGTTTGAAGAAGGAAAGAGGAAGGAGACTTTTTAAAGTTCCCGACAGTTAAGTCACTGAACATGCTGCTTTCCTTTCTGTTCTGCGTGTTACGACTTTTCCCGGCTAGGTTTAATCCTGAAAGAAATTTTGTTCCTGAGAAATGAAGGATTAATGATTCAGTGCAATCTTTCAGTTGTAGGATTTTTTTTTTTTTGCCTTTCTGAAGAAAATATGCAAATGATCTTGCTTTCCATTTCTCCCCCCTCCATCCCCCCCACCCCGCAGATTGACCCCAAAGTTGCATTTCCCCGAAGAGCTCAACCTAAGGTAAGAAAGAATAATCAATAATGAATTTTAAAGCATGCTGTGAGTTGCATTAGTTGCTGGTTAGAGCAGATTGGTGGGGTGGAAAGCAAGGTGGAAGTTGAGGGTGAGGGAAGAGCTGGAATGGAAGTTTTTTTTTTTCTTCTTCTTCCTTAAAGGTTGACATGACATGCCTTGTGTATCTTAAGACCGGTGAGAAATGCCAGAGAGTTGTGAACAAAGTATTATTCCAGGGGTAATCAACTCCTTATGGGTCCTGTGTCATTTGGCATCGGCTGGTTAAAAAAAACACAACTCTTTCTTTCGGAGTGGTGGGTGTTTCCTCCTCTGAGCGTAGTAACAGAATATTGCTACGCTGAGCAGCTGCAGTGTATTGACAAAGCTATAAGGGTTTGAAGTTGAGCGTGTGCTTTTCTTTCTGTCTTTTGGGGGTGGGGGAGTGATGAATGTGGAACTGTGTTTGTTTTTCTGGGTGCAAAAGAGAAATGGTTGCTCATCCCTTCTCCCTGTTCTCTCCCCCCCCCCCCGCCCCCAATAACTTGTGAATAAGGCCAGTTCATTAATTCACTAGCTTTTTTTGGTTGGAGAGAGGAGAGTCCAAAGCTTTTGAGAAAAGACGGGGAAAGAAAGAAGCTTTGAAAACAAAAGGTCTTAAATTTGATTGGATGAGTGACCTATTTTCTCTTCCCCACCTCACCAACCCTTAGTGCTGCCTTGTGTTATGCTTTGGTTTGCTCGCAAGGACATCTCAAGGTCATATTCAAAACAGCTTTTGTCCAACGGCTACCTCCGGATGGGGAGGTGGCTGCAAAGTCAACTTTCAGAGTTGGCTATCTCCCTGGGTTCCCCCCTTAAATCACAATGTTGCTTAAACATGGAGCAACTGTTTTTTCAGTCCGTGGGGTGGGTTTCTTTGTAAAATACAATCGGACATTGTCTTTCTGGAACCACAAGTGTTAACCACGCACAAGTTTGGAGACTTCTTGCAGTTGGGACTGATTAGCTGTGTTCACTTGGGCCCAAAATCCCATTTAGTCGATCTCTCTCATCTGTTTTCCGGGAGAAAGTAAGCATCAAAAGCTATTTGATCTGTAGAAGTGGGCATGGGGTAATTTTTCAGTGTCCTGTTGAGTTAGGAAGAAGAGCAGAAGGAAGGTGAGAATAAGGAAACGGGGAGGGAGGGAGACAACGTAAATAACAGATAGACTGTCTCTTTTCAAGACTGTTTGCAATCACCTAATCTTCCCTTCTTAGAATTTCTGCATACAACCATGAATGAATTTGGAGGGTTTGTCATAGTGAAGCTTTTGCAAGATTGCTGGAGTTCTCTTTGACTTTGTTTTCCTCCTCTTCTCAGCTTTCCACACAAATGTTGCCGACCTTTTGAATCTGCAGGGTTCCCATGCTAATTTATACTGACTTTTTTTTCCCATGGAGTTATTTATGGTTGTGTTCTGCCTGTGGGGTAAGAGGAAGGAGTATAATAGTACAAGTACAGATTGCCCAAGTGTCAAAATGGGATGCAAAGGGATCTCTGCCCCGCAGAATGTTCCTCAAAAGTGGGAACCAATGTAAAAGTTTGATCTGGAAAGGAATACGATCGAGGTTTTTGAACTCATAACATGCCTACCTCCAAATGTGGGATTTTAAGGGATAAAAATACTGCCATTTCCTCTACTTTTTATTGAGAGGGAAGAAACTAGTATGATTTATGTATTCAAAGTGTTTTTCTAAGAAAACCTGCTCATCATATTAGGCAGAGATACATACAATAAACCCAAAGGTAACACCACAGTAAAACAATTTAGGTATTAAAAACAGACTATACAAACATACCACACAACCCTCTGAAATGTCAGGACAGAAAATGACATCTAAAGTGGTGCCACGTAGATAACAGCAGTGGACCCAGCTGATCTCCAGTAGAGAAAACATTTGTAAAAAGACTGCAGACAATTCCAAATATTAAAAATCAGTTCCTTGCCCTAGATATATTCCTGCAAGAGATAATAGTTTTGTGCACATTTTAAAGCATGCAGCTATTAGAGAAAATAGTGACTAAGAGGAGGAGTTGTACTTGTGTCACCGATGCACTTTTTGAATTAAAAAAAAATTCTGTTTCCCTCCCCCTAAGTACATCCTTTGCTGTAAGCTCTGTCACCCTCACTAAAATGGGTAAACACCTGTTAAAATGGCAAATTTACGTTTCTTAAACCATAGTAATGTCAGCCATAGAAGTGCAATGGAACAATTCTACTTTCTTTGGAATTAATAATAATGAAGCTGCAATAAACAGTGTTTTAGTTAAAAGATCCTCCTCCGTCAGCCATTCTGCAAAATAAATTGCTTAGGGGGAATACAGACATAGGCTAATAAACAGAGGGAGATTTATTTCAATGGAAACAGAATAATTCAGTATGTATGCCTACCTTTTCTGGAAAAATTTTGATGAGGTCGTTAATCCATCAAACCAAACCGTTTTTGAAACATATACTGGAAAGAGGCAACAAAAAGTGAAGGCATCACATTAAATCATTATGTGGTTTGTTAGATTTTGGCTTAGTGTGTAGGAACTCAGCTGTTGGCTAATCAACATTTAAATCCCAAACTTTGATTAATGCTTCCAGAAGAATAAAGTATGGAGAATCCATATGTACCATAAAGTTCAAATCCCTAGGTGATGTAATAACCCAACCCAGATAAATGGTGGCCTGATGTTTGCCAGAAACATCCAGCACAATGGAATCAATTTCCTGGAACTGGATTTCCTTTGTATGGAACCATACAGAGACCTGCTTTTGTATTGAACTTTAATAATAATTTAGTGCATTTGTTGGTCTTCTTTCTGTGGTGTCAGGAATCTTCACAGCAGGGTTTTTTAATCTTGGTAGCTTTAAGATGTTGGCTGGGGAATTCTGGGAGTGGAAGTTAATATATTTTAAAGTTGCCAAGTTTGAAAAATCATTGCTTTAGAGCAGGGGTGTCAAATGTGCGGCCCATGGGCCAAGTACGTCATGCATCCATCTCTGTTTTAGCAAAGGGGAAAAAGTTGCAATACCTCATGTGACAACAACGTGTCGTCGCGAGTTTGACAACTCTGCTTTAGAGTAAAGCAATGGGTGTGGCTTGTTAATTTTGAAAAGGTGTCAATCCAAAGTGCATGCAAGTCTTACTCTATCCCTCTTTTTCTGTTTATGGGAGAAGGGATTGTATCATTCTATTGTCCATAATTGTGGTTTGGCATAAATTAAATTAATGTGTTTGGAAAGCTTTAAGGTACGCCAGTGCTTCAGGGTTCCTGTGCTGCTTATTCATTCCAAGTGACATTGATTTTTACAGGTTTTGTGAAGTTAGACAAGAGGCACAAGCAGGACAAGATGGAAAGAAAATGGCACAAAGTTGTAAGGATTCTCCTGATTGGATAGGAAAAGATGCTTGAAAGCTGCAGGCATGGAAAAGATTAGGCATTTCTGCATTATGCCTGTTGATTTAGTGTGTAAACTGGATTAAAACATTTTGTTCCTAAATGGAAGTTTAAGAGAATATATAATGCTTGATGACCGAATAGTTGTTTTTTCCAGATTATCTTCTGGGCTTGTCAGAGCAGTCATATCTAATCCAACTCTTCCAATTTTAGAGACATTTTAATAAAAATACCATTTGCTGAATTTTCCTCTCTCTCCAGTGATAAAATAGGTAGTACATTGATAAAGTACATTTGAATGTAATGGGACAAAAAAGTGTGCAGCTTTTTATGAAAATTCTGACACAAACTGAAAGGTTTGATTCAATACAGAACTCAGCACTGCCAAAATATATCTTTTACGAAAGCATTTCACTGTGGTGATTTTATCCCTTCTTTGTCTTTGTTGGAAAAATGTCAGTGTTAATCTCATTTCGAAAGACACTTGCAGTGTTCCTAATGTAACTACTTCAATTTTTTGTGTGATGATTTCTGTCTATTTAGTACAAACTATCACTTTAGGCTTTGATCCCAAGGTCTGGAGTTTTCATAACATGTATGATCTAAATCCTTGTATAGTTTCTCTCCCCCCCCCCCTCCGCTTTTGCTTACCTCCCAACTTGCATTAAAATCACAAAGCCGCAATGAAAATATTAAAATGTACGTCAGGTTTTGTGTAATCAATCTTACATTTCCTACATAGCAAAACCATATTTTTATCCTGCACTTATCTTTTGAAAGTTTCTCTCTGTGTGTCTGTTCTGGTTTAGCAAAGTTTGTGTTTTAATAAGCACTTGTTATGAAAATGATATGTAAAAAGATTCTGAAGGGAAATGAATTGCCCTTAACAAGGGCAGAATGGATTTCAGATTCATTGCCACAATTTTTCCTAACTATGAATAAATGCACAGGCTTTTAAGATCAGTCGCCTAAAGAAAGCTTTGGCTCTGAAAAGTTAATTTGTCCTAGTTTAAATAGTCTATGTTTGCTTTTAGAACGCAAAAGTTCACCTGAATTGGTTGATGATTGGATTTACGGAAATGTTATCATTGGTGGAATAGGGCTGCAGGTGTGAGCAAACTCTGTAGGCCTTGACCTCCAAAGATTTGCAACCTTAGCTTTCTTCTTTGGGGATGATAGTGATCTGTAACACAAGGTTGTGCATATTTGCAGTATAACTGTTGGTGATACAAAATGAGCAGTGGAGATATTTACTGGTTTGAGGGTTATTACCTCTCTATGTTTGCCTAGGCATTTTTAAATGACCAAAGCACTGTGTGATACATTTTCTCTGCAGTTTATGATTTATCATCAGAATAAGGATGTCATGGAAAAAGTGTTTCCTGTGGACGGTATGGATATAACTTAGAAGTGGGGAGCAGTTCAGGGGTTAGTGTAGCCTTGAAAATTATTCCATTAAAATAATTTGTTTGCCCATGTATGCAGTTCAGGTGTTTTAGTTGGGTCTCAGATCTGATCTCATGACGTGTATTTTGGACTGTCTTTGGTGGTTATCTGGGCAAGGATTTAATCTTTATAAAGCATTTTAAAAACCAAGCACCAGGATACTTTTTGCCTTTCTCTGTATGGATTTGTTCAAGCTTTAAGTTTCTTAACTGCCCTTTTAGTGTGATTTATAATGACCTCACTGTGTCGGTAGGTACATGTGATTTTTTTAATTTGGAGGAGACAAAGCTTCAAAGTACTTCTCTAACAGAACTTGGCTAATTCAACCACGGTGCCCTCAAGCCTAGAGGTCTAATTTAGTACCAGGCAGTTCAAACTAAGATCTGATTTGATTGTGACTGAGGATGGTGATCTGTTTAATGGTGTCATAGTTGATCTCATGTATGTGGTTTGCTCTCATCTAATAGTACCTGTTTAGGGTGGCTGCAGATCATAAAATTCCTTGGCAAATATGATAGATTTGCCAAGGAATTTCATGGTCTGTAGTCAGATCTGGGGCCTACATCTTGTGTTAGGTGATAAGTAAGTGTGCACCAATTTTGCCCTTTCCTGGACCAACAATCCCTGCTCACTATCACTTATATGTCCTAGTTACCTCCCATTTTGACTATTGCATGGGCCTGCCCTTGAAAAATATCCAGAAGCTCCAATTGGTTCAAAATTCAGCAGCCCACATGGCTTTGTACAGGCTCAGGTGTGCACATGTGTCACCTCTCTGGCGGGAGCTGCATTGGGTGCCAATTTGCCAATTCTAGGTGCTGGTTGTCACCCATAAAACCCTACATGGTTTGAGACCAGGTTGTTTGAAAGACTGTCTCTGCCTCGTCACATCTATCCGACGCATCAGAGTGGGAAGGCAGGGAACGTTGAGGTTCCCCTCTGCTAACTGGCAGGATCCAGAAGCTGGGCCTTCTTGGTGGTGGCTCCCTTCCTTTGGAACATCATCTCTGCAGAGATTAGACTGGACCCCTCTTTGATACTCGTTTGCAAGGCCCCAAAGACCTGGTTTTGCCAACAAGGCCTGGGGAACCCAGAGTGGGATGGAGTCCATCAAGTGGCTTATTTAACAAATTGCTGTTGCCAAGATGAGGTTATTGTTTTTATGGTTGTATATTTGATTTCTATTGTTTGTAAGCCTCCCAGAGTCAACGAGAGTGAGTGGGCGGCCATATGAATTTTCTAAATAAATAAGTAAGGATAGGCCGGTCATATTACCACCTTGATGTGCTGCTGACCAGATGGCCTTGGGGAGCAGCAAAGAATTATGGGGGCTTCAGTTACTCCTACTCTGGTGGCTGTTGTCTTGGGATTTCACAGCCTTGATGTGATAACCATGAGGATGTTCCATTTATCAGACCACACATTGTCCTTTCCTTCTGGGTAGGAGAAAAATGATCTGAAGATAGGAAGAGCACTACTAATCCCTTTGTCATGGTCAAGGATTAAACAATTCAGCATTAAATGTTCTCCCATCCCTCTGGGTTGAGGTTGATTTAATCCCTGAAAATGTATGGAATCCAATAGATTCCACAATGCTCTGGGGGAAAGAACAAGCTGGTTATTCTGTTGGAAAACTTGTCACCCGCTGTCAAGGTGAGGCGGGCAATCGGTATTTGTTTGTTTGTTGTCTTTTTTTTTTTTAAAAAAAATCTATCATTTCTCTTAGAGCTCAAGGTGGCAAAATTGAAGGACTTTGGCCAAATAACTATGAACTACGTAGGGGTGAGGTGTTAACTGGCCTCATTGAGTTGATTTTATTTCTAACCCTCTGATACATGGGAATTGCACTCAGAGAAACAACTCAGATATTATGACGATTTCATGGAGAGAACTCTTTTGTATATCACAGATTTAATAAATCCTGTGATTAGTTTGCCTACCTTGGATAACTCAGAAACCTATGAAAGAGCATAGAGGTCCGAGTGGTTTCAGTCACCAGGAACATGTTTTCCTAACTTTACTTATTTATTGCATTCTATAGGTACATAAGCTACATTTGCATATAGCTACTTGAACATACAGGTAGTCCTCAATTTATGACCACAATCGGAACCAGAATTTCCTTGGTTAAGGAAGGCAGTGAGTTGAGTGAGTTGCACCCAATTTTACAACCTTTTTTTGCCACAGTTGTTAAAGTGAATCACATGGTGACTCCAACTTCCCTCACTGACTTTGCTTGTCAGAAGGTTGCCAAAGGAGATCACGTGATCCCCGGACATTGCAACCGTCATAAATATGAGTCAGTTGCCAAGCATCTGAATTTTGATCATGTGACCATGGGGGGGGGAATGCTGCAACAGTCGTAAGTGTGAAAAACTGTCATAAGTCACTTTTTCAAGTGCTGTTGTCACTTCGAGCAGTCACTAAATGAAGCAGGACTACTTACATATATACCGTATTTATCGGCGTATAACACGCACAGGCGTATAACACGCATCTTCATTTTAAGGGGGAAATTTCAGGAAAAATTTTTAAAAAAATTCTGCCTGCCTGCCTTAGTTTCTGGTTGTTTGGGAGCAGCTTCGGCTGAGAATAATAACTATTCGCCTCTTTTACTCAGCCGAAGCTGTTCCGATTCAACCATTAACGAAGGCAGGCAGGCAGGCAGAACGGAGCACTGCGGGCGGGCGGGCGGGCGGACGGGGTGGGGGTGGGGGAGAGGCGACAGGAAAAGCCCCCCGCTTCTTTGAAGCAGTTTCTTCCTGTGCTGGTGGAGGAGCGAGAGAGCAACTGAGAGAGCTGACCCAGAGAGAAGGACAGGCTTCGGTTGCTTCCTCCCTCCCCTTCTTTCATTTGTGTCCTTGATCCCCGATCCCAGCAGCATTCACCGAAGGCTTCTTAACATTATATCGGCGTATAACACGCATACATCATTTGCCCCCTATTTTCAGGGGGAAAAAAGTGCGTGTTATACGCCGATAAATACGGTACATATTTGTGTATTTGGGATGTGGAACCTTCCTGGAGATAATGTCGTGTAACAGGAGTACATAAATCTCACATCCACTCGGATAACACACTGGAGATGTGCTGTGGACTTCTTTGTCAAAATCCTATGTTGGTTGTGGTTGAGCTGTGCGTTCCCTAGCGAGGGTGCCTCAAAATGGGCCTGACAAAAAATGTTGACAGGAGATCAAGGCATAGCTTTGGGAAGGTGTAAGATTTGATGAGTGGGATGTTCTGCCTTACTGATCAAACTAAAATGATCAGACTTTTCTCCGCTGTAGGCCCTCCAGATAGGAGACATCTGGGAACTGCAATCCCAGCCCAATTATAGGGTATTTATTTATTTATTAAACGTGTATATCTCCACAATCTCCAAGGACCTCCTGTAATTAAGAACCGAATAAAAACTGTACAATACAATAATAACTAAAATGTCCCTGGTCAAATAAAAGTCAAAAGCAGGGTTTTTCAACCTTGGCAACTTGAAGATGAGCGGATTACAACTCCCAGAATACCCCAGCCAGCCATGCTGGCTGGGGTATTCTGGGAGTTGAAGTCTACCCATCTTCAAGTTGCCACAGTTGAGAAAGTGTAGAGGGAACACTTCTATACACCAACCATAGAGTTGGCTCCCTATTGTGGTGGTGGTGAGGGCCGATCTGTTGAGGCTTTCGTTGGTTTTCTAGAATCTCAGAAAAGTGTTTAAAATTAGAATTCTTTCCGTGCAAAGCAGCAGCTTTGCCTCAGAGCGATGAAACTCCACCAGAGGTTCAGGCAAACTCTCTCTTCCGCTGGCTGCACAAATATATTAGTTACAGGCTAATGAGAGGCTAAAATTTAACAGGTGGTTGGTTAAACGATCATTGATCACGGATCTGCACCTGTCCATTCTTAGCCATCGTTTATAAGTGCTTTTGTTAAATTGAAATGGGATTAAGAGTGGGAAATTACACCGTTGTAATGTTTGGGAAAATGGTTTCTCTGGTGAATTCATGAAAATAATCTTCCTACTTCTCGTGATGATAGATGTGTAGATTAGAGGAGCTAATTTGGTTGTTTTTTTCCATTTGGAAAAAAAAAAGGATTTCTAAACCAATAGGAAAAATGCATCTCTAAATGGATTTTCCTTGTTGTGTAACTTTGTTTATTCGTGTCAGAAATATCACAATTAAAATAAAGCATGCTAAGTGCAATAAAATTTAAAATATAAAATACAAGATTAAAATATGTAGAAGTTAAACAGATCTTTCCCAGAAACTAGCAAAATTAATTGTGTTTTGTTGTGCTGCCATGAATTCACTGATCAGGACATAAAGGGCAGGTATACATATGTATTGTTGTGTAAGTTAATTTTTTCCCCTCTCGTTCTTGAGGATGTTGTTGGACTACAGTTCTGTTCACTTGCTTGTGGCCTTTCTGAGTAGATGTGAAGTTCAGGAACATCTTAAGGAATGACTCAAGGAAATTGCTATCTGCAGTTCCTCCAATATTTCTATTCAGATGACTGGTCTTGGAGTTATTCACTGCTACGTTCATTTTAATCATTTGATTCCCTCCCTCCCCCCACCCCCTTGTGCAACAGACTAAGCCAGCAAAAAGACATGCAAACTGCTAGACTTGAGTAAAATAGCAACATTTATTTAAGGAGGGTTTTCTAGGCAACATGGACTCTGCAAAATAATGTGTTCGTGTTTTCTGTTTCTTAGGATTTGTGGGTCATCCTTCCTCACAGGAGGAAACTGTTTGCAAATTCAACAGGATCCTATAGTGTGCAAAAGTACAACAAATCTAAATACAGTGAGTGGTACCTCTACTCAATTGCATTGAAACTCATTGAGTTTGGTACTCAATGCATTTTGATGCAAAGTAAAAATGGATTAAGGATTAAGTAAAACATTTTTTTCAACTTTACAGAGGAACTTCTCTGCTGTTGCTACTGCCCTCTGGAACATCTCACCCCCTGCCCCCCCAATGTTAGGTTGGCCCCAACCCTCCTATCTTTTGTAATATGCCTAAAAACATGGCTCTGGCTTGGGGCCCCAGTGGGGGAGCTGCGCAACGGAGGTGGTTGATTACGTAATAACAGAACCCACCTTCTCCCCCCCTCCGCTCCCCCTCCCCCTGTGTCCTTGTTTTAATGTCTGGTTTTAATGTTTTATGGTTTAACTGTATAAGCAACTGTAAGCCGCCCAGAGTTATCCTATGGGAAGATAGGTGGCCAATAAATTTTATAAATAAATACAAGTAGTCTTTGACTTACTACCACAATTTGAGCCCAGAATTTAGGTTGCCAAGTGAGAAATTTCTTTTGCCCCCATTTTACGACTTTTCTTGCTCCATGTTGTTAAGTGAATCACTTGCAGTTAAGTTAGTAATATGGTTATTAAGTGAATCTGGCTTCCCCATTGACTTTGCTTGTCAGAAGGTCGCGAAAGGGGATCCCATGACCCTGAGACACTGCAACCGTCACAAATAGGAGTCAGTTGCCAATGACTGGATTTTGATCATGTGACCATGGGGATGCTGCAATGGTCGTAAGTGTGAAAAATGGTCACCAGTCCCTTTTTGCAGCCGCGTTGTAACTTTGAATGGCCACTAAATGAACAGTTGTAAGTTGAGGTTGTAAGTTGAGGACTGCCTGTGCATTTTCCTTCCCAGATGTAGCTAATTACAGCTGGCCAGTGAAGGAGTTGCTGGGAGTTGTAGTCCATCCCTGTCGATGAGAAGGACATGGGTGGGGATCCAGGAGGCTGGAGAGAAGGCTTCAGATTCAAATGGTTTCAAGTGGCTGAGGACAAGAGTGAAAAGGGAAGGACAGTGGCTCTTTGCGGCTCCACACTTCCCAATGTCATCGGTTGAACAATCTGCCGTGATCACCCTCCGGGTGGGTCTGGCTAATGACTGATCTAAAAGCATCAAATTCATTTAGTTTTCACTCCCAGTGACAGCGCCGTTAATGATAATAGATTCTTTTTCTAATTTCTCTTTTGGCCTGTTGCCTTGTCATCCCTGTTTTCTCCCTCCCCTTTGCCTCACTTCTCCCCCCTCTTTCAAACCAACACCCCCATATACCCTATTGCTGAGAAATCAGCATCACTCAGAAAACACGAGTCTTATTTTTAGCAGGGAAGCTGGAAATAGTATAACGCAGCGTGTGTCTTCGGTATGGCTTTGGAGAAAGGAAATGGAATTAAGCATCGTTTCTTTCTTTCTTTTTTTAATCTAGGTGCTTTTGCAAATAATGGCTTTAGGCCAAATACTTTTAAGTAGCTGTAGGAGGTGGGGTGAGGGCTGGGAAATCTTTGAAAATGTTTCTGTGTGGAAAGTTATGATACGCGCAGGATTCGGCGGCCTCTCAGCAAGGGCTCAGAGTGGCTGCTGTAATGGTGTGCCATGCGCTGACTCTTGCGAGTGGTAACATGAGCGGGGCTGCTAGCTGGTTATGTGGGAGGAACACTAGAAAGGAAAGGTGTGAAGTGTTTCAGGTAGTCCTTGACTTACAGCCGGTCATTTAATGACTGTATCAAGTTAAAATGGACCTCCACCTCAAAAGCTACTTACAACCCAATTTTGAAGACCCCGGTCATGTGACTGCATTTTGGATACTCGCCAACCGGTCTGCATTTATGTCCCTTTGTATCACCCTGCAGTCAGGTGACTCCGATTTATGACAATTTTGCTAGAAACCGGCATTTACTTCCAGTTTTGAGCAAAACACATCCCATAGTGAACAGTGCTTAAGGACTGCAGTATTTGCTTAGCCAAAAAGGTCATTAAATTGTGTCTGGGTCAAGTGGGTGATCTCGTTTACGACTGTCACAACATATGACCTTAACTGCAGGCTCAATTACAGTCATAACTCAAGGATAACCTATAGTGCAAGGGTCTTCAAACTTGGCAAGTTTAAGACTTGTGGACTTCAACTCTCAGAATTCCTGAGCTAACAGGACTGGAGGAGGAATTCTGGGAGTTAAAATCCACAAGTCTTAAAGCTGTCAAGTTTGAAGACCCTTCTATAGTGAAATGCATAACGTTAGCTCCTGATCCCAGGTTAAGGTTCTCATAAGACCCCTTTTTAACCTGAGGATTGAAAGCTAGGTTTGGTCTCATACAGATAGTCCTTGACTTACAAGCAACTTTGGACTTATAACCAACATTCTGTTGTTAAGACAGTTGTTACGTGATTTTTCCCCATGTTATGACTTTTCTTGCCACATTTGTTAAATTGAATCCCTGCAGTTGTTAAGTTAGTAACATGGCTGTTAAGTGAATCTGGCTTCCCCATGGACTTTTGCTTATCAGAGGGTCACAAAAGGGGATCATGTGATCCCAGGGACACTGCAGCCGCCATGAATGCATGCTGGTTGCCAAGCATCTGACTTTTGATCATGTGACCATGAGGATGCTGCAATGGTTATAAGTGTGAAAAAGAGCCATAACTCACTTTTTTCAGTGCCATGGTAAGTTTAAAAGGTCATTAAATGAATGGTGGTAAGTTGAGGTCCACCTTAGCATCATGGAAAGTTGCTCAGTGCTGGTGATGGTACAATGGTTGTAAGTGTGAAAAATGGTCATAAGCCACTTTTTTTCAGTGCCTTCAAACCGTCATTAAACTTTTATAAGTCGAAGACTTTTTATTCTTATGGCTTACAGTTTTTTAAAATCATCTGATGTTGATGTGGATTGAGGTAGTAGATGTATTTCGTGCAAGCATCAAATTTATACATATGGTTAGGAAGCATAAGTAAGATCCTTTGTATGTGGTGTAATATTCTAGAAACAACACTTCAAAGAGTTTGCAGGACCTGGCAATAGCTAAAAAGGCCTTTCATATAATAATGATTATGTAAATTGTTATTTGAAGCCAGTTTGGTGTAGTGACTGAGGCACAAGGCCAGAAACCAGGAGATCATGAGTTCTAATTTTGCCTTAGTCATAAAGCCAGCAGGGAGACCTTGGGCCAGACCTCACTCAGACCTAGAATCTAGCCAAATCACTTCTGAAAATCTTGCCAGGAAAACTGCAAGGACTTGTTCTTGTAGTCACCAGGAATCAAGGCTGACTCAGACAGCCAAAAATGTTATTTAATATATATATTTACTGTGTTAAATATCTTAAGTATTGATTGATTGTGTACCATCAAGTGAAGGTTGACTCTTAGCAACCGCACAGACAAACCTTCTCCAAGATGACTATTGCGTATACTTTAATATACATTACGTATGTTTGTATAAATATAGTGTTGCTAATGACTTGTTTTCGGACCTTTATGTTATGCAAATAATGAGATTTTTCTTGAATGAGGGAGGTTGTAATAAATTGAAACTTCAGATCTGTGCTACCAGTTTAATTCATTCTTAATTTCTGCAAAAACAACTTCCTTGGCTATAATCTTATAACACTGCAAGATCCTTTCGATATAGCTCTGCATCTTTCCCCATATTGTTGCTAGATGTTCTCAGTTGGTTTGATACTCATGAATTATCATGAGTTTGATGCCTTGACACGTCAATAGTGTCATGGATTCCATTCAGTGTATGCCCTGTTGTCGTTGTTGGGCAATTGTTTGATGTTCACTTGGATTAGTCAAAGAACACTGCATAAGTCATCTTGGAAAGGAATATACAAGAAGTCTGTATTACAGAGTTTTGGTGGTAGTGGGTAATACCCTTCCTCTTCAAGGATTTGACCAAAGGCTCCATGGCATGTCAGTGTTTCATATTAACAACTGAAGATTCCCAGGGCAGGAATGGAGCTTTGCTTATGCCATGGGTCTCCAAATTTAGCAACATTAAGACTTGTAGACTTCAATTCCCAGAATTCCTCACCCAGCTTTGTTGGCTGAGGATTTCTGGGAGTTGAAGTCCACAAGTCTTAAAGTTGCCAGACTTGGAGACCCCCTGGCTTATGCTATAAGACTATAACTTGTCCTGCTGGTCTGGCCAATTTAGTTCAAAAGTCTGGTCTTACAATGGCCACCCAACTGCATAAGGAAGCCTCCTAGTTCCCCAGGAGATGGCCTTCAGAGGTATTCTCACTGCCATCAAAACAAATAGACATTGATCCCTATGGCTTCCATAAATTGGTCCATCTTGTTTTTTGAAGGCAGCCAATCTGGTATCCAGAACCACATCTCATGGTAGTTAGAATTCCAGAGAAGACTGGATACAGGTAATCCTCCACTTGCAACCACAATTGTACCCAGATTTTCTGTTGCTAAGCGAGACATTGTTGAGTTTTCCTTCTTTTTACGACCTTCTTGGCACAGTCGTTAAGTGAACAACTGCAGCTCTTAAGTTAGCAACACGCTGGCCTGGCTTCCCCATTGACTTTGTGTGTCAGAAGGTCACAAAAGGTGATCCTATGACCCCGGGACACTGCAGCTGTCATAAGTATGAACCAGCTGCTAAATATCCAAATTTGATCATGTGACCATAGGAATGCTGTAATGGTTGGAATTGTGAAAAATGGTTGTTAAGTTCCTTTTTGCAGTGCTATTGTAACTTGGAATGGTCGCTAAACAAATGGATGTAAATCAAGGACTACCTGTATGCATTGTGTAACAGGCAGCCTTACTTAAGAGTATGGGAAAGGAGGGGGCAAATTAATTGTGTGACAGGGAAATGGAGGAAAAGAGAATGCTGGGTTTGGACGGAAAGAAGATATAAATTTGAAACTCTGGCTCAGTGGTTATCACCATGGTTGTTCTTCTTGAATTAACAGTGTTTATTCTGAACTGTGCTGTGTTGCATCTCTGGGTAGTTTCAGCCACATTCATGCCTGACAAGAAACATGGAATGACCAATGCTTGGGGACTATCCGTGCATGGGATACAGCTTGTTTATTGATTAGGAAGTCACAATTTCTGTTGCTTTTGTAGCTTTCAAACCATAGTTACATATTTCCAGTGTTCCTCGCTTAATATGATCTGACACAAACCATAAGGGGCAAAATGAATAACCTGGGAATGGGTGCAACAGTTAATGTAGGCTGTTTATCTTTTCTTTAAATTTTATCAACTCAACAAGCACCTCAAGAAAAAACCAACCTTAAAAAGCAAAAGTTCCAGTGCAAAGTTCTTTTTTTGCTTTTTAAGGTTGGTTTTTTCTTGAGGTGCTTGTTGAGTTGATTTTCTTTGTGGTCTCTCTTTTTTGGAGTGATAGTAGTGGGGTTATCCTGATTTTGCAAAAGCTTGCTTCATCAAAGTTCTACAGAACATGGTCCATCACGTCCCTGATCATCACCAAACGAGAATTAATATGGTTTTTGATTTGTCCTTTAATTTTTTTTTTCTCATCAGTGTTCTTGGAATCACTGAATGACACTTGACTGCAGCTGAGAAGCATCTTTTGATGGAGTAAAAACCTGATTTGTTGATAATAACAGAAGTTGCCGTACACAAAACCTGATGATGCATTTGATGATTAAATGGCAAAATTGCATGCATCGGTTTTCTCAAAAGGCAATATTTTTGACATCCGGGAAGCCTTCTTTCTTCTTTTACCAGATTTTCTATCCAGACTATCTTGAGTTTTGTAGAGAGGTACACTCACCTCTCTGGTGAGATGGTTTCAGAGAAAAATCAGTAGTGGAGGCCAAACTGTCATTTTGAGAAGCTGGCCTGTCATTTCAAATAGTAGCTGTGATGTTTTACAGCCATCTTTAAATATCTAAGAAGCTGTCAACCTGAAGATGAAACAGGTATGTTCTCAGTGGATCCAACGTATATGGAAATTGCTAGTGTTCTTTTTCTATGCTAAATTCTAGAAAAGTGTTTGGTAGTGTGGAATTCTTCTCAGAGACTCTTCTGAGATGTTTTTCCATCCTATGATTGAATTGCATTGAGACCATCATAGGACACTCTACATCAGGGTGTCCTGTGGGCCGAATCTGGCCAGTGGGGTGCTTAGATCCGGCCCATAGAGCTGGGCTGGAAATAGCAAAGGACTGGCCCACAGTACCTCTGCTAGCAAAAATGGGGCATGGGGGGCATGGGCACCCCCCTGAACCCCATTTTTACCGTCAGGGTGTTGTAGGAGGCCACAATTTTATGTCCTTTTTGTCACAACTGCAAATCACTGCAGTTGCTAAGTTGTCAAGAGAATCTGGTTTTTCCCATTGACTCTGCTTGTTGGGAGCCCACTGGGAAGGTTACAAATAGTGATTGCATGATGCCAGGTCAATGCACTCCAGTTGCCAAGTGCTCAAATTTTGATCAAGCGATCATGGGGATGCTGCAATGGTTGTTAAGTGTGAAAACTGGTCATAAGTCACTTTTTTCAGCATTGCTGTGACTTCAGATGGTCTAAATGAATGGTTGTAAGTTGAGGACTACCTGTACTAGATTTAAATAGAGACTGAATGGCCATTTGTAACGATTTATATAATGGGGCATCTAAACTGGACAATTCTCCAAATTCTTTCCAATATCTATGATTTTGTCCTTCAAACACGCTGTGATGCGCCTTTAAAAATATTTGGTTGCTACTCAGCATAATTTAAAATCTGTCTCTAATGAACTAAACTAGGAGTGTAAGAGTCTCCTGTGAGAACAAGATTTTGTTCACATAAAATGCCAATGAGTCATTATGAAGTTTGATTGGTTTTGACTTAAGCATTGTGTCTAAAAAGCAGAATTTTAATGCAGCGATGTTACGACGATATATGTCTGAAGAAGAGCAAAAGTAAAAGAAGACGCTTTCAGTGATAGATTTGGAGATGGTGACTAACTTCACCAATTGTCATCCCTGGATAAAATAAAGGCTGCTTGCTTTGTTGAGATGATGATCAGCAAGCAAAAACTCACATAATTTGGGTGTGTGATGAGAGTGGACTAGTAAAAGTGATCACACTTAGCAAGGCACTATTGGACACTATAGCAGAGGTGGGATTCAGCAGGTTCTGATCAATTCTGGAGAATCAGTAGCGGAAATTTTGAGTAGTTCGGAGAACTGGCAAATACCACCTCTGGAGATTTTACAGTATCCTACCCCTGCCACGCCCACCAAGCCACGCCCACAGAACTGGTAGTAAAAATTTTTGAATCCCACAACTGAACTATAGGTAGTCCTTGATTTACAACAGTTTGTTTAGTTCACATAACTGTGGCAAGAAAAGTCAAAACTCACTATCTCGTTTAGCAACAGAAATGTTGGGCTCAATTATGGTCGTAAGTTGAGGACGACCTATGTTCAAAATAGTGAGGATTTATATATGCAGTCATTAGGAGATGAATCTGTATCAGTGGTACTGATTCTAGCCTGTAAATCTCTGTTTATTGGTTATTTATTTTGTCAATCTAGTCCATTCCTACAGGGCCATTTCAGCTGGCATCTTGCAATGTAAGTATAATATTCAAATACCTTGAGATGTTGTGTGTATTAACTGTCATGTCCCTTAGTTTTAAAAGGCATATCTTAATTTAACACAAAAATAAAACAGGAACAGGATTTCAAAAGGGATCCTTGGAATACAGAGTCCAAGACAGTTGGGTAATATTTTGATCTTAGAAATTGGAGACAACCATGTGTAATTTGGATTTCCAAACATGGATCTTTACAAAAAGTATGTAGCCTGATCCTGAGTCAAGAAGCCAGAGTTTGTGGTAAATCATTTGTGTAGGACAGGGGTGTCAAATTCAACTTCATTGAGGGTCACATCAGAGTTGTGCTTCACCTTGTGGGGGCGTGGTCAGCTCAACATCACTCATATTGGGGGCACAGGTGGTGGCCCAAGCACTCTGCCAGTGAAAACAGGCTCCAGAGCTCCCAAGCACTCTGCCAGTGAAAACAGGCTCCCGAGCTTCAGTGAAGGATTGGCCTGCGTTGCCTCTGCCAGTGAAAACAGAGCTTGGGAGGGCCGCATGTGACCCTCCTGAGTTCCATTTTTGCTGGCAGAGGCACCGCAGGCCACTTCTTCGCTGTTTTCAGGGTGGCCATGCAGGCCAGCTCTAACACCCCGCAGGCCAAATCTGGCTTCCGGGCCTTGAGTTTGACACCCCTGGTGTAGGAGGTATGAAGAACAGGTAGTCCTCAGTTTACAACCATTCATTTAATGATCATTCAAAGTTACAACAGTACTGAAAAATGTGACTTAGAACCATTTTTTTCCATTTACAAGCAATGTAGAATCCCCATGGTCATGTGATCAAAATTTGGTTACTTGGCATCCAGCATGTATTTACAATGGTTGTGGCATCCTGGGGTCACGTGATTGCCATTTATGACCTTCTCAGCTGACTTCCAAGAAGCAGAGTCAATGGGGGAAGCTCCAAAGGTGCTTTTTCAAGAGGCAACTGGTTTTCCTTTGAAGACGTTTTGTTTCTCTTCCAAGAAGCTTCTTGGAACAAAAACAAAAAGTTTTTCAAAGAAAAACCAGAAAGTCCAGTTGCCTCTTGAAAAAACACCTTTGGGACAATCAGGACCTGGATAACTGAGAATTTCCATAGACCACAAGATTCAGTTAAAACCTGCAGTAATAAAATATCATAATTGGGGGTGAATCACTGAACAACCCCCTTCCTTAACGATGAAATTTCTAATCTCACTTTTGGTCATAAGTCAAGGAGTGAGTACCTGTATTGCTCTCTTTTGATGTCAGTTGCTCCCCATTGCCTCCCTAATTATCACAGAGCTAGAGAAAGACCATTGGTAATCCTCATGGGAGGAAATGGTTATCTAAGATTCCCTAGTGACAAATTGTATAAGCTATGGAGCAGAACAAAATGTGAGAATCTGGATTTGCACAACACTTCTTCAAAAATTTCCACTGAATGCAGCTATTAATGTGACAGAACTGGAAAAAATGATTTAACTATTAACCCTTATTTAATTGATTTACTGTAAATTAGAATTGGGCCTGAAAATGAACAGGAACCTGTTTTTCAACTAGCAAGGTTCAAATCCTGGCCTTGTCAACAAGCTGCAGCATTGAGCGTGTCAGTCTGCCCGCTTGCTTTGGCTCAACTTTTCTCTCTAACCTTCATTGAGTCGAACTGGTTGATTAACTAACCTTGGACTGGATTCTTCCTTGAAGTGTCCTTGGAGTTTCACCCTGTGTCTTCTGCAACATTTGTCTCTGGTTCTTATCTGCTTACCGCTAGGAATTGTTACGGTGTCTTGCTGAGGGAAAGCGTGCAAAACTTCTGTCACTTGAAGCTGGCCTTATTATTTCATGAGCGTGAATAAGTGCCAGGAATGGTAACTTTGAAAACGTTCCTGCTGCTAAGAACAGATGCCCTTAGTTCCGCTGTGCAACACATAGTTGTATAGTGCCTGTGATTTCCTTGTTCCCTTTTTTCAACTTTTTCATTTGCTGGTAGTTCTATTACTGTTAATAATATTTTTTTAAAAAAATGCTTATTAGATCTTTGCTTTTAATCACCAGTTTTTTTTCTTACTGAGTCCAGCATTTTTGCCCATCAGTCAGCATCAGGCATGGGAAGAGATAGATGATTTGTGAACTAGATCTCAAATTAAAAAAACAAGCATAACACTGCTAAAGTTGATAAAGCCATACTTAGTTGTGCTCAAGTATGGTTACAAAAAGGAGAATTTTTACAGGTTCTGGACAAAGTGGAACAGTTGGTTGCTTCGTTGACTAGATCTTTCTGAGTAGCACAATTGAAGTTAGATTTCTGGAGGCAAACTACATATTACACACACTTTTTAAAATCAAAGTTACATAATTGATGTTTTGAATTGTTGCTGACACTATTCTTTATAGCAGGGGTCTCCAACCTTGGCAACTTTAAGATTTGTGAACTTCAGCTCCCAGAATTCCCCAAGCAGCATAGCTGGTTGGGGAACTGGCTGGGGTCCACATAGCTGGCTGACTGGGGATTCTGGGAGACCACAAGTCTTAAAGTTGCCAAAGTTGGAGACCACTGCTTTATAGGAGATGTTTTCCGCAGAGGTAACTAGTGTGTTTTGCACTTTCTGAATGTGTAAAACTCATCTGCTAGCAACCTTCTTCCATTTGCCAAGCAATGCCTTGGATTTTGTCCTGGATTTACTATGGTTGGATGATTTTTAAAAATCTAATTGGGCAGTTTGTCTTCTTTTGTTCTTAATAGGCCAAATTTTGCACTAATGCATGTTTTGGAAAGATGTTTCCTGTTAATTTTTTTTAAAAAACTAGGCCATTCCTCTCCACCCACTCCCAACAACTTGCCAAAGTAAGCTTCTTTTACACAGGAAAGATCAAAGGAAGTTTTGTCCTTTCATAATGTTCTTTAAAAAAATTGGCAGGTGCAGCTCTTTTTCTCCTTCTTCTTCTGGGCGACTGTTTTTCTTTTATAGGACCTCTTAATTTTTTATTTTTCTTTAAATTGAAACCAGTGGCAGTTTAACACCTGCTAGTTTCTTTTCATCTTTTTTGGTTCTGTTTGAGTGGGAAACTTTGGAAACGTGCTGTTGAACATTGCTGGGGAGTCAGAGAAGCTGATATGGGCTCTCATCATATGTGAGTGTGTGTACGTTTGTATCTATATATATCTCACTTTTATTATTTTTATAAATAACTCAAGATGGCAAACATACTTAATACTCTGTGGGGTCCTTGGTGTTCTCTGAGCTTGGTGGTTTTCTTTCAGATGTTTCATTAGCAAACTAAGTAACATCATCAGTGCTAGCAGGGAGCAAACCCTTACTAGTATTGATGATGTTACCTAGTTTGGTAATCAAATGTCTAGCAGAAAATCACCAAGCTCAGAGAGGACCAAGGACCCCACAGTTTACACCTGAGCTACAATTGTAATATTCTCTTCTACAATGTCTAATAACTCCTTCATCCTCCTGTTTCCCCTCAACAACCTTATGAGCTGGGTTGGACTGAGAGAGTGTGACCAACTCAAAGTTACCAGTTGCCAGTCACCAGCTGGCTTCCATGCCTATGATGGGACTCAAACTCACCACTTCCTGGTAATTGGCCCAGAGTCACCCTGTCAATCTTTGTACCAGTGTAGGACTAAAACTCCCAATCTCCTGGTTTCTAGGCCACCTTAATCACTGGACTGAACTGGCTCTCAGTTATAATTTATTAAAGGATCTAAAGTCAGACAAGTCCATCTCACCCCTTTTCTTCATCTCCCATATTTGGGTATCCAAGGCTATTGCATTTAATCCTGATGGAGATTGTTAAACTTCACTAGTAAGAGTTCAGTCAAGTGGCTAAACATTTCATCAAGAGATTTTTTGTTTGCAACCTGTAGCCATTTAGGATGGCCAATATCTAGATGACATGAACCAGTGATACAGATTTGATAAAAGTCGATTTTGTACTCTTGTAGAACGTGTCAAAGTTTTTCAACTTGCAAACATTAGGGGTGCTCAAAAGTTGTGACATGCCTTGGTGATTGCAAATATATTTTGATTTCTTTAATATAATTTAGACATGCTTGGTAAATAACTACATAAATATCATAACTTTTTAACGTTTTGTTTCTCCTCTAGAATTGAACTTGTTCAAGTTACTGTTGAAAAGAGTAATGAGATAGTTGGATTGAAGGCTTCCAGTCTTTTTTTTTTTTTACAAACTTGTCCATACCCGTTTATGTGAAGAAAGGTAACAATTCTGGCTTTTTTATGCCTGCTTGATACCTTGTCTCTTCTATCCCCCAGTTCTGAATTGGGAAGCCCTGCTTATATATTGTAAATCATTTCAACTTTTCAGCAATATAGAGCAGGAATTTGGGATCTTGAATTGCTTTTATAGAGAACGGCTGCTGAGTACAAGAGACAAGAGGTTTCACCATCATCTTTCCCTTCTAGTGCTTTGATCCATTTTAAAGAGAGTTTTCCAACTTACACATTGAAAGGCTAAGGAATATCATTAGGGACGAGGTACATGTTAAGATATTTAAATTTAGTAGCTGGAGCAGTGGGGTTGTGCAGTGAGCTAGGAGACACAGTTGTGGCTGATTGAGTGACAAGGGCTGGCTCCTGCATGAGGCAATCTGCGCTGTGATTGGTTGTTGTGGTGTGGAGGGGGAGTTTCCTGGTTTTCCCACCTTTTTCTTTTGAGTGCTCTCTAATTTACCTCACGATGCTCCTGTTCGCCTGACTATCTAGTTTCCTGTCTATATAGTTGTAAAATATATATTTTTATATAAAACTACAAGTTCGTGTCACTGTCCCTGATGTCATTTGGACACCTGCTGCGCAATTCCCTGACAATACAAGTTGTCCTTGTCTTACAATCACCATTGAGACCAGATTTCCAGTCCTAAGTCATTACCGCACAGGTAGTCCTCGATTTCACAACAGTTCACTTAGTGACCGTTCAAAGTTACAGTGGCACTGAAAAAAGCATCTTACGACCGCTTTTCACACTTAACAACCCTTGCAGCATCCCCATCATCATCATGTGATCAAAATTCAGACGCTTGGCAACTGACTCATACTTATGACCGTGGCTGTGTCCCAGGGTCATGTGATCCCCTTTTGAGACCTTCTGACAAAGCCAAAGGGGAAGCCAGATTCCCTTAACAACAGTGTTACTTAACAACTGCAGCGATACACTTAAGAGCTGTGGCAAGAAAGGTCGTAAAATGGAGAAAACCCCACTTAATAAATACCTCACTTAACAACATAAATTTTGGGCTCAATTGTGGTTGTAAGTCGAGGACTACCTGTACAGTTGTAGTTCTCAACCTATAACTATTCGTTTAATGACTGAAGTTACAACAGTGAAAAAACTGACATGGCTGTTTTTCACACTTTACAATTTTGGCAGCATCCCCATGGTCATGTGATCAAAATTTGGATGCTGGGCAATTGGCTCATATTTACAACGGTTGCAGTGTCCTGGGATCAACTGATCACCTTTTGCAACCTTCTGACAAGCAGAGTCAATGGGGAAGCAAGATTCACTTAACAACTATGTTACTAACTTGACAACTTATCAACTTTAAGAACTTGTGCTTGATCAGTAGATCTCTATACCAGTGCAGTGCTAGAAATTATACTTAGATAAGAATTTTGTTTTTGTAGTATTGTGGTCCTAGACTTGTGTACGGTCACTCAACGGCTGTTCAGGATTACAAGGAACACATAACAGCTTCTTTATGGCTTGTAAAGTACAGTATTTGTGACTGTTGTCAAATGTTGTTCAACCTCTCATTCATGATCACGTGACATGATTTCAGGCGCTTGGCAACTGGCTTTCAGTTTCCCACAAAAAACACCCATGTGTAATGGTTGGCCGGGGAATTCTGAGAGTTGAAGTCCACAAGTCTTAAAGATACTAAGGTTGGACACCCTTGGTTTAGATCAGGGGTCTCCAAACGTGGTAACTTTTTTAACTTCAACTATCAGAATTCCCCAGCCAGCCATGCTGAGTGGGGAATTCTGGGAGTTGAAGTCTTACTAGTCTGGCTGGGGAATTCTGGGAGTTGAAATCCACAAGATTTAACCTTGTTGGGCAACTTGCCAAGGTTGGATACCCTTGGTCTAGATAGGTTTGCAGTTTTGGTCTGCATTAGGGATAGACTTGATTAATTGTTTTGGAGGAGAAAACATGAGTTTGTAACGAGCAGGGAGTTTTAGAAGCTAGGGTGGAGCTACACAACATTGTCCAGACTCTGATTACTAGGCACAGAATGACATACAGTCTTTGTTTTTGTTCCGCTTAAATGCTTTGTTGTGGCTTTTTTTTTTTCTCCAAAAAAATCCCTTTCATTATTCTTGTTCAACGTATGATCTAAATCTGCCCATTAGGAGCCTGAGATGGTTTTTGCTAATTCCTGTTCCCTCCTGTATAATAAATCTGATACTAAAATTAGTCCCAGTCTCCCAGGGACAAGGCCATAATTCTTTGCTGAGATTATGAAGAACTGTGTGTCCTAATGATTTATAGGTTTTTTTGTGTCTGGATACCCCTCCTTCTTTTTATAACCTTGAATATCCAGGATTTAGTCCTTAACCTTCCCCTTTCCTTTTCTCCTTCCTGTTTTCTCCCCACTTCTTTTTTTCACGATCCTTCTGAGATTTGGGATTTTGCTCTCACCAACTGTCTCTCTCCACCCCCCACCCCCACCCCCAAATATCTTCTGTTTGAAGAAAACTCTTTAACCATCTTCGGTATTGTTGCCTATTTAAGCCTCTGTCACTGCGGGCAGATGACTTCCTTGGGTGTACTTCTGAAGGGTTTGTAATTGAGTCTTTTACCACAGTGACAGGATATTATTAACCTTCGCTAAACCAATTTATTTCATACTCCTTTGTGGGAGCAAGCTTTCTCCCCAACACGCTTACACGCGTCTACCTCTTTCTTCCCCCATGGAAATTAGGTGGAAAAAGGTTTTGCAGGGTGTTTTTTTTCTGCAGTAATTCGCTTTCCATGTTCATTTTCAGATTTAGATGGGAGAGGGGAAATAGTATCTCATGGTCTGTTTAAAAAACAAACTCTCCTTAGTGCCTTTAAAAATATTTTTAGAGACTGCGTGCTTCAGGGGAGGAGGAAACAAATAAACCAGCCCCTTCTGACAATAAGATGCTCATAAAAAGGGCCACATTTCACTTGACACTTTAATATTACCTGCTACTTTAAGCAATATCCCATCTTGTTTTCATCTCCAGAATTGCTTTTAAAACTACCTGGGGGAGTTGGGTGGGGGAGAGAAGGAAGCCCAGTGTGATCCCATGGAGAGAATTGAGAGAGAGAGAGAGACCAGGCAGGCCTAAATTGAAAACCTAGTTTAGTTTGGATTGGCTGGGTAGCTCCTGGGTTGGAGGCCTTGTGGGTTTTAATTTCCATATTTGCAGAATATGGAAATCCCGACTGGAAGATTTCTGCTGAATGTCTAATGTTCTTCTGATATTCTGCAGAACACATTCTGCTCCTTGATCTTGTGAGGATAATAGAAGCAGGGATTCCTACCCTTTTTTCATGGGATAGATCAGTGTTTCTCAACCTTGGTGACTTGAAAAAGTGAGGACTTCAATTCCCAGAATTCCCCATGGCTGGCTGGGGAATTCTGGGAATTGAAGTCCACACTTCTTCAAGTCCCAGTGAATAACACTATGCGTTATTATTCAGGATTGTTCTCCTTGAATGAGAGCTGAAATTGAACACATAAGAAGGGTAATGCCTTAGGGAAAGCTCCTATTACCAACTGTAGGCATCTCTGCTGTAGATACGTGCAGAATAATAACTTGTCCAGTGTCCCACAATAAGGTGGAATTCCCAATAATAACTCAGAAAGCAGCAGATGATAAGAACCACAGAGACAAACCAAAGAGCTGATCCTTGGGGTGATGGCCAGGCATAATCAGCTGTTCATCATCTTTCCATATTTTGCTTTAAACATGCAAGGAGCAAAAGTCACCCTGTTGTTAAGGAATGTTTAGTTGATGGTTTCTGTAGGGAACAGGTTTTGCAGAGGAGGAACATGGTGATTGAAATGGGCTCCCTTTATAAAATCATTATGTACTGTCCAGTAGATGTAACTTCCTGTGAAAGAAATGATATTGCTTTAATTTGGGGTGGGGGTAGACACCAAATACAAGCTGTTTTGATCTCTTCCTTTCCCTTCCAGTGTTTTCCTCACTGCCACTTTCTCAGATGTTTTCTCTTGATTTACATGTAGTCCTTGACTTCCGGCCACATTTGAGTTCAAAATTTCCATTGCTAAGCAAGACAGTTGTTAAATGAATTTTGCCCCATTTTATGGTTGTTCTTGCCACAGTTTTTAAGTGAATCACTGCAGTTGCTAAGATAGTAAAATGTTTATTAAGTTAATCTGGGTTCTCATTGATATTGTTTGTCAGAAGATTGCAAAAGGCGATCACATGACCCCTGGACATTGCAGCTGTCATAAATACATACCAGCTGCCAAGCCTTTGAACTTTAATCATATGACCATGGGAATGCTGCAAGAGTCTAAGTGTGAAAACTGGTCATAAGTCACTTTTTTCAGTGCCATTGTAACTTTGAATGGTCACTAAATTAATAACTGTATGTTGAGGACTAGTACCTATATTTTGAGGGGTCCTTGGTGGTTTCTGAGCTTCATTATTTTCTTGCAGATGTTTCGTTACCCAAACTAGTTAACATCATCAGCATCAGTTGACTAGCATTGATGATGTTACCTAATTTGAGTTATGAATCATCCGCAAGAAAACAAACAAGCCCAGAGAGCATCAAGGACCCATCATTTCAACTCTGAGCTACACATATTCTCCTTTATTGCTACTGGTATTCTGTTTATTTTTTATTTTTTCAAATAATTTTGGCAAAAAGAAATGGATCTAATCAGATCCCAACTTCTAATGAACAAAAGTCACATTTAGACAGATTTTCATCCTGATTTCAACAGGTAAATTCTTTGATGAAAATAAGTACTCTATTTATCTTTGAAATATTATGGTACTTGGCCCTTCATCAATAAGGGTGTTTACATGCATTTAAACATTTTAGAGTGGCTTGTTTGATGCATTAGGTGCAGTCTGAAATGAAAAAAGAGATTGTTGCCAAAACCCTTAGATTTCCCCCACCACCATCACATTTCTCTCTATTGCTGATTAATCCCACTGTGTTTTGTATATCCGAACCTAATCTCTCAACTACCATTTTGAATATTTGAAACACATTTTGGAATTGTGCAAAATAAAGGTTGCATCAAAATCTAATAAATAAATTCCACAGAGTTAATCTTTGGGCATTAGAGTTTTCCATTCTGGCAATCATTTCTTAAGTAATGTAACAAACATTTTGTTTGAAAAAAAGGAAGTTAGTTGTCGTGGCTTTTTAGAAGTTAATGGAGCATATTTATAGTGTAAAGCTTGAGAGATTCCAGAATATGTACAGTCCAAGCCTACATATCCGATTGGACTTATTTTGGTAAAGGTTTATAGGATTGTAGCTTGATCCTCCCTCTCATAAATCCATTTATCATGCTCTTTATTGCTTTTATTCGATCTCCAACCAGCATGAATATCTAGGCCTTGAAAGCTGAATTATACAAACAAATGTAGTCACATTTTAAAATTCTGAGTGTAAAGATGGTTTCTTTTTAGTTTTGTAGACACCAGAAAAAGGAAGCCAGTGATTCTTCACTTTCTCTACAGTAAACAAATAAAAAGGAATGTAGCATGTGTAAAATGAAAATAAATGACTTTTTATTGAATGGGGTAAGATATGGAACAATAGTAAACGAAAGAGACTTCTAGTTCACAGCAGGATACCAATGAAATTATTCTGAGATTTTTTTTTTGCTTGTTCTGATTCAGTAAATCTGTAAAGATATTTGCAATGTCATCCCCTGTCCCTGAAAAATTAAGGAAAGGGTAAGAGGGTTGTAAACTTTAAAGTTTGGATTAGAACTGTACGGAGCAGGAGCAGGCTGTATCGTGCACTTTTCCGTAGCGTGTTATCAATTTTTTTCTGTGAGAAGAGCAAGCTTTTTTCCAAGGTCATTTTTACCGATTCCAAAGTGCATCAAGAAGACTTGATACAGAAAGTCCTTGACTTACAACTGCAATTGAGCCCAAAATTTCTGTTGCTAAAAAGATAGTTGTCAAGTGAGTTTTGCCCCATTTTACGACCTTTCTTTCACTGTTAAGTGAATCAATGCAGTTGTTGAGCTAGTAAGATGGTTGTGAGGTGAATCTGACTTCCTCATTGACTTTGCTTGTCAGAAGGTTGTGAAAGACCCCAGGGCACTGCCACCATCATAAATACCTGCCAGTTTCCAAGCATTCAAATTTTGATCACATAAACTATGGGGACACTGCAACTGTTGTAAGTGTGAAAAACAATAGCTCACTTTTTTCAGTGCCATTGTAACTTCCAACGGTCACTAAACAAATGGTTGTAAGCCGAGGACAACCTGTATAGGCTATGGTGTTCCTAGAATCTTCGGTAATACATTTATAATACATATATTTCCTGTCTTTACTTCAAGAAGCTCAAGGCAGTTTATATTAGTCTCTTCCCCACCACCCACCCCGCCTCCCCGGTACTCATTTATCTTCACAAGGATGGTTTATGATAGGCTAAAGAGAAGGGAAGTGATGGGCCATTGGAGCATAGAGACACGAATCTGGTTTTCCCTAATCACAGCCCGACCATGAACATTATCTTACAGTTCAATAGTCTTACAGATAGTTCTGGACTTAAATCCAAAACTGAGACCGTAATTTGTGTTGCTAAATAAGGCAGTTGTTGTGAGTCACACCTACTTTTTTTCCCATAGTTGTTAAGTGAATCACTTCAGTTGTTGTGAATCCCATGGTGGTTAAGTGAATCAGGTTTCCCTCATTGATTTTGCTTGTTGGAAGTCGCAGGGGAAGGTCACAGCTGGTGACCACATGACCCCGGGCTCTGTAACCGTTGTAAATACATTCCAGTTGCCAATCTCCCAAATTTTGATCAAGTGACGACGGTGGGGATGCTGTGACAGTCTTAATTGCGAGCACCGGTTACAAGTCACTCCTTTCAGTGCCAATGTAATTTTGAATGGTCGCTAAATGAATGATTGTAAATTGAGGACTACCTGTATAGCCTGTGATCAGCTTGAGAGTCAGTGCTTGGATGTCACTTAGTTACATTTAATATCTGAGAAGGTCCTGGATCTCTCTGGTCCTGTTCCTTATCATAACTGCTGCTGGATCTCCTGGCGATTGCATATACCCTCTTCGTGCTCAGATTCTTAGGCAGACAAAATGTACATTGGGAACGCGGAATTTAAAAGGCAGCAGTGACTTCTGAAGGCTCTGAGGAGGCAGTGATGGAAAATGTTGTTTCTTGGGCTTAGATGTTGCTGCTGGTAGAGGTGATACTGCTGTTTCAAATGCTTCAAGGTGACCCTGTGGGAAAATCTTCTCTCCTCTGATGCATGCAACCTAGCAACAGGTATCATCAGATGTTTTGGTCCCTGGGTGATATAGTATCTTCTCACCCAAGCGGCAAGGTAGGATGCAATTCCTGGCTGTTTCAACCATAGTGGAATGGGAATCTCTGGAAAAAGCCCACTCCCCAGGTCTCTGCCAGGATTTATTTATACCCCTATTTAACAATGGGTTGTGCATGCCTTCTCAATCACATAGGTGCCAAAACAATGAAAATCTTGTACCCAATTGCATCTTTGGATTTTTTGGATGCTACCGGTCTGTTTATCGCTTTGGATAATTCTCTAGGGAATCCCTTCATCTTCCCCTTTGTTTGAGGCCAAGAGAACGACAGGGGATGTGGTGTCAGAGAGAAAGAACTTATAATGATGCAAATCTGCTCTCTTTGGTATTTTTTTTCTAGTGTTTGGCAGCAGGCCTCCCCACCCTTGCTTTGGATGTTGGAATTCTCCTCAGTCCATCATCTTAAAGATGTGCTGCTTGTAATAAGTGGCCCAGAGTTGCCTTATCGATGAGAGGGCAGCATGTAAATTTAATAAATAACTAAATAACTACATACATAACATACATACATACATACATACATACATACCCTGTCCCTTACTGAGTAGCACAAAGTCATAGTCCTTGTGGAAATAAAGAACTACTAAAGTACAGGCAGTTTTTGATGTACAACCATTCACTTAGTGACCATTTAAAGTTACAATGGCACTGAAAAAAAATACTCATGATTGTTTTCAGACTGATGGCCGTTGTAGAATCCCCATGGTCACATGATCAAAATTTGGATGCATTATATTTATGGTTGCAGTGTCCCGGAGTCATGTGATCAACTTTTGTGAGATCTTTGATAAGCAAAGTCAATTGGGAAGTCTGGTTCACTTAACAAGCATGTTGCTAACTTAAGAACTGCAAGTTCCACCTAACAACTGTGGCAAAACTCACTTAACAATTGTCTTGCTTAGGAACAGAAATTTTGCACTCAGTTGTGTTTGTAAATTGAGGACTACCTATCTGTATGTGCATTATATAAAGATTAATAAGCTACTCAGCTAATTAAGAGAATTGCAGTTGTCTCCTGCAATTTTAGATAAAGGAATATTCAAAAGCATATCAAGTGAATTTAAGAAATTGCCCTTTTTATTGTCCTGTTGTTTCTGTCAAAGACACAATTTTCATTTTCTGGCATCTTCTTGACCCACAATTAAAAACAAAAAGATTTCAGCCCGCAATGTTCTTCCTGCCTCTGCATGATGTTTAATCTTTCCACCCCTGAAATAAGGAAAGTTATCAGTTGCAATAAACATTTCCTGTGACCTTTGATAGCCTGACTTTCCTTCCCAAATGAACACAATCTTCCCAGTTTATTTTAAAAAGAATATATTGTAAAATGTATTCAGTGAGGAGGAAAGGGAAGTCTGAAGAAGATGAAGTGTATTTCTCTTTATGGTTTTTTTTTTTTTTGTTACACTGGAGAAATACCTCTCCTTTGTATTCTCTGTCTCTCCTAGGGACTCTGATTACAGGTAGCACCGATACTGAAATTGATGGAGGCCTTCTGTAGGGGGTGGACAGGGATGAGGAGACTGTAATTAGATCTAACCCGTTTTCAAAGCAGCAATCCATGTTAATCTTTTGCAGCCAATACTAAAAAGGATGTTGCAGTATTTTAAAAATGATTTAGTTAGTTAAGAGCCATAAATCAGGCCTGACTGGTAGTAACAATCCTGGAATGTCATTGATCCTTTCCATCTCTCTCCATGTATGGTTCTGGGTTTTGTTTTGTTTTTCTGGTTAAGCAGGACTGATGATAATTTTTAATAATTTTTATTAACTTACATGTCAGATTTATATCTCATTTTCCACTAGGAATTAACGTTGCTTTTCATTACAGGTAGTCCTCAACTTACAACTACAATTGAGCACAACATTTCTGTTGTTATGTGAGACATTTGTTAAGTAAGTTTTGCCCCATTTTACAGCCCTTCTTGCCGCAGTTCTTAAATGAATCAATGCAGTTAAGTGAACCTGGCTTCCCCATTGCTTTTGCTTGTCAGAAGGTCACAAAAGGTGATCACCTGACCTCAGAGCACTGCAGTGGTGATAAATATGAGTCGATTGCTAAGCACCTGAAGTTTGATCACATGATCATGGGGACACTTGAAATGGTCATAAGTATGAAAACCGGTCATAAGCCACTTTCTCAGTGCTTTTGTAACTTTGAATAGTCACTAAATGTTGCAAGTCGAGGACTACCTGTATTTTTCACATTCTTATGAACCCCCTTCAGTAAAGTGACCAATCCTATTTTATGACCTTTTGGTTGCAGTCATTAAGTGACTCTGCAGTTGTTAATTGAATGCCAGTTTAAGCAGAATATTGGCTTGCTATGGGCAAGATTTTGCTAAACAAGGAAAATGCTGACAGTTGGAACTTCAAATCTGGGTTGTAAGTAGCCCCAGGGTAGGTCCACTGTAACTTTGAATGATCACTAAGTTGGTCATAAGTTGAGGATTATCTGTAGAGGTATCCCGCTTCATCGTTAGATCCTTCAAATACTTTAGTGGGTGTTTCATTTGTGCATTTTTAAAAAATTGGTTAATTGCCTCTTGTGCCCACGAAGAGTCAGTTTCTGATGTACTCTTGTTAGTTTATCCTTCTGTAATTTGTAAACAATTTCCATTGTGTTTTATCTTCATTTCCTCTTATTAAATTGCTTCTTGAGCATTCCTACCTTAGTTGCATATTTTCCTGAGATTTGGCAAAGCACCTTAAGATGTTCTCCTGTTTTCCTGTACTTATTATCATTCTTAATTGAGATAGCATTCCTTATCTTTTTTGGCTTGATGTTTAAAGTCTGCATTAAGTTGTTAAAAATAATTTTTGTTGCTTAGGGCTTTTATCTTCGGTGTCTTTCTTTGGATACAATGCTAGCTTGTTTGAAAGCCATTTAGGATCCTTTCCTCTGATATTTTGGGAGTATTTTTTTCCACTCCAGTTTTGGCATCTTCTCTCCTCAGGATCTCTTTTGCAGAAATTAAATGCATTGAATACATATTGAGCATTTAATCTATTGAGTATGATCTGTGTCTTGAATATGTTCTATATGCTGACTTTATATTCTAATTCTCTGCTGGTTCTTCTCTTTAACTTTGGAGTTTAACCAATCTATTCTACAATCAAATCTAGAAGTATCCTGTCTAGATAGAGTATTACAGGTAGCCCTTGACTTACTATCACAATTGAGCCCAAAATTTCTGTTGCTAAGTGAGATATTTGTTAAGTGAGTTTGCCCCATTTTACGACCTTATGGCCATAGTTGTTAAGTGAATCACCGCAGTTAAGTTAGTAACACGATTGTTAGGTGAATCTGGTTTCCCCATTGACTTGCTTGTCAGAAAGACCACAAGAACCTGAGGCACTGCAACCATCATATAAATATGAGTCAGTTGCCAAAGTCTGAATTTTGATCACATGACCATGGGGATCTTGCAAGGGTCATAAGTGTGAAAAACTCTTACATTTTCCAGTGCCTTTGTAACTTTGGACAGTCACTAAACAAACTGGTGTAAGTCCATATCTATGTTATGAGTTTGCTTTGATTCTGATATGTATCCAGTTATGTCCATATATACAATCTTGTTTGTTATATCAATTAATAAAATATTTATTTTTTAAAGAATCTATTAATCTCTGGCATTGCAAAATCTTCAACCAGATACATACAGTGACAGTGGGGCCCATTTTCAGTTACGGTGCAGTTTCTCCATGTCTCTTCCAGATGGTGGCTAGTTTGAACATCATGTCTGATGGTGCAATTAATTGGGCCTAAGAAGATTTTTTAAAAAAACTAGATGTACATAAGCCTTCTCTGACTTCCTGGTGCATTGAAAAAAGAAATAAGAAACAGGTCTAATTGGTTTTAAAATAAATAGTTATACTCTCATTGTGCAGTATCCCTGTTGGAAGTGACGGGATTAGCAAACTATAAATATAAAGTGTGTGTTAAAATTCCTGTGATAATTTTGAAGGAGGCAGCCACAGACACACAGAACAGAAAAGATTCCCCCCCCCCTCAGTCCGTTGCACTTTTGTTAGTGTAGCAATGTTTTTCTTTTTCTTCCTGTATCTATTACACAATATTTTTTGCAGACAGTCCTCCTATAATGGATGCTTTGTATAATGACAGTGGTGAAAAAGTAACTTTATGACCACACAGTTATGACCTTCACAGGTCTGTAAAATTAAGGAAAGCTGAAAGTAAAATTGTAAGCAGAGTGGTGGTTTCACTTAGCAAATCATTTTGCTTAATGACCAAGTTGCTAATTCCACTTGTTGTTAACAGAGGATTACCTGTATATTGCTTTGTCCAATTTCAAGTTCATTAAACGTGATATGATTGAGGGCCTATTTACATGCTGGATTCCATGCAACCGAAATTTCATTAGATGATTCTGGGGATGCTGCAACGGTCATAAGTATGAGAACTGGTCATAAGTCACTTCAGTGGTGTTGTAATTTTAAGCAGTCATTAAATGGATGATTATAAGTTGAGGATTATCTGTATCAGTGTGCAGAAAGCATTTTTAAAACTTCTCTAAGCACCGGTTTGCGACATGGCATGATTTGGCCATATTTCCCCTTTCTGGATAGGTTTGGGTATCCTTTTGCCATTGCCCTCTTTCAGGGCAGGGGGCCTCCCAGGCTAAATCAGCATGGCTCTGACAAACCATTGATTGACTAACTGCTGATAATCAAGTCTGTGCTGCCCAATTCATACTGAGAAAAAGGATGCTTGTTTTCCATGGTTTGGCTAAGAATTAGGAGGGAATTTGCAAAAAGGCTGGTCTCTGGAATATTTACACAAGAACGAGGGGATATTCTCTGCTTTTTAAAGCTCTCCTTTCTCTGAGGTAAGCAAGCAAGGATTTCTTGGCCTCTGTCAACAAGGAGCTATTATACAGCTTTGCTTTCCCATCAGAAAGAAAGTTAAGATGGCTGGGCAGAACGAGGGAGGTGACATCAAATTCCATGCTGGTTCCTTCCAGTTTTTACCAGCTTTAATTTAGCCAGGCGGGATTTTTAGACTGGAGAGATCTCTCCTTTTTGTTTCTTATTAGGGGCTCGATAATCATGTTTGCCTTTGGGATTTGCTTGCTTGCTTTATTTCTTTATTTCTTTATAAATTTATAACATTTGAAGAGTTGCCACATCTTATAACAAACTCTGGACAGCTCCCAATCAAAAATTAAAACAAGAACTTGTTGCTGACCTTAACAGATAATAGATAATCAGAGTTGGAAGGGACCTTTTAGGTCATCTAGTCCAACCCCCCGCCCAAGCGGGAGACCCTACACCATTTCTGACAAATGGCAGTCCAATCTCTTCTTGAAAGTCTCTTCTGTGGCGCTCCCACAACTTCCAAGGGCAACTTCTGTTCCATTGGTTGATTGTTCTCACTGTCAGAAAGTTTCTCCTTATTTCCAGGTTAAATCTCTCCTTGTTCAGTTTCTAACCATTATTCCTTGTCTGGCCTACAGGCGCTTTAGAAAATAGCTTGACCCCTTCCTCTCTGTGGCAGCCCCTCAAATATTGGAAGACTGCTATCATGTCTCCCCTGGTCCTTCTCTTGACTAGACTAGCCAAGCCCAGTTCCTGCAACCGTTCGTTGTATGTTTTAGCCTTCAGTCCCCTAATCATCCTGGTTGCTCTTCTCTGTACTTTTTCTAGACTTTCAACATCTTTTGTGCTGGCCCCGCCCGGTTTAGCAAAGGGGAAAAAAGTCCAGATATGTCACATGGTGATGACGCGAGTTTGACACCCCTATTGTATGAGAAGGAGGAGGAACTAGTTTGCCTATGATGGCAATTTGGTAGCATCTTTTCTGATCAATATATTTTATGACAAGGTGTGTGCACCTTTGTGAGTTGCATCTAATGAAGTGTTGTTGGCTGTGGGGAAATAATGAAGCACTGTGTTTTTGATGCTGATAAATATCATGTACAGGTAATCCTTGATTTGCAGGCATTTGTTTAGCACCAAAAAAGTAACCTATGACCAGTCCTCCCACTTATAACCATTGCAACATTCCCATTGTCATATCATCAAAATTCAGGTGCTTAGCAATGATCACCATTTGGGACCTCCTCAGCTGGATTTTGAAAAATAACAACGAGGGAAGCTGGATTTGCTTAACATTGCACATTCATTTTACAACTTTGTTTTAAGCTGTGACAAAAAGGTTGTAAAATCGGGTTAGATTCACTTAACAACTGACTTGCTTAGCAACAGAAATCTTGGGCTCAGTTGTGATCATAAGCCCAGGACTACCCGTCTTTCTTTGTCAAATTTATATACCTTCCCATCTCAGAAACAAGTGACTCCCAATTCTGAGAGTTGAAAGTCTACACATCTTAAAGTGACCAAGTTTTAAAAAGCATTGATGTAAAACAGGGCTGTCAAACTTGCACCCTATTGGTTCCTGCCTACGTAGGATATGTAGGTATAAGGAAAGCTCAGCAAATTTTTGAATGCCAAAATTGTCTGGGCGTGTGGTTAAAGAAGTGTCCTCGGAAGATAGATGGAGAAAGGAGTGTCTGTTTGCAAACCAGGCTGTTTGCACAAAATGTAACAGAGGTACAGGTAGTCTTCAACTTAAGACCGCAATTGAGCCCAAATTTTCTGCTGCTAAGCAAGTCAATTATTAAAAGTCCCTGGCTCATTTTACAACCTTTCTTGCCACAGTTGTTAAGTGAATCACTGCAGTTGTTACATTATGTTAGTTACATGTTAGTTAAATGAATCTTTCTTGTCAGAAGGTTGAAAAAGTATAGATTTTCATATAGAATCTGCAATGACAATGATCTTGAAACACGCTGCCTCTTTAAAAGAAGGGGAACCAGAGAAGCCAGAACGGATGACTGGGCCAGCTCAGGTTACATAATCACTTTCAGGTTTAGCAGTGAAGCTTCTCCGTGAACTAATGGGGCCAGGGACATAATTATCTGATCTCCAGCCAGCATTTTCTGATCTGGCCCATAACACGCCTGGCCTTGCTGATTAGATTTATTTGTTAGTTTTATACTTGCAAAACTCTTTCAGCCATGCACAGAATCCTGTGCTTCTTTGTGTGCATTTAGGCATATGCAGGTAGCCCTCGACGTACGACCACAATGGAACCCAAAATGAGACATTTGTTAAGTGAGTTTTGCCCCATTTAACAATTTTTCTTGCTGCAGTTGTTAAGTGAATCACTGTAGTCACGTTAGAAACACGGTTGTTTAAGTGAATCCGGCTTCCCCGTTGACTTTGCTTATTAGTTTCATAGGAAGCCCTTTATCGAGGCTGAAGTGTGCCTTCTGTTATTCCAGGAGTGGCTTCCCTCTCCCCTCCTTTCAGATACTTCCTGTTATGCCTCTCGAAAACAAACAAACACACACACACACACACACACACACACACACACACACACACAGTGTGTTGGAAACGAAAGGGGATTGCTGTTGTTGAAAGCATCCTTTGGATTTCCAGGGCTGTTTTTGAATCTGTTGTTGAGGTGCCAATTCTGGCAAACATTGCAGAGAAAGAAAAATCCTCTTGTATATTTTTCCTCTCCTCCAACTTGTGGTCCTTGGCAGCTCAGCTTTTAGGTCCTACAAAATCTGGGAAGTTCAAGATGGAAAGGAGCTGTTTTCATAAGGCTTGCCATCTCTGGAAATGATCTTCCTTATGCTTCCAGGTTATTTGCAAATAAAAGCCACCAAGGAAGCAGAGGTGTGGACCATTTGCAAGAGCTTCTGAAGCCAGGGATCAAGCTACAATTTGATTTGCCTCTGAAAAGCCAGTAGAAAATCTTTTTTTGTTGTTGTTTTTGGAAGACACATGACTGGCTTTGCATTTTGAATTGCATAATGCAGTAAACAGGATTTGCATATAGAGTTCATCAGTAAGTTACATGAATGCTGCTAGGCGGAAATTGAGGTTTACAAGCTCATATATGGGAGGAAATGGACGCTATTTGAATATTTTACAAAGCACAGTGTTTGAATTAGGGAAATTTGTGAGGGGTTGCTTATTGAAATTCATAAAGACTTTCTCATCCTCTAAAGTGGAATAGCTGTCTGGGGTTGGTGGGGAAAAAGAAAGTGTTGATATGAACCTGTATAAATTAAGTACAGGTACTCTTCGATTTGTAACAGTTCAAAGTTGGAAGTTACAACAGCACTGAAAAAAGTGACTTATGACCATTTTTCACACTTATGACCATTGCATATCCTCATGGTCACATGATCCAAATCCAGACGGTTAGCAACTGGCTTATATTTATGATGGTTGCAGAGTCCCAGGGTCAGGTGATCACCTTTTGTGACCTTCTGACAAGCAAAGTCAGTGGAGAAGCCAGATTCACTTAACTGAATAATTTAACCATGGTAAGAAAGGTCATAAATGGTTCAAACTTCATTTAACAAATTTCTCACTTAGCAACATACATTTTGGGCTTAATTGTGGATGTAAGTCAAAGACTACCTGTACATGTAAGATGTGTGCACAGTTACCATGTCTGTCTCCTCCCCCTCTTAATTTGCACCCATAACCTGCTCCTCTAATTTCTTTTTTTTATTATTCTAGAAAAAAACATTTATTTGGCTAAGATGTTCCCCAACCTACCATCCAACTGTTGGAAATGTAACTACGCACAAGGAACATATTTCCACATGTGGTGGACTTGTCCATGTGCTCAGAAGTTTTGGAGGAATATTAGAAATTGGATTTTAAATAAAACAAAACAAAATTTAAAACTTGAACCCGAAACCTTTCTGCTAAGTATGATAGATTTAAACATGGAGAAAAAATATCAATATTTAATTTTGCACATTATAACTGCGGCCCGAATAACCCATGCACAAAACTGGAAATTGTCTTTCATTCCTTCAGAGGATATGGTAATTAAAAAGATACATGAATGTGCTAAGATGGATAGCCTAACCATATTGTTAAAAAATAAACAAGATAGTGACTATTATGAAATATGGAACATTTGGTATGATTGGTTAAAGAAAAGGTAATATTTGATATTTGGATAAGTTATGGAAATGACAGAAGACGTGCATTTAATTATAAACTATATAGAGAAATTAAAACATTAAAAGAACGAAGGAGTTATTGTAACAAGGCAGATCACGTCAATGATAAAGAAAGAAAAAAAAACCATTGCTCAATATACTCTGTAAAATGCGTGTGTGTGTGTATGTATGTATGTATGTATGTATATGTATATATATGTTTTCTTAAGTTTTCGTGGGTACTTACATGTATGGTATTCAGCTTTGTTCAGGTATTTTCCCACGTCATTACAGTTGTGCTTTTAAAGTTGTCGCAACGTTTCGGCAGAATCTCATCTGCCATCATCAGGCTTCTGTATTGAGTTCATCTGTGAGTCAGACTTTTACAGTTGTTTCTGTTTTAAATTTGGGGCTAGCCTACTGCTGTGCCAGAATGGTTTTTTCTTCATCCTGATTGGTTGGGAGTCTTGATCTGTGTTTATTGGTCTTGGAGTTTGCTGTGTCTGCTTGATTGGTGTTTCTAATATCTTCTGTCTGTTTTGTGGCTTTTTTGTCTTGATTGGCTGGCAACATTGTGTTCCTGTATTGGAGGCTTTTAGTGCAGCTTGGCTCCGAGTAAATGGACGGCTATCATTTATTAGGAAGCTAGGTGCCTGGTTGGGGTGTGTTTGAGCTGGAGGTATCAGGGGGGATCTGTTTGTGCCCAGGTGTTTGCCTGGCTTGTGGTGTGGAGATTTTTTTGTTTGTGAGTGCAGGCTTCCAAATAATTGACAGTCTGGTGGAGTCATCTCTTCTATTCATGCTTTCAGGTCTTTTTTCAATCTCTATGGCTTCTCTGATAATTCTGTGGCTGGGGTTTTCTATAGTGGCTAGGGTTTTGGTGCCATTGACCTGTGGCTTTCAGGTGTTGGACTTGTGAGGAAGTGTGTTCCAGCTTTCTTACTGCATTTTTGTGTTCATCCAGGTGGGTACTTATTCTTCTGTTGGTCTGTCCAATGTATGTGGCCGGGCATGATGCACAGGGGACTTCATATATGCCTTGGTTTTCCAGGTCAATTTTATCTTTGGGGTTTCTAAGGATGGCTGCTATTTTTCTGTCTGTTTTGAAGGCAGTCTTGATGTGATGCCTGTGTAGTATCTTACTGATTTTTGTCTGTAGTACCTCTTATGTAGGGCAGGACAGCTGTTCTATAGGTCTGTTCATCTTCTAGGTCTCCATTATATCTCAGTGTGTTTTTGTGGATCAAGCCGGTGATTTTGCTTTTGTGGAAGCTGTTGGCTGTCAGTACTTAAGTCAGGGTGCATAGTTCAGTCTTTATGTGTCTCTTGTCTGCCAGGCGTTTGGTTCTAGTAATTAGTGTTTTGGCCATGGAGTTTATCTGTGCTGGGTGGTGGTGGGATTGGGCGTTGAGGTAGCGGTTGGTGTGTGTTTTCTTCTGGTATATGGTGTGTCCTAGTGTGCCATCTGTTTTTTTGTAGATTAGTACATCTAGGAATGGTAGTTGTTTGTTTGTTTCCGTTTCCATGGTGAACTTGATTTTGGGGTGTGTGCTGTTTAGGTTTGAGGAAATTGTTTAGGTTTTCTTTTCCATGGGGCCAAATCACAATTGTGTCATTGATGTATCTTAACCATAGTTTGGGTTTGTGGGTGGCATTAGCTAGGGCTCTGGATTCGAATTCTTCCATGAACAGGTTTGCAATGACGGGTGACAGTGGTGATCCCATAGGGGCTCCTTCAATTTGCTTGTATCTTTGTCCTTTGTATATGAAATATGTGTTGGTTAAGCAGTGTTCTGCTAGTTCCATGAGGTGTTTAGCTGGTTGGTATTTATTTTTGATGATTTCAAGAGTTTCTTTTATCGGGACTTGAGTGAATAGTGAAACCACGTCGAAACTTACAAGCAGATCTTCTTGTTCCACTTGTAGAACTTTGATCATTTCCAAGAAGTGGCATGAGTTTTGTACATGTGAAGCTGCTGTTTCAGCTGTTTTGCTAAGTGTTTAGCTAGGTTTTGTAGTGGTGCTCCTCTGGAGCTGACTATGGGTCTGAGAGGTATGCCTTTTTTGTGTATTTTTGGGAGGCCGTATAGTTTGGGGCATCTGGAAGATTTTTCTCTTGGGATGATCGTCTGTTGGATCTCTTTGCTCATGTGGCTGGTTATAATTTTCTTCTTGGTTAATTTTTCCAGGTATGTGGTTGGGTCCGTGTTTATGGGTTTGTATGTGGAGTCTTGGAGTAGGTCTGTCAATTTTGTTTCGTAGTCTTTTGTATCCATTACTACTGTGGCATTCCCTTTGTCTGCTGGAAATATGATTATGCTGCTGTCATTTTTTAGGGCTTGCAGGGCTTTTAGTTCCTCTTTGTGCAGGTTGCTTTTCAAATCAATATATATTGATTTGTCTGTTTTAACCTGCTCCTCTATTTTCAACTGTTTAGCTCACTGACAGTTCATGAAAATTTAAGAAGTGATAACTGGACCAGAGGAATAACTTTGTTTTGTATTGACTTGTTAAAAAGGAAAATAAACAGAATGTCTAATGTACAGTGATGACGATGTCTGTGGTTTAAGGCAGGGCTTAAGGATACCTTTGCCCTGAAAGGTTTATGACTTGGTGCAACACTGAGCTGGAAACACAAGGGATTGTCCTGCTATTGATACTCTGCTTATTTTGCACACCTGATCCTTAAAAGCACTGTTGCACCTGGTGCATTTTCCGTGTTGACCCTCTTGTTTGTCCAGGTGCAGGGCATTATTTACAGGCAGCTTACTCCATGTGGAAGGGGAAGAAAAAACACAATGCTGGCACCCACACAAGCTTGTATAACAGCTCACATTTGCTCAGTGTGCGTGTTCTTCTTCAAGGCTTGTATTTCTTGGAAATTGCACAGAGGTCTAACGCTCCTAAATGAAGTTGCCTGTTTGCTTTGAGTTTGTGAAGCACATAAAATTGAGGACTTATTATGAATGCATTGATGGACTTACAAAAAAAATAGGCTTGTCTGTATGATATTTCCAGGACTATGTATTTTATTTGGACAGTATTGCCTTACCTGTGGATGTTCAGAGAGTTTGAGTAAGGCAGGTGCTGTGCCAATCTGCTAACGTTGGTCTTTCTACATGACGATTGATACCTCCATCATGAATTTGTTCCGTCTATCTGACTTAATGGCTCTTTGATACTCAGAAACAAAGCACTTAGGCCTCTGAATATCATTTTTTGAAGAGCATCTATTCATGCTGTTAAACCAAAGGACGATGAGAATTTGCTAGCTAGACCTTTTATCCTACAGCACAACTTGCATGTTTAAAATTGTATTGGGACAAATATTATTGATTAAGTACATTTTTTATTACCCAAATATTTTTTTCTTATTTATATTGCATTCTGTAGAATCTAAGGGTTGCACCAGGTTTTGATGGGATTCTGTGAGAAACAGAGGGTAAATTAATTTTACTTGAAAGCATCCAACTTTCTTGATCAAGGCTTCCAGGATATATATGTATATTTACAAGTAGTCCTTGACTTAACAACCATTTGTTCAGTAACTGTTTCAAGTTATGAAAGCACTGAAAAAAAATGACTGATAACACATCCTCAAACTTTATGATCACTGTAGCATCCCCATGGTCACATGATCAAAATTTGGGTGCTTGGCAATTGGCATATATTTATGACAATTGCAGTTCCAGGGTGTCATGTGATCACCATTTGAGACCTTCCCAGACCTTCAACTCTATTATTCTATGCTCTATTTGTTTGTAAGTATTAGAAAAGGAAAAAAAACCAGAAAAATATGGACATAGTAAAATAAACTGCTTGAACAAGTAGATAGATCTTTGGTTTTTAACTTTCCCCTTTTTATACCTTGACTGATTTTCAGTATTTTTTTAATGATGTATTGAGATATCATGTCTCCTTTGATAGCCTAGTTTGAATAAGATCAAATCAAGCTTCCCCAGTCTTTCTATAAATTTCCTTGTTGCCTTTCCCAACAAGATTTTGGAAATGAAAACTGTTTTCAGTCTGAAGAGCTTTATGTTATCTGGTGATTATTAGGTGACATGATAAAAAGAAATTGAAAATGGAGCTTTCTGTTTGGCAGTAGATTGGTGATCAGTTTTTCATCTGTTCTGAAAAGATAGCTTTCAAACAAAGAAAGCTTCTAGAGGATGAGGAAAGAAATGGAGACTGCACAATTCAGCAAAATGTTGAAACACCATATCTGGACTCACACACTTTTCTAAGCCATGGTTTGCTTTACTCTGATTTACTGAATAAATCACAGTTGGTTGGGAGGTCATGTAATACATTCAGCAATAAACAGAGTTTTATAAATCAAAGAGCTGGATTCACACAACGTTCTAACCCAAAAGGCAATAGACCTTGGCTATGAGAATCACCTTAGAACTTCACTGGGTCTCTCCTGTGAAGATGGAGAATTGAATTTGCCAGAATCCTGGCAAAAATGGAGAATTAATTTTTATGGTAGAATTGGTAGTCCTTGACTTATAACCATTCATTTAGTGACCAATGGCACTGAAAAAAGTGATATATGGCCATTTTTCATACATACGACTATTGCATTATCCCCTTGGTCATGTGATCAATATTTAGGCTCTTGGCAACTGTCATGTATTTATTTATGACAGAGTCACGAGATCATCATAACCTTCCCATCTGGCTTCTGGCAAGCAGAGTCACTGGGGGGAAGCCATATTTGCTTAATGACTGCATGATTCTGTTAAAAAACAGAATCCTGTGGCAAAAACTTCATAAAATGGGGCAAAACTCACTTAACAGCTGCCTTGTTTTGCAACAAAAATTTGGGGCTCAATTATGATTGTAAGTCCAGATCTGTCTATAATAATTTAGGTAAAAGTAAAGGTTTCCCTGTCCAGTTGTGTCTTACTCCAGGGTGTGGTACTCATCTCCATTTATTGACCAAGGGAGCCAGAGTTATCTGAAGACATTTTCCATGGGCAAGTGGCCAGCATGGCTATACACCAAAGGTGTACAAAATGCTGTTACTTCCCAGCAAAGTGGTACCTATTAATCTACTTGCATTTTCATGCTGTTGAACAGGTGGGCGGGAACTGAGATCGGACTGGGAACTCAACTCTTGTGTGATGCTTGGGTGTCAAACTTGGCCTGTCAGCTTTCCAATAATTTGCGGATGGGAATGGGGGAAATGGACAATTGTTTTAGCCTATTTAATTGTATTTAGCTGGTTACTGTAATTGAGAGGTGCTGCCCAGAGATTTTCTTTGAAGACAGCTCACTGAGCAAGTTTTAGTAGCACCTCAAGACTCCACTTTTGGAGTGCACTTTTTTAAGTGGTATAACTTCTGCAGTGACGCGCAATTGCCAAAGTTGCTTCATATGGCTTTGCTATCTGGAAGGTTTTCTGCTACTAATGAAACTCAGGTAATAAATAACCTAGAGGAGATGAATAGCCACCTTCTGTAGCAAATTATATTTGATTTATTGCACATTATATATACACACAGGTGCCAGTAATTCAATTAAAACACAGGGCCTTTAAACTAGCAAAGATACACTTCTTGTGACAGCACAACAGCTTTTAATTCCATAATAGGATTTTAATGAAATAAGCCCAATACATAGCCTTTAACATATTCAAGAAGGGGGAGAAAGATACATGACTTCCCTGTAAACATAATGCCACTCTGAGTTGATACATGCAGTAACAAAGTCCGATTTAATATCTTGCTGCTAGATATGCTCTCTCAGGAGCATCATGTAATGGCAACTTCAATAAAGCAGCTTGCTTATCTTCTTGTGTTTTAGAGTAGTGTGGGTGAAAACTTTTAAATGGAGATGGCTAGTGAATTCTGAAAAGCAAGACATTTCTGTATTTCTAACCATAATTCAGGAGGAACCAGTCCTGTAATACAGTCGTCAGAATACAGAATAACAGACTTGGAAGGGACCTCGGTGGTCTTCTAGTCCAACCTCCTACTCAGGCAGGAAGCCCTATACCACTTCAGACAAACGGTTGTCCAATCTCTTCTTAAAACCTTCCAGTGTTGGAGCACCCATGGCTTCTGGGGGCAAGTCATTCCACTGATTAATGGTTCTCACTGTCCGGAAATTTCTCCTTAGTTCATGGTTGCTTCTCTCCTTGATTAGTTTCCATCCATTTTGTCCTGCCCTCAGGTGCTTTGGAGAATAGCTGGAGTCCCTCTTCTTTGTGGCAGCCCCTGAGATATCAGAACACTGCTATCATGTCACCCCTAGTCCTTCTTTCCGTTAAACTAGACATACCCAATTCCAGCAACCATTCTTTATATGTTTTAGCCTCCAGTCCTCAACTTATGACCACAATTGGGACTGGAAAATCTGTTGCTAAGCAAGGTGGTTGTTAAGTGAGTCATGCATGATTTTATGAGCCTTTTTTGCTACGATTCTTAAGTGAATTCATTACATGAAATGCCAATTCCCAGGCACTCAAAATTTGATCACTTGACTCTGGGGATACTGTGATGGTCGAAAGAGGGCTGGTCGTAAGTCACTTTTTACAGTGCTGTTTAAAGGTTGATAAATGAATGCTGCAACAATTATAAATACATATTACTTGCCAAGCACCCAAATGCTGATCACATAATCTTGGGGATACTGTGACAGTCGTAAGTGTGAGGACCTATCAGAAGTCACTTTTTCTTTGAGGTTTAACTTCAAAATGGTTGCTAAACAAATGATTGTTAAGTTGAGGACTACCTGTGAGAAAGTCTGTCTTTCTCTACGGTGGAAGATTCAGAATTTGCAGACCAAAAGAATGGTCTTTAACTTGAGAGCTTTAAATTGGCTGTATGTATCCTGGTGTGAGGTTTAATCAGTGAATTAACTACAATCTGCATATTAATCTTCAGATGAAGCATTTAGTCAATAATGATGATGAAGCATTTAGTCAGTAAATTAACTAAAATCTACATATGAATACTGTAGCAACATTTATTTATTTATTAAACCAATTTATATTGGTTTAATTGGACTCTTGGGCAGCTTAGACCAGAGCATGGGGTTATCTTCTTAAAATTATTATTTATGTGGTTTAGAGTAGACAACAGGATGCATGCAGGATTCTATCCTATAGTATATAGTATAGGAGAAAACCCTCCCTCTTAAATTGCTTATGCAAACCATAGCACACAGAAACACACCCATGTCCATTATTATTATTCAGTCTCATTTAATATGAACGTACTCAATCCATTTTAAATTTAACCAATTTGTGAACTTTTAGTTAGTCACTAACTCTGGCTGTGGGTTGTTCAAGATGTCTCTCTCCTGCTTTCTAGCCTGGTGCTGTAATCACTAGACCAAACAGATTATCTAATTCTTTAGACAATAGAAATAGGATTCAAAAGCTATGAAAATCCTGCCAATCTGGACAGAATGGTTTGGAATAATTAAAATAACATTGCCTTGCCAAATATTTCTTGCAGGAGAATAATGGATTGCATCGAGGTACCCTTTTCTAGGAAAGACATGGAAGAGAAAACTTGAACTGCAGGTTTTCCTTTCCAAGGAATGAAGATGCACAATGGACACCTTTTACTTCTTGAGATAAATAAAGCTACCTTTGTAACAGCTTTGTTTATATTTCTACCTTAATGGAATGACTTATCTTTACTTACTTGTGAATACGTGTTTCTCCTTCAGGAAACCATATAGGTATATACTATCTTTCCCATACCCCATTTTTAAAATATTTCTTTACCTAACTTACATCCCGAGGACCTTTATATTGGTATAGTGCCCATCCTGTGCCAGGAATCCCATCTTAGGCAATAGTTAATAGTAAAGCATTATTATTTCTTGATGTAGTTAAGATAGTTGTTATTAGAGCACTGTTGCAAGATAGGTTTGGTCAAGTGGCTAAGGTGTGTGTTTAAATCCCACCTTCGCCCTGAAACCCAGCTGAACTGAGGGGTGACCTTGAGCCAGTCCCCAGGAGAGGATGAGTTTTAGTCCTTCCTTAAGCATGGAAACTGGCTGGGTAAATTTGGGCCAATCACCAAAGGACGGTGGGTTCTAGTCTTGCCTTAGCCATGAAATCCAGCTGGGTAACTTAGGCCAATCACACTCTTTCGATACAACTCACCCCACAAGGTTGTTGTTCTGGGGAAAATAGGAAGAAGAAAGTGTGTTAGATATGTTTGCCTCGACTTAATGGTAAAAATAACAAAGGTGGGATAATAAACAAACAAACAAATAAAATAAATAACCATGCTTTCTCTTTGTATTTTGATACTACTGTGGAATCAAGTTCCTCTATTCACTCAGGTATATAAGTATGGGAAACACTGCTGAATTGTATTAGTATTGCATGTTGAAGATGATAGAGGCTTACTGTTACAACCCTACTGTTTTGAAAAGTTTGAATATGAAATATCTCTCTCTCTCTCTCTCTCTCTCCCTCTCCCTCTCCCTCTCCCTCTCCCTCTCCCTCTCCCTCTCTCCTCCCCCCTCCCTCCCTCCCTCTCCTCAACTTATGACTGGTGAACTTATGACCATTTGAAATTACAGCAGGCCCAAGGTACCGTATATACTCGAGTATAAGTCGACCCGAATATAAGCCGAGGCACCTAATTTTACACAAAAAAACTGGGAAAACTTATTGACTCGAGTATAAGCCGAGGGTGGGAAATGCAGCAGCTACTGGTAAATTTCAAAAATAAAAATAATTAATTTGGGAAACGATCTCACTATCATGAAAGGTTTAATTGATTCACTAACCCAAAAGAAGAAGATGATGATGACAGCGGGAGGCAGGAGTCACTCTCTTCCCCTCCCTCGGAGGCCCCCTGAGTCAGGAGTCACTACCGCCAGCGTGGCCCCAGTCCCGCCGCCTCGGGAAGGGAAAGGCAAAGCGCCTTTTGCCTTTCCCTTCCCTGCTGGGGCTGTTGGGAGTCGCTGCCGCCGGAGGCCGCGACTCCACACCATTTTTTTTTCAGAGGGGAATCTGACTCGAGTATAAGCCGAGGGGGATTTTTTCAGCACAAAAATTGGGCTGAAAAACTAGGCTTATACTCAAGTATATACAGTACTTATGACCCTGATTCAAAGTTCTAATATCCCAACCCACCAGCAGACATAAGATTGCAGTTTGGGAGCTTGGCAACCAACCTGTATTTATGGTCATTTGAAGTGCCCCATGGTCATATGACTGATTTATGGCAATTTTTTTGGTCTTTGCTTCCAGTTTCTTGCAAAAAAAATGTTCATCGTCCATAATGGGTTTTCTTAACAACCCTGGCATTCCCGCTAATGAGTGTGACATTAACTTTATGACCTCCACATTCATTTAACAACTGCACAAAATTGAGTTGATCATGTGGGTGCCTTGACTTATGAGTTCATGACATACAGCGAAGATACTAGGAGCCCTTATGGTCATAAATGGAGGACTATCTGAATACCTATGTGTGTGTAGAGAGAAAGTGTACACTTTGAGTTCATGAAGATAAAAACAATATAGTTTGCTGTGAATTACATCAGAGCATAACCTGCATTAAAGTCTGGGCCTTACTGACACAAATCAAATAACTCTTTGACCTTTTTTAAATTCCTAACACTGGGCTGGATTCCAACAGCTGACTTTATCATAAATCTTAACTGTGTTTGCTTTGGTACAGTTTTACAGTTGGGACTTCTGGTCTTTTGGCTTCAAGCTGTATATATTGGGAGAGAATAAGGCTGGATGGGCACATTGTTCATGTGTTCTGTCTATATTTGTTTGATCACCCCTTACATTGTGATTGGCATGTGGTATGAGAACCAGCGTGGGCCGAAAACTTGGTTCCTGCCTGAATTGCAGTTTGGGTTGTGTGAAAAATACGTTCAAGTATATATGGGATATTCTACAGGCAGTTCTCAATTTACAACCACTATTGGGAGCAGAATTTCTGTTGCTAATCAGGGTGGCTGCTAAGTGAGTTGGGCTTCATTTTACAACCTTTTTTTGCCAAGGTCATCAAGGTAATCACTGCAGTTAAATGAATCACACGGTTGTGAAGTGAATTCAGTTTCCCCCATTGACTTTGCTTGTTGCAAGCAGGTTGGGAAGGTTGCAAATGATGATCACGTGACCCTGGGCTGCTGCCAGCATCATAAATACATGCCAGTTGCCAAGCACCCAAACTTTGATCACCTGACCCAGGGAATACTGCTGTGATAAATAAGACAACCGCTTTTTTCAGTGCTGTTTAATTTTGAACAGCCACTAAATGAACGGTTGTAAATTGAGACTAGCTATTTTTCCACAAGAGAGGGTGTTAACCTCGTATAAATTCCCAGGGGGAGGTGTCAGTGATTTGGATGGGAAAATAATTACAAGCTTATTTTAACTAAATCTGGCAGAAATTTAATTTGTCTTGTTGAGTTAATAGATGACCAAAGAGCAGGTGTATTACCATAGTATGTTTTTTTTTAATGTGTTGATAACTGTACTTGAGCAACTCACTTTCTTACTAATGCAGTTCTGTGGTTGTATTTTGTTTTATGTATTTAAATACTTTAAAAAAGTTATCCATCAGAACTTCAAAAAGATTAAGAACCCACAGTTTTAATTAAGGGGTAAGAAGGATTCTGATTCACAGTTTTAATTAAGGGGTAAGAAGGAAGTATTTCCTTTTATTAGTTTCTTTAATATTTACCTTTACCCGATGTTACTTAGTTAAAAATTTGTGAGAAAGGGAGAATCCGGCTTTCTATCCATGCTCTCTACACCTGCCTGTTACCTACTGTTCCTCCCAAGCTGGCATATTAAAGTTGAAAGGTTGCTTTGTGTAACTGTGATGATTCTTGTGATGAGCTATATAATCTTTGTGTTAGATTTCTTTGGCCAAAGTAACTCTACACATTTATGAAACTGTTAGAAGTCCAGTCTTTGAAATAATTTCCATGTCCTGAGTTTTCTTCCTCTTTTCCCACCTTAAAGGCTAATTTGGTTGTGCATGAATAATGCAGGTGTTGACAGCTGTACCCCTTCTGTGATTCTGGTTTTTATTCTTAGCAGCCTACAAATCTAGTCACACCTCTTATGTGGGGAGGCTGTAGTTTAGAGGTCATAAGTTACTCTTCTGTATAATAAGAGGCTAACAATGAATCATCCAGGACTTTAAAGGAGTAACTTCCCTTGCTTAGCTGTGTTTTCTTGATCAGTTGAATGTTTAGATACCACAATCCTCCAGTCACAAGGTTAATTTGGAAAAAAACATTTGAGAACCAGGGAGTTGAAGGTCTACTGCACATGATAGTTTGATCTGAGTCAGTGTTGGAAAGAGAGGGACATCAGAGAAACACTTCAAACCTATATTGAGGTCATTTCTGTCCAGCTTGGATGGAAATAATTGATGTGACCACGCTGCCCTTTTGTCAGACTGTCTCTCAAAAGATAGTTGAAGAAGATAATATAAATCCTTAGTAAGAATACACTTAGAATACTGCATCCAGTTTGGGTCACCATAGTATAAAAAAGATGTAGAGACTCTAGAAAGAGTGCAGAAAAGAGCAACAAAGATCATTAGAAGGTTGGAGGCTAAAACATGAAGAATGGTTGCAGAAATTGGGTTAGTCTAGTGCAGTGGTTGCCAACCAGTGGGGGCAGGGACCACTGGTGGTCCATGAGAAAATTTTGGTGGTCCGCAGAGAAATGTCACTCTCAAAGCAATTAATTCAGGCTGAGCGGGAACACAAGGCTCCGCTGCCCACATGGCCTGCGGGAACACAAGGCTTGCGTCACTTGCATTGCGAACAACACAAGGTAATGAGGGGAGGGGGGAAGGGCCGAGTGGGGGAACTTGCCCCACTTACCCTACGGGCCTGGCCTGGCCACCAGGCTGCTTCTTTCCACTTCTTTCTTCTGCTTTTGGCTGCATGCAAGGAAAGCAACCAAAGTCTCAGTCTCAGTCTCAGTCTCAGTCTCTCTCTCTCTCTCTCTCTCTCTCTCTCCCTCTCTCCCTCCCTCCCTCCCTCTCCCTCCCTCTTTCTTTCTCTCCCCAAACTCCACCAGAAATGAGTCTTTGGGACTCTGCAAGGCATCCTGCTCCAAGAGGCTGCGCCGGCAAAGACTGATTTCTGGCAGAGTTTGGGAGAGAAAGAAAGACTTCTGCTGCTTCTGCTGCTTTCCTTGCATGAAGCCAAAAGTCTCTCTCTCTCTCTCTCTCTCTCTCTCTCTCTCTCTCTCTCTCTCTCCTCCCTCTCCCTCTCCCTCTCCCTCTCCCTCTCCCTCTCCCTCTCCCTCTCCCTCTCCCTCCCTAAGAACTGAGCTGGAGACGGTATTCTGCAATCCCAAATAAAGAATGATCGATCAGTAGGAATACAGGGTGGGGAATTTTACTCCAGACTTTTTTGCAGGATTTTCCCAGGGTCTCTGGTCTGTGGGATTTAAAATTATGAGTTTGGTGGTCCCTGAGGCCCAAAAGCTTGGCGAACCCTGGTCTAGTGAAAAGAAGGGACATGAAAATAGTGTTCCAATATTTGAGGGGCTACACCCCCCTCCAAAAAAAGAGGGGCTTATTTTCCAAAAAGCCTGAAGGCAAAACAAGAAACAATGAATGGAAAGTAATCAAGGAGAGAAGAAACATGGAACTTTCTTGACAGTGAGAAAAATTAACCAGTGGAAAAGCATGCCTTCAGAAGTTGTGGGTGGGTCAGCACTGGAGGCTTTAAAGAAGAGATTGGATAACCAGTTGTCTGAAATGGTGTAGGGTTTCCTACCTAGGCAGGCTGTTGGACTAGAACACCTCCAAGGTCCCTTCCACTCTGTTATTCTGTTAAGACGATGGTGTGTTATTGTATCTACTTGGAATACAAGTCGGTGGAGTGAAATTTGATGGTTGAAATGTACCCAGTTCTTTATATCTTCAGGAATTCCTACCAGCCCAGTTACTGAATGACAAAAAGGTGTGAAGTTGGAAAAATACTGAAAAGGTGGAAGTTGAACAGCACTGAAGGTGTTAATTGCTAATGCAATTAATTGAGCTGGAAGAAAGCCTCAAGCGTTTAGTGTAAGATGTCACAATTAACTTATTTGTATGATCTCCAAGAGGGGCATTTTTCATTTTATTTCTTTAGGGTAGGATCCCATTTCCTCTTTAAACCTTGTCTTGATACGCTTCTTAAATATGGAAATGTATCTCAAATTCTAGTTTCTGTTTCAGAATTTATTCTGTTGGTCACAATAAACTTGGAAGAAACTTGTACATTTAATGTTGAATCTTGGATAAACATAATGTGTGAATGTGGCTCTGATTTCTTCAAGTCCACAGTATGACTAGCCTGGGATTTGAACTCAGGGTTCCCTTTTCTAATTCCAGTGAGGAAATTTCTCACACATTTGGAATTACAGCTAGTCCTCAATTTACAACCACAATCGGGACCAGAACTTTTGTTGCTGAGCAAGGCAACTGTTAAATGAGTTGTACTGATTTTATGATCTTTTTTGCCAAAGTTGTTAAGCAAATCACTGCAGTTATTAAGTGAATCACATGGTCGTTAAGTGAATCTAGCTTAGTCATTGATTTGGTTATTGGAAGTCTCCTTGGAAGGTCATAAAAGGTGATCACATGATCCCAGGACACTACAACCATCATAAATACGTGGTGGTTGCCAAGTATCCAAATTTTGATCACATTACTCTGCGGAAGCTGTAATGGTCATAAGGGTGAGGACTGGACATGTCACTTTTTCATTGCAACTTTGAATGGTTGCTAAATGAATGGTTGTAGGTTGAGGACTCCCTGTATAATTCCTCCTATACAGGTAGTCCTTAACTTACAACCACAATTCAGCCCCAAGCTTCTGATGTTAAGTGATACATTTGTTAAGTAACTTTTGCCCCATTTTACAACCTTTCTTGCCTCAGTTGTAAAGTGAATCACAGAAGTTGATAAGTTAGTAACTCGGTTGTTAAGTGAATCTGGCTTCCCCCTTTGCTGCAAAGGTCATAACAGTGAAAAACAGTCATAAGTCACTTTTTCAGTGCCATTGCAATTTTGAAGGATCACTAAATGAACAGTTGTAATCTGAGGACTATCTGTATTTGGCATACTTCAGCAGCTAATGGCTGTTCTTCCATTATATCATCCAGACTCTCACTTCAAATAGGGATCATTTTGCTCCCACAAGAAAGAATGCAAATTGATAAGAATGCAACTCCCCTGCATGTTGAAGAATTATTTTTCTTAAGAAATATGGAACAATTTTAATACTTTCTAATCTTCCCATTTGGGTTTGGTTTCCCCCACCTCTCCTTTCTTTGTTCTGCTACTCATCAAAAATGGTATCTGCTTGTTGAATGCTTTTGTTTCTTTTCTTATTTTCCTATTGCTTTTTCATCCAAGTTAATTTGTTTCCTTTGGTCTAGTAATAAATTGAAGAAGTTAATAGTGCATGGCTGAGAAGAATTAACATTTAAAACTAAGGTGAAGAAAGAATTAGATATGCCTTGCTAAAAAGATGTATATGTGTGTGGACTGCATGTGTATTTTGTCTGTGTTTATTTGCTTTTTCAAATGTATACAGCTATCCATCTCACAAAACAAGTGATTCACCGCAATGTACAATAAAGTCAAAAAATGTTAACACATAAATAACAATAATAATTATTGAAAACATTAAAATTATATAGGCAGTCCTTGACTTATGACCACAATAGAGCCCAAAATTTCTGTTGCTAAGCAGCACAGTTGTTAATTGAGTTTTGCCCCATTTTACGACTTTTCTTTCCATAATTAGGTGAATCACCGCAGTTGTTAGTAACATGGTTGCTAAGTGAATCTGTTTCCCCCCTTTGACTTTGCTTGTCAGAGTGTCACAAGATGTGACTGCATTTATGGCTGTTTGTTGTGTCAGCTGGTCAAGATTTATGACTTTTTTTGGCCAGAAATTGGCATTTACTTCCATTTTCCAAAAAGAAAAGAAAAGAAAAGCCCATTATGGACACAGGATCTGCCTAATGACCATGCCGATTCATTTAACAACTGCTGCAAAACTCATAAAATTGGGCGTGATCACACATGAACCCACTAAATGATTGATATACCATAATTCTGGGCTCTATTAGGGCTTGAATCCTGCACTAACATGTTATGCATGTCAACTCATAAAACATTTTTATCCAGAATCCTGACAATGGACAGTTTTTGAAATTATGCTGCTAAGTAACAAAAATGTTAGAAAACAACGGGAATTAAGGTTCAACAGGACTTGGAAAAAGCCTTTCTGAGTTCCTAGATCTAGGTTGGATATGCCTCATTATAATGAAGTGTGAGAGATTTGGAAATTATTGAATCAATCATCTCTTTTGAAACCAGAATGAGTAGCTTTTTAAAAAACCTGTTCTTATTCTTTTGCCATGCCTTATATCTCTCTTGGTGCATTTGAATCTTGTGTGCATTTCTAGGACAGGAGTGGAGAACGATGGTCCTTTATATGTCTTCTGGACTTCAACTCCCAGAATTCCTGAACCAGCCACGCTCAGGTTCAGCATGGCTGGTTCAGGAATTCTGGGAGTTGAAGTCCACAAGTCATAAAGGAGCCATGATTCCCCATCTCTGTTCTAGGAGAGAAATATGCCTATTTAATCACTAGGAAAGTTTGTTAGGAGAGCTAAGAATAAGCCTATCGATGCTCCTGATGAGGTAAAAAAAATGGTGTGGAAAAGCATAAAAATCATGTCAGGGCCTTTAGCAGAAATGCCTGGAACATACTTCAAGAACAAGAGAGCTTTTCTTTGCTGAAGAACCATGCAAATACGGCTCCAAAATACTGAATGAACACTACCTTGAAAGGATTGCTGTGTGTTGACACACGGTGAAGCTTTCTTCCCAAATTGACTTGAACTCTGCAGAAATGCATAGGCTGCATGAAGCGGCTTTTGAATTTGAGTGTGACCCCCTTGCTTGATTTTATGAGTTGTCACGCTGATGTACTTACACTCTGATTTTTCTGATGCCTGCATGGTTCTTTTTATCCTCTTCCTCACTTGGAAGCACTTGAAACCTCTTCTAAACAAACAAATGCACCAGCAAAGTTAATAATGCAACCTTCAGGGAATAATTCTATTGGGTAGAAGAACAAGGTCTCTTGGGGGGGTGGTCACCAGGGGCTTGGCAAATGGAAAAGATCTCATGATTCTAGTTGCAATCTAATTGAAGTGAGGTTGGCTATAGGGAAGTCACGAAGCATTGTGTTTTTGATGCTGGTAAATACAATGTACAGGTAGTCTTCAACTTACAACCATTCATTTTGTGACCGTTCAAAGGTCCAATGGCACTGGAAAATGTGACTTATGACGAATTCTCACATTTACAACTGTTGCAGCATTCGCATGGTGATGTAATCAAAATTTGGGCCCTTGGCAACCAGCTTGTAATTGTGATGGTTGTAGCATCCTGGGGTCATGTGGCTGCCATTTGCAACCTACTGTAATGACCCACGGTGGGATACAAAATAAACACCGTCACAAAAAACAGGTGAAGCCCCTTTTATTCCTTCACTTTGCTTCCAAGCTCCAAATATTCTTGACTGGAGACAAAAAACTCCCATACAAGCAGTTACAAGAAGGAAGAAATGCCGTTTCAATTATAAAGAGTAAAAAACAACACAAACCAGGCAAGATAAGGGCTTGAAGACATCCACAGATATCGGAACACACACTGGGAAGGATGCCAAACTCAGAGAGGAACAATAAACTAGAGATATTTCCATGCTTTGTTTCCAGCATTCGCCCGTATGCATGTCTGTCATCTTACTCAGTTGTCACAGCTGCAGCCCATGAAGAGGATCAAGGCCCTCTCCTCCCAAGTAGACCATGTCTCTGCCTTATCCTCTCCTCCCTGTGTGCCCTAGGATGGAGAGGGGATGGGTCTGGGTCCTCCTCTGACTGCCTAGCCGGCCTCTGCCCTTCCCCAGCCTCCTCCCCAACCTCCGGAGCCACATTTCCATTCCCTGTCGGCTGTTCCTCCTCTCCCTCAGAGTCAGTCAACATCGGGGGCATGACACCTACCTAATCATTTTCCCACAAGCAGAATCAATGGTGGAAGCCAGATTTGTTTAATGACCGCATCACTCACTTAGCAACTGGAGTATAACAGAAAGGACCTTGGAGGTCTTCTATCTAGACCAGCCTCCTGCTCAAGCTGGAAACCCTATACCATCTCAGATAAATAGCTGTACAATCTCTTCTGTGATAAAAAAAAAAAAAGGTTATAAAATGCAAGTCGAGGACTACCTGTACTCCCTCTCCAACCCATATTAAAGAGTTCTAAAAGTTATCTTTGTTGGGTGGCTAAATGAGCTATAAAGGGCTACACAGGGCATGATCTTAGCTATGTTACAAGGAGGGCACATTGTGAAATACGGTAGCATTTCTTAAAAAAAAAAGTAGTTACTTGGGAATAGATGAACATACATTTCCACTGTTGCCATAATTCATCTTAGCTATGTTGACATCTATCTTACTTGGCCAGGACAAAATTTGTCAGGTGTTTGACACATTTTAGCATTTCACCCTCATTTCTGAAGAATGCCTGGGGCAACCTAGGATAGTTTTTGACAATCAAGTAAATTACTGTATATTGTGACGAACAAAATCTGATGAATTTGGGGCAGAACCTCTCAGCATATGGAAGAAACTATTGTCAAGACTCAGATTGGTGCTAAAAATTTTGCTCTCCATAAAACAATGAAGAACTTCTGGGGTGACAGTAATTTTTAGCCATTGGCTTTTCATTGAGCTGCATCAGAATTTTCAAATCTCTCCAGTGAGACTTTTTTTTGCTTTTCAAACTTAATTGACATTTTTTCCTGGATCCTCTTTTAAGTTTTGCATGCAGGTGAGATGTCATTCTTTCCCATGTCAGGTTGTTGAAAGATTGATGGATAAAGAGCAAGGTGACTTTTCCTCCAGTTGGTGGACATCTTGCATGATTGGCATGATAAAACACTATCTTTTTAAACTCTTCCAAATGGGCAGATGCACCTTTGAAGTAAGCCCCGACTTTAAAGATCTGAGGGGTTGTTTTTTTGCAGGTTGATGCCTTGAGCTGCCCATGTGGATATTTGCTGCGAATGTATTCAGCCTATTGGCCTGTTTCTTGATTCCACCTTTCTAACTAGCATTAGGTTCTGTAACCAGAAATCACCCTATACAGGTAGTCCTCGGCCTACGACCACAATTGAGACCAAAATTTCTGTTGCTAAGCGAGACAGTTGTTAAGTGAGTTTTGTCCCATTTTACGACTTTTCTCGCCACATTGTTATCTGAAAATCAGGGCAGTCGTTAAGTTAGTAACGTAGTTGTTAAGTGAGTCTGGCTTCCCCATTGAGTTTGCTTGTCGCAAAAGGTGATCCCATGACCCTGGGACATTGCAACCGTCATAAATATGTGTCAGTTGCCAAGCGTCTGTATTTTGATTGTGTGGCCATGGAGATGCTGCAACTGTCATACATCTAGTAAAGGGTCATAAGTCCCTTTTTTCAGTACCGCTGTAACTTTGAACAGTCATTAAACAAACTGTTGTAAGTTGAGGACTAGCTGTACTATGAGAAGTAGATTCTTCACAAGGGAACTAAGAAGGGGGGAGGGTCTAACTCAGGGATGGGATTCAAATTTTTTAACAACCAGTTCTGTGGGGGTGGCTTAGTTGGTGGGCGTGGCTTGGTGGTCATGTGACTGGCTGGGTGTGGCCAACTCAACATCACTCACATCGAGGCACGCATCTCCTCGCCTGGCCTCTCATGACTGTGGGGATGCTGCAATAGTCGTAAGTGTGAAAAATGGTCATAAGTCACTTTTTTCAGTGCCATTGTAACTTTGAATGGTCACTCCACACAAGCAAAGTACCAGCAAAGAAAGGGGAAAAAACTCCAGAGACGTTCCTGAGACAGGAAGTCTAGTCCTGCCAAGAATGTAATCAGGGTTAACGGAGAGGCAGTTTCTGTAAGCAACACCAGAATGTTTCCTTCCTGCCTTCCTTACAGGATTAGGCCAGTAATTTCTTCTAACAACCGGTTCTCCGAACTGCTTAGAATGTTAACAACCGGTTCTAGTGAATAGGTGCAAACCGGTAGAATCCCACCCCTGATCTAACTCCTAACTTTTAAATATATGTGGTGCCCTCTTAGTAAAAGAGTAAAAGCTCCCCAAGGCAGAGCAAGGGAGAAAACACTGGTTTCTATAAACAAACACACAGACAGGTGACCATGAAACACTGCAAATGGTTGCAAAAATAGGCCGGTTGCCAGATTAGTGTCCATGTCCTAAGATAGCAATTAGCAGGGAGAGGCAATTCCTGGATCTATATCTGGACAAGAGGTGCCATTTTATTTACTTATGTTTTATGCTGAGGACATCCAGTTGGGATTATTTGGTACAGAATTGTATCTCTGGCAATTTGCTGTTTAGAAGTGGGTATTCCGCGGAAGGTTTTAGCAAGGTAAGATTTGGAAATGCCTCCATTCAAGAACTTAAAGAGACATTCCTACCTAATACATACTTAATAATAGATTGTGTAAACCAACATCACCGATCTTTAGGATGGCAGGATGCAATTGGATGTAAATGCGCTTAAGGCTGGCATAACTGAAACTAATATTGATATGTCAGCAGCATGCACATTGGAGCCATAGGATTGTTGAAGTACAGAAGATCAGTGTGCAAGTGTGACCACTCACTTTCTAGAAAGTCCATGTCAAGTATGATTTAGATCCAATGTTTCAGTGCAATACGTCAGGCTGAGATTCTATCTTTGCTAAGCAATTTTACTTTATTTTTTATTTGTCAATTGCTTACAAGGTAATAGGTATAAGTAAAAACATAAAGGGGGGGGGGGGGGGGGAAAGGGGGGGGGGGGGGGGGGGGGGGGGGGGGGGGGGGGGGGGGGGGGGGGGGGGGGGGGGGGGGGGGGGGGGGGGGGGGAGGGGAACAAGGGGGGGGGGGGGGGGGGGGGGGGAAAAAGTAATTAAGGGGGGGGGTTTTGGGAAAAAAAAGTCTTTTAACGAAAATGGAGTTATGAATACATATAAGAAAAATAAAAAATAAATAAAAGAAACAATAGGACAGGGACGGTAGGCATGTTGATGCGCTTATGCACGCCCCCTACAGACCTCTTGCACTTTCTCATTTTTTTAATCTTTTTTTATTTATTTTTATTTATTTTTATCTTTCTTGACTACTTGCACTTTCATATGTGCTAATTTTTTTATTTTATTTTATTATTTTACTTTACTTCATTTTTAAAAATTGATATATGTCACTGTCAAGTGCTTATAACTCACAACATAAAACAGCAGTATAAACCATCTAAAATTAGGTGTTAAAAAACTTAAAAACTTAAAACATTGGATGTTAACAAAAAAAAACTAGATAATAAAGGAAGCAATACATAAATGGGGGTGAGTGGGATCTTTTTTTTTTAGACCACTAATCACCTCCAAAGTGGGATCTCTCTTGGAGCCCCAGGCCGATCGACAGATGTGGGTTTTCAGGCCCTTCTGGAAGGCTAAGATGTTGGGGATGAATCTCACCTAGAGGGGTACAGCGTTCTAATCTAGAGCCAGCTGCTGGCTGAGGGATTCTGGGAGTTGAAGTCCACAAGTCTTAAAGTTGCCAAGTTTGGAAATCCCTGCTGTAGAGAGCAAGAGCCACTGCAGAAAAGGTTCTTGTCCTGGATCCTGCCAGTCAAAATTCCTTGGCTCATGAGCTCCACAACACGCCCCTTCTGTTAGAGCAAGTGGGGTAGGCCAGGGGTAGGGAAACTTGGCTCTTTTATCACTTATGGACTTCAACTCCCAGAATTCCCGAGTGACATTTGTATATTAAACAGTCCCATTCAAGTCAAATATTATTTCCCCCACAATTGAAAAACCAGTAGGCCAGGGATGGGGAACCTTTTATGGCTCACTCAGGAATTCTGGGAGTTGAAGTCCATAAATGATAAAAGAGCCAAGTTTCCCTACCCCTGAGGTAGGCCAATCCCATTGGGAGTGAGATGGTTCCTCAGGAATCCTGAATCCAGGCCATTTTCTGTAGGGTATGCTGCGTTTTCAATTTTATTAAGCTTTATTTATTAAGCTCTGATGGTTACTCCTGGTAAATATGCCCCAGGAAGCTTTCCTCATGGCCTGGAACTCTTTGAAATGCAGTTGAAGAGATTGAGGTCAGAGCCATGCTTAGATTAAGGTTGATACATGGTTGCTGTGAAGTATTTTTTGAAGCCGTTAATTTATGTAGGTAATTTATGTAGCCTTGTGCTAAACCATGCCATTGAGCCTAGATTCATCTTATTTATATCAGCAGACCATGAGGTCACCGAACATAATAAGTATCACTTAAGACATGCTACTCACAAAATACAACTTGAAAAGGACCAATTCTGTCTTAGAATGAGAGGGCAAAGCAGAGATTATGTTAGTTCAGCATTTCTTCAAGTGTGGTCTGAAGATACCTGGGAGTCCACAAGACCTCCTTAGATGTCCACAAAATCAAAAATTGGAAAAATTTCTCATCACTATTTTTATCGGTTAAAGTATATAGGATTTTTCCATGAAAAATAATTTTATATCTACTGAGTTTAAAATTGTTATTCTTATACGAGTCAATAAATATTCTAGGTATAAGTCATTTTTGATGTTTAATATGGTTTAATGTAAACTGTAATGCTTTACGACTGCATCACTTAGCAATGGTTAAATTCTGGTTCTAATTGCTGTTGTAAGTTGAGGACTCCGCATTCTTCGAAACAGCTCCCATGAAATCCAACAGATTTTATACTCCCATATTTGGACAAAACCCAATGTCAAGAAATCCTTTTCCCAATTGGTGTATCTCAGGACCAGATTCTAGTAGAAAAACTCTGAACTTTATTTTTTCATCTGGGATATGATTGGCTGAGATGCAGAATATTTCTTTCTCTGTTCCATGATATTTTGGCTCCATTCCTATTCCTATTCCTATTAAATTATTTACTTTAGAAATTTTTATGCACAATACAGATGGTCTTTCACTTGTGACCACAGAACTTTCAATGTTAAGCAAGGCGGTTGTTAAATCAATTGCACCCGATTTTACACCTTTTTTTTGGTCATGGTTGTTAAGCAAATTGCAGTTGTTAAGTGAATCCTATGGTCATTAAGCAAATCTCACTTCCCACTCCAGGGGAAGATTACTGCAAAATCCCATTCCCTCCCCACCCCACTAACCTGCTTTCCAGCTCCGTTCTCCTTTTGCAGGGCAACAAAAGAAAACCCAGCCAATCAGCTGGGACTCGGGAGGCAGAGAAGAAATGGGGAGTCAGAGGTGGGATTTGCCGGTTCTCTGAACTACTCAAAATTTCCGCTACTGGTTCTCCAGAACTGGTCAGAACCTGCTGAATACCACCTCTGCAAGGGGAGGCTGTGATGGTTGGTGAGGATTACTTGCGTGAGGATTACTCATAAGTCACTTTTTTGAGTGCCATAATAACTTGGAATGGTCAGTAAACAATTGATGACTACCTGTAGACATTTTCCTAATCAGTAAACATACTTATTGCCTTCCAAGATCTGACTCTTTGTAGAAATTTCAAACTTGTCTAGACAAAGGAAAGAAATGTAGGGGAGCAGGAGGTGGAGCAATTGGGACAATTGTCATTGCATGCCATGGTGTGTTAATATGGGGTTTACATTATTTCCATGTATTTCTGTGCTTTAAATTTCAACAGGCACTCCCTTCCCCCACCCTTTTTTTTTTCCTTTGAATCTAATTTCAGGGCCAGGTTCTGTTATGGAAGGCAAGAAATAGCCACATTATTAGGGAATCATAAGTGCCCTCCCTGGATTTGGAGAAGACTTGCCAAATGTCTTTCACATTTGCTAATTGCAACCAGGCTCCTTCCATCTGGGATTAAGGTTAACTTTCATGGCAGAGAAAAGCCTCAGGGTTTCTTACTTTAGAAATTAAACACTGTCACACTTCAAAGGGTTGCAGGCCGAACAAAACAGAGGTGGTTTTCTTGCCAGTACCTACAGATTTCCAGATGTTTTCCATGTTGATTTTGTAGGTCACCTAAGGGAGGAGTGAACTTTAACCTGGCCCTGGGTTCATAATAAACACAGGCAAGTCAGTCCTGGATTTACATGGAGGATGAAACCTACATCCAAATTAAATTAAAGCCCTTTGAGGCGGTAGTAATGTGAGAATGTCTTAGCTGTAGAATGAGAATAAAGGACTATTCTGTTTTCTTAGGGGATAAGACAGAAATATTTGGGAACACTACAAGCAGTCTTTTACTTACAGCCATTTGTTTAGTGAATGTTCAAAGTTTTCAGTTCTGGTACTGAAAAAACTGATTTACGACCATTTCACACTTATGACCATTTCGGCATCGCCATGGTCATGTGATCAAAATTTGGATGTTTGTCAAGTAGCATGCATTTATGATGGTTATGATGTCCTGGGGTCATGTTGCCACCTTTTGTGACCTTCTGACTAGCAAAGTCAATGGGGAAACTAGCTTCTCTTTTTAGCTGTGTTCCTAACTTAACAACTTGCAGTGATTCACTTAACAACTGTGGCAAGAAAGGTTGTAAAATAGGCCAAAACTCATTTAACAACTGTCTTGCTTAGCAACAGAATTTTTGGGCTTAATTGTGATTATAAGTCAAGAACTACCTGTATTAGGGTCTATCGGCCAAGAATTGGTACTGAGAAGCATACTGTCTGTGATACTGGAGATGGCTCATTGCTTTCAACGATGTGCCATTGGTATATTTACCCTCCATTAATTTGCCTAATTATCTTTTGAAATTGTCTAAACTGGTAGTCATCCGCTTGTTTTATAGCAGCAGGTTCCATAAAAACTGTATGCTGTGAGTTTGATTATATGCCATCAAGGGTTCTCAACTCTTAGTGATCACATCTATCGACAGATGATATTCTGTCCATAATCTGGCCTTTCAGATCTTCTAACAGTGCACTCATCACAGCTTTGACTGAGTCCATCTACCTTGTTACAGGCCCTCGTCCTCTTCTCCTTTCTTCCATCTTCCCAGCATTGGATCTTTGCATGATGTGTCCAAAATAGAATAATTTGAGCTTGGTCATTGATGCCTAAAGTGAGAAGACTGGGTTGATTGTTTTTTTTTGATGACCCACTGGTTTGTCCACAGTATTCTCAGGAGTCTTCAATCCTCTTCTTCCAAGTCCAACTTTCACGTCCATAAAGTGTTAACAAGGAATACCAGGGTTTGCATAGTTCAGATCTGAGCTGTGTGAAGGAGGACTTTTGTCTCGGCTCTCCAATATACTCAACTGTTAGATGAGCTTCGCGTTCAAGGGAAAAAGAAGACCATATGTAATTGTAATGTAATTGGCTAAGAAAATGGCTGCTGCCACCATGATTGCCATAGAAACTTAGCAGAGATTATTTCATCAAGGGATATATCATATCTGGAGTTGACCTCATTTGTAATTATGAGGGTACATATCAATCAAATATTCATTTATAGTTGAGCTGGGTGTCTTTAACCAGAAGATCTAACATCCACTTCTTGGTTCTTTGTATCATGCATATCAATTCCCTTTGGATATTTGCACTTACTACAGTAGAGATACCAGGTGGTTCATTCCTAAAATTGCTGTCTTGTGGCTCTGATGACAATTGTGGTTCCTACATACAAATGAAGTTTTCAATGTGAGCAAGAACATCAGTTGTTTCTCAAATTGTGGTCTGAGAACCCGTTAGGGTCCCCTAAGGCTCTCAGGGGTCTTCAGAATAAAAATGATTTGCCAGCCTATGTGGAAAAAATAATACAACATTAAAAGTTCTGCTTTTATACTTTTTAATGTTTTAAAATGATTATAGAATGGTTTTATAATGTTATAATTCTGCTTTGATACTTTTTAATTTTTTAAAATATTTATGTCATGGTTTTAGGTAATGATTGCTTTATATTTTTTTGTTTTATTGGCTTGTTGTACTCTGCCCCAGTATTGCTTTCTGTGAGATGAGGGGCCATATAAATTTGATTTATAAATAAATAAAACCAACTGAGCAATCATGAGAAGCAGCCTGTGCAGTGAGTACATCCATTTTAATTTTAATATGGTAAATATTGATAACTATATCCTATACAAACAAAACTTCTTTAGGGGCCCTCCATAATTTTTAAAAGTGGAAAGGGTTTCAAGACAAAAAAAAAAAAAAAAAAAACATTTTAAGAAATCCTGATCCAGGGTATTCCCTGCTAGCAACCAAATAAGAAAACAAAATCAGTATTCTTGGCCAGCTAATATTTTTTCTAGGCTAAGAGATGTATAAAGAAATTATATCTCCCAAACTATTGCAAATAGTCTTTGACTTACAAACATTCATTTAGTGACCAGTTACAGCAGCATTGAAAAAAAGTGACTTATGATCATTCCTCACACTTACAACTGTCACAGTATCTCCATGATCATGTGATTAAAATTGGGACACCTGGCATCCAGCATCTATTTATGACAGTTGACACATCTCAGAGTCATGTGATCACCATTTACGACCTTCCCAGTGAGCTTCTGACAACCAAAGTCAATTGGAGAAGATGGATTTGTTTAATGATTGCATGATTCACTTAACTGTAGTCTTTCGATTTAACATCCATGGCTCAAAACAGAGGTCTCAAAAGTTGGCAAGAATTCAAGGAGTTGAAGTCCACAAGTCTTAAAGTTGCCAAGTTTGGGGACCCCTGGCTTAAAAGGTCATAGAATTGGGTACAACATACTTAACAATCACTTTGCTTAGCAGTGAAAATTCTGATTCTGTTGTTGTTGTAAGTCGAGGATTACCTGTAATATAGTCCAGGTAGGCTTCAACTTACAACAGTTTGTTTAGTGACCGTTAAAAGTTACAATGGCACTGAAAAAAGTGGCTTATGACCATTTTTCACACTTATAACTGTTAAAGCATCCCCCATGGTCATATGATCAATGATCAAAATTCAGTGCTTGGCAACTGACTCATATTTATGACGGTTGCAGTGTCCTGGGGTCATGTGATCCCCTTTTGCGACCTTCTGACAAGCAAAGTCAATGAGGAAGTCAGATTCACTTAACAACCGTGTTACTAACTTAGCAACTTCAGGGATTCCCATTGTGGCAAGAGAAGTAAAATGGGGCAAAATTCAATTAACACGTATCTCTCGTAACAACAGAAATTCTGCTCCCATTTGTGGCCGTAAATCGAGGACTTCCTGCAATATAGTAATAGGTTCTTAGCTACCATTCTTCGCACCAATACTTCATTTAGTGACCTTCCCATGGGTGATACACTTGGATCTTTAAAAAAAGCCGCTTTTAAATACTGGCATACCTGGTCTAGTTAAAATTCAGAAGGCAAAGCCATTTGTGAGATGTAAATGTTTCTGATATTTACTGAATTGTCACAGGAAAACAAGGAATTTGGATCAATTTGTCTCTCACACTCCATTTGCTGGCATGTCACAGTACCTGTCTCAGCGATCTGTGCTCCTGTAATACATCCAGGCAACACCTGGAAGTGCCTGATGATATATGTCTTGGCACCTTTATTTATTTATTTTAACACTTTCCTCTCCAACATCCCCCACCCCCCCAAAAAAAACTTTATTCCTGTCGTTTTGTTGTTGTTGTAGACTAGCTTCCTCTCTATAGCTCATTTGGATATGAAAATGTCCATAAATGGAGACACTAATTTATCGTAGCGTTGCAATCATGCTACCAATCATGGAAATTGGCTCCTGCCATGGTAACCTAACTGCAAACTTAAGCAGTCCCCTCCTTCCCCCCTGGAGGAGATGATCTTCCACATTGAGAGATCAATTTTCTGCGATTCATGGAAATGGGAGACAAATTTCAAATGAAGATGCTTTCAGGGCTTGGTCTGCTTAAATGCACAGAGTTTTTTGCCCTTGAGAATGCTGAAGAGATGAGATGGAGGAGGATGGTGGTGCAGAGGGAGATCAGATTAGGGTAAATGATCATGTATTTATTAACACTTGTCAATGAAATTAAAATATATTATGATGAATGCTAATGACTCCGAGTTGCATTCATAAAGATTTCTGAGATATTCCCCAACCTGGTATTCTCTGGATGTTTTATAATAAGAATTTTAATGCTGGCTGGAAATTCTGGGATTTGTTGATGTAAATTGACAACCCTCATTAGAGCAGGAATGGGGGAATAGTCATAATGGGTTCTGTGCTAAATTTCTGAATGAATTCCAGTGGATCAGCAAATCCTACTGACTGCAGTAAGAATAGAATAGAATAGAATAGAATAGAATAGAATCTTTATTGAGAATAGAATAGAATAGAATAGAATAGAATAGAATAGAATAGAATAGAATAGAATAGGGAAAGAATAGAACAGGGAAAGAATAGAATAGAAATCTTTATTGGGAATAAGAATAGAATAGAATAGAATAGAATAGAATAGAATAGAATAGAAATATTTAATAGAATAGAATAGAATAGAATAGAATAGAATAGAATAGAATAGAATAGAATAGAATAGAATAGAAATCTTTATTGGGAATAGAATAGAATAGGGGAAGAATAGAATAGAATAGGGAAAAAATAGAGCAGAACAGAACAGGTCTTCTAATCCAACCTCCTGCTCACGCAAGAGTAGTCCCCCATTATATACTTCTGAAATGATCGAACTTCAGTAATACTCAGTAATTACAGGTGATCCTCAACTTACAACTATTCGTTTAGTGACCGTTCAAAGAAAAAAGTGACTGATGATTGCTCTTTACAGTTATGGCCATTGCAACATTGCCATAGTCATATGATCAAAATTCAGGAGCTTGGCAACTGGTTCATATTTAGCATCGTTGCAGCGCCCCAGAGTTATGTGATCCCCTTTTGTGATCTTCTGACAAGCAAAGTCAATGGGGAAGCCTGATTCATTTAATAAACATGGAACTACTTTAACAACTGCAGTGCTTCACTTAACAAGTGTGGCAAGAAAAGTCATAAAACAGGGCAAAATGTAACAATTCTCTTGCGTAGGAAGAGAAATTTTGGGCTCAGTTGTGATTGTAAGTTGAGGATAACCTGTATTTATGTCCCTGTCTGTAGCCTAGAAGGGGTGGGGCGGTGTCTCAGAGGTTAAAACACTGGGCTTGTAAGCTGGAAAGCCAGCAGCCCAGGTTTGAGACCTGAGTGCCAAGTGACAGGGTGAGCTTCCATCCTCACCCCAGCTCCTGCCAACCTAGCAGTTCGAAAGTATGCAAATGTGAGTGGATAAATAGGTACTACTTTGGTGCTCTGTGACATCATGCTGGCCACATGACCGTGGAAATGGAATGAAATAGAATGGAACAACACTGGCTCAATGGCCTTGAAATGGAGATATGAGCACTGACACTTAACAGCCGTCAATGACTAGCGGAATAAAATCTGCAGGGACTTCTTTTTTTAGGTAACCTTTTTTTACCTATAGCCTAGAAAGGTTATAATTTTGTTGCTGTCTTGCATTTAGAAGAAGATATGGGATACAGAATTGTTTGATTCCATATAGTTATGTTGTGACAACACACCAAGCAACAAACTAGTCAATCGGATTTGAGCCTAGTCCGTTGTGTGAAACAGAAACAGAATATAGTTAGTTTATGCTTCAATGTGTTACAAGAACCCTGAACATTGGGTTAATTGACCAAACTATAGTTCACTTAACCATGGGTAAGTGTGTCACATGAGCAGGTTCTAGCTGAAAAATCTCACTGTTGCAAGAATAACGCCAAAATATATCCTGAATTTTGCTCACTATGTTTGCAAAGATATGTAAAGGTTGCATTCAATTTCACAAGCTGAATCTGATCCCATGTTCAGTATGTGGGTGGATCATATATATATAAGTCACTGTCAGATCAAATTGCCTGTCTGTACCTAAGCATTATGTTTCTGAGAAATGTATTAATGCCTCCATTATATTAGGCAAAATGTGACTTCTATCAGATTCCAAATTTGATATATCTACGATTTCAGCTGACACTGAAGAGTCCATTCATTCTCTAATGTTGGGTATATGCAGTGTAACTTGTTCCCAGATTGCAGCTCTCGCAGTTATTATAGCTTTTAATCCACCAAAAAAAAAAGTGCTTTTTGCCAATTTTCTATTTGGAGGTGTAAGGGATGAGGCTAAAATGGAAGATCAAAAGCAGCTCTTGTCTCGTAATCCCCTGATGATGAAGTGCCTCTTCCAAGATATTAATTATGGAAATATCCTTTCATTACTCAAAAGAATAATAATCTCACAGGAGACATACGTCTGATCTTTGATCTTAAACTGGACAAAAGAAAGGAGGTTTTGTTTTTCCTTCTTCAGATGTTGGCTTTTATCATTCACCTGTCTCCAGTGACACCTATCCAAGAACTGAAGCTGATGGAAATTACAGATTGGAAGGATTAAGGTAGAAGTAGGATGAATTGAAAGCAAAGGACCAAACCGCAAAGATTTTTGTTCTCCAGATGTTGCGACCGAGAAGGAAATAGTTTTGCCTCCTGTTTTATCTTTCAGACATGCCAACATTGCTTGCAAATCAGCACAGGTTGTCCTTGATTTACAACAGCTTGTTTAACGACCATTCAAAGTTACAACGGCACTGAAAAAAGTGACAACCATTGTTTTGCACTTAACTGTTGCAGCATCCCTATGGTCATGTGATCAAATTCAAGCGCTTGGCAAGTGGTTCATATTTATGACGGTTGCTGTGTCCCGGGGTCATGTGATCCTCTTTTGTGACCTTCTGACAAGCAAAGTCAATGGGGAGACCAGATTCACTTAACAATTATGTCACTAACTTAACAACTGCAGTGATTCACTTAACAAATATGGCAAGAAAGATCGTAAAATGGGGCAAAATTCACTTAACAAATGTCTCGCTTTGCAACAGAAATGTTGGGCTCAATTGTGATCGTAAGTCGAGGACTACCTGTACACCTCCATTATTGATTCTGAGACACACTTTCATGATATGTTGGAATTAATCTCCTGTTGGGGATTATGGAAGTTGAAGTCCAATTACTTAGGAGTGACAGAGGGGTTTGATGGCAATATTCTGTATTTTTGATTGATTATGTGCCATCAAGTCAACTCCTTGCAACTGCATAGATTTTTTTTCTCCATGATGATCTATCCTTAGCCTGATCTTTCACAGTGCAACTATCATCACTGCAGTGGAGTCCCTCCACCTTACTTCTGGTGGTCCTCTTACTAAATTAGACTTTTTCAGTGCTATTATAAGTTTGTTAAATGAAGTTGTTAAATGAATCAGGTTTTTCCATTGACTTTGCTCATCAGAAGATCACAAAAGGTGACCACATGACTCTGGAACACTGCAGCCATCATAAATATGAGCCATTTGCCAAGTGGCCAAATTCTGATCATGGGGATGCTGCTACAGTCGTAAGTCTGAAAAACGGTTGTAAGTCACTTTTTTCAGCGCTGTTATGACTTTGAATGGGCACTAAACAAACTGTTGTAAGTTGAGGATTACCTGTATGTGCATTTTGACTGATTATGTAGCATTAAATTGGTACTGATTCTTAGTTACCAAATGGACAGATTTTCTCCAGGAGGATCTGTGTTGAGCCTGATCTTTCAGGTCTTCCTGATTAGGCCTTTGCTCTTCCCTTCCCTTCCACCTTTCCCAACATTAGAGCCTTCTCCACAGAGCTGGGTCTTCACATAATGCATCCCAAGTAGGATAATTTGAGCCTGGACATTTGTGCTTGGAGTGAGAACTCTTGAGTTGATTAGATTGGTGATCCATTGGTTCGTTTTCTTGGCTGTCCATGGTGTAATTAGGAGAACACTCCAATACCAAAATTCAAAGGTGTCAATGCTCTTTTTAACCTGTTTCTTCAAAAGCCAACTTTCACCTCCAAATTCTGGCACAGGGCACAAGCACATACTATGACTTGTATGATTCTGACCTTGGTCATGTAAACATATGTGATATGTCATGCAAATCATGGCATTCTGTTTGACACACTATTTGAATATCATTTCCAAGGCCTTCATAGATGCTGTACCAAGTGCTATTCTATATATCTCTTGGCTGCTTGTTCCTTTACTGTTAATGGTTGATCTATCCACCACTCAGATATCCTCATAATATTCAGTATAGGGTACAAATAACAGACATTTCATAAGAAAATAGAGCTTTCATCCTTTACTGTATTTCCAACAACTCTCATATCACCACAATCGTCAATAGAGAGCTGTTAATTTTCAGGAGAAGATTTGGGAATACAGGGGGAAAAAAAATCAGAATTCTATTAACATAGTGCCTAATCCATTACTGGAATGATATTGGTTTAACACATGCTACGTTGCATTCATACATGTTAAACCATAGCTTGTTTTAATAATAGTTTTCGGAATGACATAACTATGCAGGGTACGGTTACACTTCTTGGCAAGCTACAGCTTGTTTCAACCATGGCACAAACAACCATCTACAGTGACCTGGTGCTAAATCATAAATTGGGTTTAAAAAAAAAGTGGATTTTGAACTTCCATTAAGCCAAAGTCTAGCAAATAAATATAAATAAATATAAAATAAATAAACAAACATTGTCTTTTAGTGAAATGGAAATCCATATTATGTTTCATGTAAGAAAATCTCAGTTTGTTTTATTTCTCTGTTATTCTACTTCAGTTGTTAGGAAGGCGATATGTGCACTTAAGGCTTGTAAGAGTTTGTTTTTTTACCAGAACCTCAAGAGCCACTTACCAAGGCTAGTTGCAAAAGAGATGTACAGTACTTCAACTAAAATAAGAGGCCCTTCTGACTGCATTCTGGGCTTTGGAATTTGTTTTCAGAATCACAGCTCAAATAAGGGCAGTCTTTTGTGCAGAAGTTTCTAGTTACTCAAAGACGCTCTGAGTCTGGTGCCCTCCAAAATGCATTGAGGTTAACACTCCCAGAATTTTTTTAGCTAGAGTGGGCTGTCTCAACACAATAGTATAGATGTCTAATTTAGGGACTGAGGGATTGATGATTGCCATCAAGTTGTTGTTAACTCTTAATGCCCACAAAGATAGATACTTTCTTTCAAGCCTCCCAGTGGTACACCGACTGCCACTCTTAATGAAAATCCATCCACTTTGTTGGTGATCGTCCTCTTCTTCTCTTTCCTTCTACGTTTCCTAGCATTGGAGCCTTCTCCGGAGAGATAATTTGTCGAACGTAGGATAACTTGAGCCTGATCATTTCTGCCTTGAGTGAGAACTCTGGGTTAGTTTATTCAATCGTCCATATGTTTGTTTTCTTGGCTATCCACATTATTCTCAGGAGTCTTCTCCAAAACCAACATTCAAAAGGGTTCAATATTTTTCCTACCTTGCTTCTTCCAAGTTCACTTTTTACTTCCATAGCGTGTCCTAGGGAATACCACAGCTCTGATCGTTATCAGTTTAGACATGCCAACTGCATTTGAATAACTTCATACTCTGCTACGCATTTGGGAAAGGGTGCCCTAAATTTTCCTAATTTAGGCGCCCTAATGTAATTGCAGTTAAGTTAATTAATTAGGACATTCTTATCAAATGATGGAAGCCTGGAATGTCCAGCTGATCTGTTATAAAGCAAAGGCAGCTCTGCTGGGCCCATCTTTGTCCACTGCTCCTGTACAAGGCATTTCTACAGTGAAGGTCATTTTTGATTTCTCCAACCTTTTGCTCCTTTACATGGCTTTGATTTGATTGCAAGTCGTCAGCAAGCTGCATGCGTGGGTGACTGGATTTTTTTGGGGGGGGTGTGTGTGTGAAATGGAGAGTTCCAGGTGAGAGCTACTCTAACACTCCTTCAGAAATTGGAGGGATAATCCCGTTTGCGCTTCATTGCTTTGCTTCATCCTAGGTTAATGAGCCTCAAAGTACATCATCCTGCTGAATTGGATTCTCTCCCCAAAAAAAAAAATATATATCTCTGATCCAAGTTTTCTTTCCTTCCCACAAGAAGACGTCATTTTCTTGACCAGGCTGTCGTCATTAGGGTGATTCTGTTCATCTTTCTCGGAGCTAACCCTAATGAATTGTGACAGCAGTTCAGATGTTGGCTGTTAGTAGGAACTGGTGTTTAGTGGTGCAGAGCGGGGTGCTAGTTTGTGCGCGCTTGTGTTCGCGTCTTGAGGAAATGGATCGGATTGGAGTTCAACCTAGCGGGTTAACCTGTGCATTTCCCCCCCCTTTTACGGAAACGATTCAGGGAAAAGATTTTTGAACTGACCGTTTTCAAAGCTGTGCATTTATTTATTTTTGTTTGTTTGTTTGTTTTTAAATATTTCATGGGATGGGAAACAGGGAATTCGTTAAACGAATACATTTGAATGTATTTCTTTTCTCTCCCCGTGCCTAGGAATAGAGAACCCGGGAAGGCTCACCCTTCAGTTTGCAAAACTGGAAATGGGTATTTTGTACGCCACAGCCCCTTCAAGCTAGAGATGTCTGTGTCTGGAATTGGTTTTTCTCTCTGCTGCCAGTTGTTATCTAGCCATGAGATGGCCTTTGAGTTTTCCAGGCCATCAGGCTCTGACAGCCCAAAGTTGCCTTCCTCATCAGTGGATGTTGCATAGCAAGCTTTCCTGCACGCCCCCTGCTCATTTTTCGGAAAAGGATGAAGCGGAATGCCTTTAAATGGTCTCTTGATTAAAGGAAACCTATAATGTCAGAAATGCATTGTTCCCTCTTCTTACCCTTCTTGGTCCTTCTTTTAAAATATCAAGGTGCCAACTGGGACTTATTAACTTTAAATCCAAATTTCTCATCTTGCTGGCTAGCTGCCTCTGGAGCTTAGTATGTTGAGGAGCTGTCAGGGATGTCAGTAAAAGACTTAACTATAACTAAAGCCCCATCCAATATTAGTCACTCATTCTGTGTGTGTGTGTGTGTGCTGTGACAGGGATAGTGAGCTGCTTTTTCCCCTCATTTATTTTCCTTCCTCAGCTCTATGGCACTATAGCTAGTCCTCGACTTACGATCACAGTTGGGGCCAGACTTTCCATGGCTAAGCAAGGGGGAGGTTAAATGTGTCATGCCTGATTTTATGTCTGTTTTGACACAGTTGTTAAGTGAATCACTGTAGTTGTTAAACGAATCCAGCTTCCCCTTTTGGCTGGAAAGCTCATGTGATCAAAAGCACAGAGAAGAGCAACCAGGATGATGAGGGGAGTGGAGGCTAAAACATACAACAAACGGTTGCAGGAACTGGGCTTGGCTAGTCTAGTAAAGAGACATGATAGCGGTCTTCCAATATTTGAGGGGCTGCCGCAGGGAGGGAGGGGTCAAGCTATTTTCTAAAGCGCCTGTAGGCCAGACAAGGAATAATGGATGGAAACTGATCAAGGAGAGATTTAACCTGGAAATAAGGAGAAACTTTCTGACAGTGAGAACAATCAACCCATGGAACAGAAGTTGCCCTTGGAAGTTGTGGGAGCGCCATCACTTGAGACTTTCAAGAAGAGATTGGACTCCCATCTGTCAGAAATGGTGTAGGAACTCCCACTTAGGTGGGGGGTTGGACTAGATGACCTACAAGGTCCTTTCCAACTCTGATTATCTGTTATCTGTTATCACAAATGTGATCACATGACCCTGGGATGCGGTAACCATTGTAAATGCATGCCAATCCTTGCCAAGCACCCAATTTTGGATCATGTGACCATGGAGATGCTGCCATGGTCCGATTTTTTTTCAGTGCGATTGTAACTTTGAACAGTCACCAAACAAATCATTGTAAATAGTTTATTAGTTCCAGTCCATCTTTGTAGAGAGGAGGCTGGAGAGATTTTAAGGTAAATTTTAAGCTCTCTGTACTTGGAATTTTGGGCAAAAAATAACAGAACATTTAATTTACGGGGGTTCCTCGTTTTCCCTTGCAGATTGTAACAGAAATTATGGAAAAATGCAGTAATATTTGCATACCCATTGCAAAGAACGATGCTAGAATGTTTATGTTTATATTGTTTTTCCAACCTGGATGAAGCACCATGGCTAGCAAACCAAACAATAATAATTCCTCCTCCTCCTCCTCCTCCTCCTCCTCCTCCTCCTCCTCCTCCTCCTCCTCCTCCTCCCTCCCTCCCTCCCTCCCTCCCTCCCTCCCCTCCCCTCCCCTCCCCCCCTCCCCTCCAACAAAATCCAGAGAGATCATTTGAAAGAGGTCAGCCAGTAGAAATGTGGCTTAATTAGGCAAGAGGGGCATTTTCCACAGCTAGACTAGTTTGCCATGTGTAATAATAAATGACCCATCTTTTTCCTGCAGAAAAGAATGGATTCCATTGTGGTGGAAAAAGAAAAAAAAGGCAGGCAATGGATAAAGCCTTCTATTGCTTTTTCGTCCTTGTGTGCTTTGAACCTGCCCTGTCGTGATGCAAAGTCCTAAAGCATAGTCTGGAGGGTTAAAGACGACCAAGATGTGGTTACGGCCCCCACTGGCAGATGGTCTGAAGGCTTTATCAAAACAGTATTTTCCCAAGGCTGAAAATCTTTTCTAACTCTTGCGGGTAACATTACGAAAGATAACGCTTCCACTTTTTTTTTTTAATCATCCTGTTTGTTATTAACCCCCTTGCTCTTGGCAAAAGCACTTTATTATTCTGATATTGAGGTCAGCTAAATGCCAATTAAGTTGAAGTTTGCACTGGATGTACATACAGAGTCACACGTTATGTCAGACAAATTAATCTGAAATAAATCTTGAAATTGTATGGAGAATTATTGGGATATTTTAAACGTTCGGCTAAATAAAAGTGGTGTTTGTACTTGTATTCAGGGCTAATTTGCAGGTATCTTCAAAGTCATTTTGTTAATGCGTTTCCTTTTGGAAACTTCCCCCAGTTTTCATACTGGGAAAATAATAATTAAAAATTATTCATAGCCCTTTCTTTTTAAATGCTGCAACATGTCTCACTAGGCTGCAAAATTAAATAGAGTTTTGCATTGTACCTGTATTTCATGGAGAAAATCTATCCATCCGCTTGCTAGGAGGACAGCTTGATGTCATATAATCAGTCAATCAATCTATCAGTTGTGATGTATTGGAATATCCAACACCTTGGATAACAGTGGGGCCATTTCTCCTGTATTTCTGGATCGGTGTCAGTTTTGCACTGCTATTATTTTAACAATATTTCAACATTTAGAAAGTTGACGGAATGACAGTGGCTTGGGATCTTGCAAGAGTGCACTGAACATGAATTGGAGCAGGAGAAAGAACACACAGATTTTCTTGATGGTTAAGATTAGTTATGAGTTGAAAAGAGCCGAATGGTTACGCCTGTGGTTGTACAGTTGTACCTATGCATTTTTTTTCTTGACCAATCCTAAGCAAAAACGCATCATTCATGGGGTTTGGCATGAATTAATGCATTATTTTAGGGAATCCCAATAGTGCAGCGTTAAAACTCTGAGTTTCTCTTTTCCTTTTTTTTCCTTATAAACAAACTTTATTGAATATACAATTAAAATAAATGAACAAGAAGAGAAACATATCTGAACTTTGTTAGCCAGTCAGATTCTTTTTGCTGTGTGTCTGCCGGCTAGTTTCCCTTTTATTTAATATATTTTCTGTTTTTAACAACAACAACAAAAAAAACCTTCTGGATTTTTTTCTGGATGGAAATTATGGCTTTTCCCCCTCTAGATTGCAAGTTCATTGTGATTGACTCCTGTCTATTACTACTCTATTATGTGCCATGCATACAGGTGGTCCATGATTTACAACTACAAGTTAGCCCCAAAATTTATGTTGCTTAGTGAAACATTGGTTAATTGAATTTTGCCAAGTTTTATGACCTTTCTGGCAAGAGTTGTTAATTGAATCACTGCAGTTGTTAAGTTAGTAACATGGTTGTTAAGTGAATCTGGCTTCCCCCATTGAATTTGCTTGTCAGAGGGTCGCATAAGGGGATCACATGACCCAGGGACATTACAAATATCATAAATATATGCCAGTTGCCAAGTGCCTGAATTTTGATCATGTGACCATGGGGTTGTAAAAGCGTGAAATAAGCTACTTTTTCCAGTGCTGTTGTAACTTCAAACGGTCACTAAATGAACTGTTGTAAGTTGAAGATTACCTGTACTGGATTCTTAGTTATCTGCAGAGAATATTAGGTGAAGGGGTTTTCTCCTTTACTCTGGGCAGAACATTGACAGATGAGATTTATAGTCTCTTGCTCTGCAGATGATATACCAATAGCACCCCTCTCTCTCTGTTTCTGATTTTTTAAAGTATAGAACAAAGAAAAAGATTATAGACAGCACCAGGAAACCAAATAGTCCGTGTATGTTCAGAGTAATGGTGCAAAAATAATAGCAGGTCTAACTTGCATTCTGAAACCTGGGGTAGTTGTCATTCATGCCGCATTTCCTCAATTGAATATTGGAATATAACACAACCTGGCATGTATTTCCTAAGCTCCAGATATAATGTAATTCCTCCTGAGTAAACCCTGATAGAATTAACTGTGTGTAGGATTGGATATTTATGTGTATTTTCAGCTGATGATTAAGTTACAGTTAATTTGTTAAAAGTGCCATTCCTTAAGACAACCGCAGAGGTCTTACCCATGTGGCAACGGTGGGAAGAAATAGGTTTTTTTTTTTAAAAAAAAAAGATGCTTAGCATTCTCACTCTTCTCAGATGCCACCTGTGGAGGTGAGCCATGCAAGATTTATGGCAAGGAGGAGGGAGGCCTACAGGGAGAGCTTCAACTGTCCCACCCTCTCATGAAAAAAACAACCCTCTGAAATTTATACCAGCAGCTTCAAGGCAAGTGCTTTGTCCTAATAAAAAGATTTTATGCATGGAGTACAAAGGTAGTCTTCAACTAATGGCCACAATTGAGCCCAAAATTTCCATTGCTAACTGAGATATTTGTTAAGTGAGTTTTACCCCATTTTACGACCTCTCTTGCCATCGTGGTTAAGTGAACAACTGCAGTTGTTAAGTTAGTAACATTAAGTGAATCTCTTTTCCCCATTGACTGCTTGTCAGAAGGTCGCAAAAAGTGATGACATGACCCCGAGATACTGCAACCATCACAAAGAAAAGGAAGAGGTGGGGTCAACATATTTTTCAAAGCACCGGAGGGCAGGACAAGAAACAATGGATGGAAACTAATCAAGGAGAGAAGCAACCTGGAATTAAGGAGAAACTTCCTAACAGTGAGGACAATTAACCAGTGGAACAGCTGGCCTCCAGAAGTTGTAGATGCTTCATCACTGGAGGCTGTGATGGCCCGGAGTGTAACACAAACGTAACAAAATCCAAAACGTAAATAAATGTCCTTTAATGCCTCCAATTTGGCCCCACTGTTTAATAATTCTCAGTTGGAGATAAAACGTACTCAAAAATAGTCTTCAAAAGAAAGCAATACAGTCCGAACTTAAGAGCTGAAATAAAAAGCAAACAAACTACAATGATGAAATTTCCACAATGGACCAGGATGAGTAATTACCAAATTCCAGGAGATAACAAAGCACAGTCTGTTGGAAGGACGCCAGCCAAGATAACTTCAGCCCAAAATAAAGCACGCTTTGCTTCTGGCAATGCTGTATTGTAATCGTCTCTCTTATATACTAGTCTCCCCAGCTGCAACCAATGAGGGGGATCATGGCCGCTTCCTCTCTCGTAAGCCAAGTTGTTTCCTTCTCCGTTGCTCCCTGCATGTCCTAGGATGAAGAGGGGATGGGTCTGGTTCTTTCTCTGACTGCCCAGCCGGCCTCTGCCCTTCCCCAGCCTCCTCCACAACCTCCAGAGCCACACCTCCACTCCCTGTCGGCTGTTCCTCCTCTCATTATAGTTGTGCTTTTAAAGTTGTAGCAATGTTTCGGCAGAATCTCATCTGCCATCATCAGGCTTCTGTATTGTGTTCGTCTGTGAGTCAGACTTTTACAGTGGTTATATATATATATATGCCTGTGTCCGATAGACTCATTTAACCTTTGCCGGCTTCCTAGTTCAATAGTTGTTGGATGGAAAAAGTTCTAAATATAGGACTTATTTGTTGTGGAATAATAACTTCAGCGAGCTGGAGATATGAAGAGTTTCCAGTTCCTTGTAGGCAGGAAAGCTGCAGGAGGAGAATATTGTAAATGAAATGCCGCTCGTTGGCTGTTTCTATGTAGCTTTTCATCATATTGTTAGAATGATTTGTTCAGGGGATTGATTGAGAAAATGTGTGTCCAATTGTGTATCATGTAGTTGCCTTGTTGAAGACACACAATTGTAAACAGAAGACGAGGTGGTATATATTTATATCACACTGTAAATAGAGGGAGGTTCATTGTGATCAGTTAAAATCCTTATACTTGGACACATCTCTCTGTGTGTTTGCATTTGTGTGTATATAAATGGAGGAGGGAGGGAGGGAGGGAGGGAGGGAGAGAGAGAGAGAGAGAGAGAGAGAGAGAGAGAGAGAGAGAGGCTAAGGACGGGGTGACAATGATAGATAGGTACTCCTTGACATATAACTGGTCACTTAGTGACTGACATTATGATGGATCTCTGTGGGGATACTTATGAAGGTTTTGACGTTCTGATGGCTGTTTGGCGTTTATGGCCATTTGCAGCATCTTGTGGTCTTATGTTGCATGATATTTTTGTCAAAAAAAATGGTACTTCCATACCACCCCATAGCAAACAGTTGTTTAACAACTGCTGCAAAACAAAGGACATAGAATCGGGTTGGTCACATGGGTGACCCATTTTATGACCATCATGACTTATTACTGTAATGGGCAGATTCCATTATCGTCGTAAGTCGAGGACTACCTGAACAGATCATCTATATTTTGTAAGTTTTAAGGCTAGAAGAGGAAGATTGGAATCTTGTAATGGTAGAAGAGCATCGTTTTGATGCTCTTAGCATCATTGTCTTTGATGTCTAAATTAGGCCCATTTTATAAAGGTGGTGTGTTTTGTGTGTGTGTGTGTGTGTGAGTGTGAGAGAGAGAGAGAGAGAGAGAGATGCCTTTGGCAAGGGAGATTGAGACAGCTTCCTTCGTTTCCATCTGGATTATCGTTCTCACTGTTTTTTAATCTTCCTTTTAATTGGCGTTATTGCAATATCCTTGTTGTGATTGTTGTGAATCATCCAGAGTTGTTGGGAGTCAGGCAGCATCCAAGTTTGATTGATAAATAAAAAAAATGCATCGAGGGCTAATTCCTCAAAATGCTTTTTAATTAGAAATGTGGGGTACAGGTATTTTAGTGAATAAACATATTTTTTGCATTTTGCATTTAAAAACACAGAAGTATTTTTTGCTTTAAGTACTCATATGTGTTTTTAGTTTGGTTACCCAGTATGTAGCCAGAAGAAATATCTTGAACTATACCATGCTCCCTCAACTTAATTCTAAAGTTTTGTGTGTAAATATATCTCTGGGTATCTGTGCCCTCTGCCTTTCTCTCCCATTACAGACAGGTATTTAAAGTTGTGCAGTTCTTGTCAAAGTTGTTCCTGCCCTCCTCTGCATTTGTGTATCCCATATAGTTAAATTACATACACTTAAAAGCAGTAAATTGAATTCATGATGCTGACTTCATTTTCCGAGTCCTTGGGCAATTTTTTCATCTCTTGGAAAGCCTATTCAGTGTTGGAACCTAGCTAAACTTGGGGTGCTGTAACTTTTGAAGAGACACCTAGAATTTCTGTTGTAAGTCACGATGTCGTAAGTCGTGATACCCATATGATTGGACCTCATTTAATGACTTTTTTGTGGTAATCATTAAGTGAACATGATAGTCATTAAATGATCCATGTATTCTTATAAGCGTTTTTTGCAGGAAATCAGCAAAAATGCTATAAGTCGTGATCATGACTATGGGACGCTGCAGCCGGTTGTCAATTTGAGCCAGTTGTCAAGAGCCAAAAATGTGATCATGTGTCAATGGGGAGGGGGTTGTGCAGCTGTCAGAACTCTGGAATGGCTTGTGAGTAACTTTTAAGGGGTCCATCAAATGATCATTAAGCAAGGACTATGTCATGCCCCTGTTGGAGTCTGAATATGAGGAGGGAGTGGGAGTTGGCTGTGGAGGAAACTGGGGAAGGGCAAAATCTGGCTGGGCAGAGCAGGGGAGAGGTAGAATAAGGGAGAGGGAATTCAGAGGAAGACCCAGGCCCACCCCCCTCTTTATCCTAGGGCACACAGGGAGGAACGGAGAAGAGAGCAATGTGGGTTGCATGGCTTACGGGGGAGGAAAGGGCCCTGATTCCCTTCATTAGCCACAGCTGGGAACACAAGTTTATAAAAAAAAAGCAGGCTGCATTGGGAGCAAATGTGACTTTATCTTGTGTTATCGTGGCTTATCTGTGTTCCTGGCGTCTTCCCAACTGTGTGAGTTTTCAGTTTTTCAGTTTGGCTTGTTTGGACTTTAAGTTACAGTTTGTGTTGACCATGTTTTGGACTTAATTTTCTTCAGCTGTTCCTGGGAGAGTTTTTCTCCAGCCAGAAGGTAACCTGGACATTGGGAGCAAGGTTGGAGACAATAAAGGGACTCTTATTGATTATCTGACTGTGTTGCCTTTGTGCCATGCCCGGGTCATCACAGACTACCTGTAGAATGATTGTCTTTTGTTCCACCCAGACATACTTCAGTACATTTTCCCATTATTCAGTTTGTGCAGTCTTGCAGTATGCTACAACCTGTGACAATGTAATCTATGTCTGGGAAAATCCGTGTTCGTGTCTAACCCAAAACAGAGAAAACCCTTGGGTGACTTATGCCCCAAGTCCCTCTTTCTCAGCATTGTGGAGATAAAATAAAGGGAGATCCCTCTGTGGGGTAGTCCTCGACTTAGAACCATTTTTTATATATTTTAAAAAATAAACGTTATTAAACATTAGAAAGATATATACAAAACACAAAAACTCCCAGATTTGAAGTCCACAAGCCTTAAAGTTATGCTATGCTGGCTGGAGAATTCTGGGAGTTGAAGTTCACAAGTCTTAAAGTTGCCAAGTTTGGGAACCTCTGGTATAAACCAACTTGACCCTTGGAGGGAAATTGTGTAAATCTAATGAACGGAAACATTTCAGACACCACAAACAGGAAAATCAAGCTCTTATCTATTTTATAATCCTTGTTTTGGTTCTAACTTTATACTGGCATCCCCAGAGTGCTTTCCAAATCAAATAAAGGGCCCAGTGCTTATAAACCAACCCTGATGTGGAAGGAACAGAAAAGTAGAGCCCAACCATCTTACTGAGTTAAAAATACACGTTCAAAACGGGCATTTGGAGATGGATTAAATAGATCTCTCGGTGTTAAGGTATTCCATAACCTGCCTGCTAATCCAGGGAGGGCCTTCTTCTTGGTGTCTCGTATCAGATAGCATAAGGAGCCTAAAATCAAGGTGCCTTTGTGCAGACAAATTAATGGTGACAGTCCTTCAGGCTTCTGTAGTCTTCTGCTGGCCTTTATGATAAAACCATTTGCAAAAGCAAAAGGGTATTTTTAGCAAATGTACAGGGAAATCTTCTTTTAAAATAAAATCAATGTTTTATTTTAATATTGAGGTTCACAGCTTGCTTTAGGCAACTTTAAGCTGTGTGGACTTCAACTCCCAGAATTCACACTGGCTGGGGAGTCCTGGGAGTTGAAATTAATGTTTTAAAGTTGTCCAGGCTGAAAAACACTACTCTAAGACCTTATTTTTTTTTGTTCCTCTTTGCAGACCTAGTTTGAGCATTATTCACACAGTCATTTTTTTTGCAAGCTATACAGATAGTCCTCAACTCACAACAGTTCATTTAGTGACTGTTCGAAGTTACAACGGCACTGAAAAAAGTAACTTACAACTGTTTTTCACACTTAACGACCATTGCTACATTCCCATGGTCATGTGATCAAATTCAAGCGCTTGGCAATTGACTCACATTTATGACAGTTGCGATGTCCCGGGGTCATGTGGTCACTTTTTGCGACCTTCTGACGAACAAAGTAAATGCGGAAGCCAGATTCACTTAACAACCATGCTACTAACTTGACAACTTCAGTGATTCACTTATCAACTGTGGCAATAGTGGTTGTAAAATAGGGCAAAACTCATTTAACAAACGTCTCACTTAGCAATAGAAATTTTGGGCTCCATTGTGGCTGTAAGTTGACGACCACCTGTATTATATTACAGCAAGTTTTTTTTCTCTCCTATGTAAGGCTTTTTTGGAATACTTAAGTGGAATGATATATTGAATGTCTTTTGAAGATAATCTGGCTGGGTGTCCATCAGATAAACAGGATAGGGGAAGGAGATAATCCTGCAAAATATGCTGAAAGGGATACATGGTTGAACCATCCATGAATTCAAAGGAATTGTTGCTTCATAGCTCCTTTTTTCTTTCATGAATTAATTTGTTGCTTTTCATCTTGGAAAGCGTTCTCAGAATGACTTACAAAGCTGTTTTTCTCAAAGCTGTTTGCTTCTATTATTATTATATATAATTAGTCGCATAGTCGACCAGATGTTTAGACTGGATTTGCCATTTTTATCCTATCGAGTCCTTCGCAAAAACCAGGAATAGGAAGATGTTGTTGAATAATATTAAAAGTATTATAGCAGGATGTAAGCTGTTCCAACTGAAGCTGCTTTTTGCAACTGGCCAGTGGTGGTTTTGCCAGTGTCGATGGTGTTCAGATGGTGCTCTAGGTATTTTGGGATTCCACCCAAGAGACCTCTCACTATTGGTATTATATATTTGTTTTCTTTTGCTACAGTTGTTCTATTTCTCTTTGCGAGTCTTTAGATTTTGTGATTTTTCTCCAGTTCTTTCTCTTCTCTTTTGCTGTCTCCAGATACTGCCATGTCCACTATCCAGACTTTTTTTAAAAACTTTTTTATTGACAGTTGTTGCTGTAATATGGCAGATACTTGAATTCTAAAGTCCCAGAGCACTTTAGCCTTTTCATTTTCTGTGACTTCTTCAGTTTTGTGGACTCACCGGTCCTCCCTTGCAGGCAAATGGTATCATTATTGTCATTTTGAATTGTATGTACCGTGTTTCTCATATAATAAGGCTGGGTCTTATATTTTTTTTTGAGCCCTGAAAAAATGACTAGGTTGTCTTTTTGGGGGTGTCTTAATTTCCCCCCCCCCTGCATCTTTGGGTGGGTGGGTGGCGACGGCTTGGATGTTGACCTCGGCGTTGGTGGGGCACTTCGTATCGGGGTCAACGCAGGCAGCACCATATCCGGGTGTGCAACAAAAGTACTTCCTAACGGCAAGCCCCCCCACCATTCCCCCCCCCCCATTTCTCATGTTTTAATATAGGCCTTAATTTGGGGGGAGGGGCTTAATTTCATTTCATGCCTATAAAACATGCTGGGACTTCCTATTGGGGGAGGCCGTATTGTTGGAGAAACAGGGTAATAATAATATAAATATTGATAATAAATTGCTGCTGTTTAGTAGCCAAAGACTGAAAGACAGGACAGTGTGGGAGGCCCTGACTAGAATGCAGGGAGAATGCAGGGAGATGCCATGCCAGGTTGCCATCAGTTAAGTAATCTGTGTGCTGTTTAATGCATGTTCTCTGCTTAATTGCAATTTCCCTCCTCTTTTCCTAGCTTCCTCTCGTTTCCCTCCCAGTTTTATTTCTCATTTGCTCTTCAATTTCCAGCCTTCTCGGAGACCGGGAGTCCTTTTAATCCTTAATCATTTTGTGACCCAAATGAGGTATATTATTAGAGTGGTCAGGCACAATTGCTTCTTAGCTGTTCTCGTCTTGCAAGAGAGTCTTGGAAAGTCATGATCTGATCGGGGGAAAGGGTGCTAAGGGAGCCAAGGTGTTTGGAAGATGGGAGAGGTGGTTGGCAGCCAAACACAGCTGGAGTTAGCAGGACCAGGAAGAATAGAAGAGCGGAAGAACTGCCCAACTGTTAGGTAGTCGTAAATGGCGGCATACTTTGGAGGAAGTCCCAAAGGTGGTTTTGAAAAAAGCAACTGAACTTTCTTGGGTTTTTTCCCTGAAAATGTTTCACTTCTCATCCAAGAAGTTTCTTCAGTTCTGACTGAATAATGGGGAATAGGGTTTATATTTTACTAGCTAGATACCCGTGCTTCACTACAAAACTATGTGATCGGGCTTAGTTTTTGGGGAGGAAAAGGAGTGGAAAATTCTGCCTCCGCCTACCAGCATCAATCGGTATTCATCTGGCTAGCGTCCTGTCAGTGTATGAGAGAGTTGAGGGCTATTTGGAAACTGAAACAGTATTTGCTGTGTGAGCAAGGAGACAGCAAGGAGCCTGGGCATGGCTTAGCTCAACTGTTCTGTACTAAAGCTGCTTGCTGCTGTGAAACTGAAACTCGTCTCCTCTGCTTGTGTTTTGCATTTGGAACATATTATCTTTCAGATGGGGAGGCGGAGTAGAACTCCTTAGCATCGGAGCGTGTTAATAATATAGGAAATACTAATGCTCTGATGGTCATTTTGAAAAATCATTTCTTAGTGAACACCTAGAAACCAAGAGAAACATACGTGCCAAATTTCAAGTTTGTAGGCTTTATGGTTCTGGAGATTTTGTGATGATGCATGAATGGTATTTCACTTTTATATATATAGATGCCCCACCATTCATTCAGAGCTGAAGAAGTTTCTTCGATTAGAAGCAGAATGTTTGCAAGGAAAAAAAACTAAGAAAGTCCAGATGCCTTTTGAAAAACACATTTGGGACAATCATGACCTGGGTGATTGAGAATCATGGGGGAAAGTTATCTCTAGATGTTTTTCCATGGAACTGCTGTAATCTCTGATCATTAGCTTTGCTGTCCAGGACTCCCAAAGCTAAATCTAACGAACAGAAGAATTCTCATTGGCAATTATGAAAAACTACCCAGAGCGATAAGAAATGGCCCGCTTGATATTATTATTTTATCATTATTTTTTAGCACAGGATAAGAACATGACAGAAGATAAGTAAGCCTATATACACAACCCACATAATTATAAGTAAAACCTCTATGAGGATATGGCGGTGGCCTCATAACTGGATGTCCAATTCAGTTATTTCTCTTGATCTTGATCCAGGGCTTGAGAAGTCCCAGTCCTGCATGGTCATTTATTGTTCCTCAGATGATGAGGATTCAGGAAGCTGTGTGGAACACTTAAGCGTTTGGGTCATCTAGTCCAAATCCTTGCTCAAGCAGGAAACCCTATATCAGTGGTGGCTAACCTTTTTGGGCTCCCATGCTGGAAATACCGGAAGTGCCGAAACGGGCCCGTTTTTCAGCCTCCAAAGGCTTCAGAGGCTTCCCTCAAGTGTCAGAGAGGCTGAAAACGGCCTGAAATGGGCCAAAAATCAGCTGGGAGGCGTGTGCATCCGCAGTGCAGGTAAGTTTGGCTGGGGCTTCCGTGCCCGCACAGATGGCTCCGTGTGCAACCTCCAGTGTTGGAGCACCCACAAATTTTGGAGGCAAGTCGTTTCACTGATGAATCGTTCTAACTGTTAGGAAAGTTCTCCTTATTTCTAAGTCAGATCTCGCCTTGATTAGTTTCCATCCATGCCTTCTTGTTTTGCTTCTGGTGCTTTGGAGAATAGGCTTCCCCTTTGTGGCAGCCCCTTAGATCTGTTGGAAAACAGAACAGTGTAAGCCAGGTGTCCTGAATTTATCCCTCTGGAATATAGCCTTGGATGTCTGCAGACAAAGCCACCTCCTTAACAAATGGAAGGTTATTTGTGGAATACTAATGGATTTGAACAGCAAGCCATCTTGAGATTTTGGATTTGCTTCTCAGCTGAAGTGAAATCTTCCCATCTGTTTCTAGAGTTCGGAATCTTTAGGTTGAAGAGGTTTGAGACCGCTCTATAAAAATGACATTTGACTCAAATGTATTTTCTAGCCGTTGCTAATATGACCACCATCGCATCACCCCGAGCCTTGTGACTTTGTCTCAACTGTTTTGCAAGTTGTGTCTTTTTCTTTTGTTGAACATGGGGAAGGTTGTTTTGGTTTTTCCTCCTGGCTTCCTGTACGCTATTGCGGTTTGTTTTAGCAGCAGAGGGAAAGGACGACACGTTGGGGACTTGTTTAAGTAAAAAGGGGAATTTACACCAGCAATAAGTTTTACTTTGCTTTTGCTGAATTGAAAGGGAACATGCCAAAACCTTGTTGCACGAAGCTTTTAAACATTCTTTTGGAGCATGCACGGGATAGAAAGATGATATATTATGATAAGGTTTTCTCTTGCAAGTAAGTCTATAACCCTCTTTGTTAATACTCGATACAGTAGTAGCATGACATTTTAGATTTATTACTACGCTCTTTTTTGGTGTCTCTTTAAAGCCAGCCAGAATCTGGAATTAAAAGGAGGCTTTCTTTTCCTTAGCTACATTTGAAGCCTCTTCAAGCTGGCATAAATCAAAATATATTAAGAGAGCCAACAAAACAGAATAAAGAACTTTTGAAAGGATCATCGGCTATAATTTAATGCTTGGCAGCCAAGATGAATTGGCTATATACTTACTTTTTCTCCTGCATTCCCCTCTTTTGGAGAACGAGTTTATATTTCAAGAAAACAGGGGCGTGAAGCTGGCTGCAAACTGAAACTTACATTTTATATATAAGTTGCAGGTTCATAATTAAGGATTGAGAGGGGAATAGTGTGCTAATAGTAAATGTGGGAGGATATTCTCTCTTTTCTGATTTTCCTTCCAGAGTAAAAGTATGCTGTTCACATTTATTGCCTAATTAATCTTAATTTACCCGATATGTGCCAGGGTCTGATCAATTGGAACTTGGGAACCACTTTCCAAATTGAATAACCTGTTCAATTGAATAACCTGATTTCTCACTTCCCGATTGGTGGGTGGGGTCCAAATGAATGAAATGTAATGGGGCAAATCTCCACCCTGTGCACTATACCCCTCCAAATGACACAAATTGTTTTTTGAATAGCAGATGTAGGAGATGACCAGGCTGACCTCAAGGGAGGAGTCAAATGCGCCATCACTCATGAGTCCTTTTGTGCCTACAAGTGATTTAAATCCAGTTCACTTTGAATTCCTGTGACTCTTTGCCTTATCTTGCTTGGGCCACTAGTAGTTCAGATTTTTATAGAAAGCATTAGCACACAATAAACCTTTATATTCATTTGACCTGCCTGGATCTTCTGATTTCTCTGGCGCTTTTGACACTCAGTTGTGAGAATGGATGCTCCTAAGGGTGACTTCAAAACAGAAAGCGGTAGTTTAATCCAGCACTTTTCAACCTTGGAAACTTTAAGATGTGTGGACTTTAACTCCCACAGTTCCCCAGCCAGCAATCATGTAGCTGAAGTCCACACATCTTAAAGTTAAGGTCGAGGAATATTGAACTACATGGTCTTTTCTAACTGTACCGTTCTGTGATTCTGGGCCAGGCCCAAATACCAAGTTTTGGCTTGGAAAGTAGATGTAGAATTGAGAAATTTTGAATATACTCTGCTCAGAAATAGGTTTCAATACTGATATGAAAACTTCCCCTGTGCACTTTTATTTATGTATGTATGTATGTATGTATGTATGTATGTATGTATGTATGTATGTTTGTCTATTCATTCATTCATTCATTCATTTAATGTAGCCTCCCTTCTCTAGATTATGAACCATCATAAAATTTATTGAAAAACCAAGTGCAAGCAATACAAATACATATATAGCAGCTGAGAAAAAATTATAACCATAAATATGAGTACAACCAGGGAACAGGGCCCTTAACATATTCAAAACCAAGGCTCTAGGGCATGGCTGGCTGAGGAATTCTGGGAGTTGGAGTCCACAAGTTGCCAAGATTGGACACCTCTGCTTTAGGGCCTTACGGAAGGCCAATATAATCTCTGGAGGGAAAATGTTCCCAAGAATTGTGGCAGAGGAGACATGTATTCTGGTCACTGTCAGCTGACATTCCTTGGCTGAGGGGATCCTTAGCATGCCCATCCTGCCGGACCAGATTGGTTACCTGAGGGACCATGTTGTCCCAGTGCAGGAGATGGTCCCTCAGTTAACTTCGTCCCAAACTATGAAAAGCTTTAGAAGTGTCAACCAGTGTCTTGAATTCAACCCAGAAACGCATTGGAAACCAATGCAGCTCATGAAAGATGTTACACGTCAAATATCTGACACCGTATACCAGGGCTCTCCAATCTTGGCAACTTGAAGCCTAGTGGACTTCAACTCCCAGAATTCCCCAGCCAGCAAAGCTGGCTGGGGAATTCTGGGAGTTGAAGTCCTCCAGGCTTCAAGTTGCCAAGGTTGGAGACCCCTGCCATATACTACCCATGCAGTTGCATTCTGTACTTGTTGAAACTGCTGAATACTCTTCAAGGGCAATCCCATGTAGAGTTCATTGCAGTAATCCAGAAGGGAGGGTTAGAAGCTGCCTTAACTTTTGCTATTGTTGGTTGTCCTGGGGATGAGGCAATTGTTCTGAACCTTGCATATGAAGGGTTACTATATTCAAAGGGATGGCTTAGTTACTTAGTTACATTTTTAAAAAAATATGTTTTTTTTTATTCAAGGCAATAAAACTAATCTATTCAACACAGTGCCAAGAGCTTTCAACACTTTTAGTTTCTTCTGCACATCTGTTTACTAGGCCATTTATTATTTTTCTAGGCCAGTGGTGGGGAGAAAATTACACTAACAGTAGTTTATATATTTATTTAAGCAATTTATATAGCTGCCTGATTTTACAACAGTGACTCTTGGGGAAAAGAGGACAATAATAAAAACAAAACAAAAGCAACAACATAGTTTATGAAAATAAACACCCCAAAACAAGAATGACATATGCCCTAGTATTCCATTTCCAGTCAATAGAGACAGAAATCAGGCTATCCCATAGGGCTCTGTTAAGTTATTTGTCCTTTGTTGCCTGAAGGAGCAACAAGCTCTTAGTGTCTCACAAAAGGGCAAACGGATCAGGACTATTCATATTCCCAAGAGATGCTGTTCCATAGGGCAGGCCCTACATTAGAGACAGCCTGATTCTTAAGTCCTACAAGGTAATGTTGCCTAATAAATGGAGCATCGTGGCCCTTCCAGGTCTGGTGGGGTGATCAGAAAGAGAGAGGTGAATAGAATAAATGATACATGGCTCAATAATAGTAACTACGAAACCGATAACAGAATAACAAAGTTGGAAGGGACCTTGAAGGTCTTCTAGTCCAACCTCCTGCTCAGGCAGGAAACCCTATCTAAGTTCAGACAAATGGCTGCCCAACCTCTTCTTAAAAACTTCCAGTGTTGGAGCACCCACAACTTCTGAAGACAAGTCGTTCCCACTGATTAATTGTTCTCACTGTCAGGAAATTTTTCCTTAGTTTTAGGTAGCTTCTCTCCTTATGGATCTTGGAGTCCTAGCAGATAGTCACTTAAATATAAGCCAGCAGTGTGTTGCAGATGCCCAAAAAAAGCCAACACACCCCACTGCATTAATGGAGGGATAGAATCAAGATCATGGCAAATGTTAGTATCACTTGATAATGCTTCCTTTTTTCAAAAACAACAACAAACTTTATTGATTATACAACTAAAATATCAAACAAACACATACACAACACACAGGGAAAAAAAAGGAAAAAGGAAAAAAATGATTAAAAACTAGCAATTCTATTATCGACAGTCTATGGTTCCTTGTTTGTTATCAATATTGGTGATATATTTACAAATACATCTTATTGTGAATATATAATTACTACCTCTTTTACATTTTACATTGTTTACTAATATATTTTCTATTTTTGTTCTATCCAGTCATACCAGCATTCCCAGCTTCTATAATATTCTGATGTTTCTTTTTCCTTAAGTGTTTAGGTTAACTTATCCATCTCTGCACAGGCTGTTATCTTCTGAATAGCCATTTCCTCTGTTGGAATATCTGCTTGTTTCCAACACTGTGCAAAGGTTATTCTAGCTGCAGTAAGAATGTGTAGTATTATATATTTGACTTTTTTTAGAAATTTGTCTATTAAATATCCCCAATAAGAAGAATTCTGGTTTTAATTCAGTTTTCTCCGCTGTTATTTCCTTAATGGAAAATAATTCATGTCAACATAGTATGATAGACTTGTGGGCCGGGTGTTGGGCAATAAGTTCACATGGTGCTATAAGATAGATGGTGTATTTGTTAGTAGGATCCACTGGGTTAGGGATTTTTCTTTTTTGTCTTCATTGTGAGTTGTGTTGGGGGAGTGCACAAAGGGAGCCTCAGCCAATCACATTGTACACATGTTGTATTCTGACAGTAAAGATTGATTTGATACTTGGAATATTGCATCCAGTTTTAATCACCTCAATGTAAAAAAGATATTGAGACTCTAGAAAGAGTGCAGGGAAGAGTAACAAAATGATTGGGGGACTGGGGGCTAAAGCATATAAAGAATGGTTGCAGGAATTGGGTACGTCTAATTTAATGAAAAGAAGGATTAGGGGTGACATTGAAGCAATGTTCTAATATCTCAGGGGCTACCACAAAGAAGAGGGGGATCAACCTATTCTCCAAAGCAATGGTTGCCAACCAGTGGGCCAGGGAGCACTGGTGGTCCGTGAGAAAATTTTGGTGGTCCGCAGAGAAATGTTACCCCCAAAGCACCTCCCAAAGCAATTAATCCAGGCTGTGCGAGAACACAAGGCTTGCATCACTTGCATTGCGAACAACACAAGGTAGTGAGGGGAGGGGGGAAGGGCGGAGTGAGGAAACTTGCCCCACGCATTTCGCCTGGCCACTGGGCTGCTTCTTTCTGCATCTTTCTTCTTCTGCTTTTGGCTGCACGCAAGGAAAGCAGCAAAAGTCTTTCTTTCTCTCCCCCAAACTCCACCAGAAATGAGTCTTTGGGACTCTGCAAGGCATCCTGCTCCAAGAGGCTGCGCCGGCAAAGACTGATTTCTGGCAGAGTTTGGGGGAGAGAAAGAAAGACTTCTGCTGCTTCTGCTGCTTTCCTTGCATGAAGCCAAAAGTCTTTCTCTCTCTCTCTCCCCCTCCCCCTGAGAACGGAGCTGGAGACTGTATCCTGCAATCCCAAATAAAGAATGATCGATCGGTAGGAAAATGGGGTGGGGAATTTTCCTGCAGACTTCTTCAGGGATTTTCCCAGGATCTCTGGTCCACGGGGTTTAAAATTATGAGTTTGGTGGTCCCTGAGGTCCAAAAGGTTGGCGACCCCTGCTCCAAAGCACCTGAAGGAAGGACAAGGAGCAATGGGTGGAAACTAATCAAGGACAGACCCAGAATAGAACTAAGGAAAGTTTCTTGACAGTTAGAACGATCAATCAGTGGAGTGACTTGCCTCCGGAGATGGTTGGTGCTACAACATTTTAAGAAGAGATTGGACAACATTTGTTTGAAATGGTTTAGGGTTTTCTGCATGAGCAGGGATTTAGACTAGAAGACTGCTAAGGTCCTTTCCAACTCTGTTATTCTGTTAGGTGGTCCTGCAAATAAACTGGCCCCTCTTAGATGATAACTAGCACCTTGCATTTCACCCAGACCCTACCAGCAGCCAGAGGAGCTCACCGAGATGTTACTTAAGTGTTTCATACAATGCCAAAGACTGGCCAGGACACTGCATTTGGACAGTTGCAGGTTATAAGTGCTCTTCAAGGGAACTTCCTATGCACAGCATGATACTGTAATTCATCCAGGAGGTGATTAAAGTATGAGTTACTCTGAGTAAGGCCTTCCAATCCAGAAATAGGTACTGTTTGCACACAAGATGAACTTATGCAAAGGACGTTCTAAGCAATGGTTGCCACCTGCTTGAAGAGCAGGAGATTTGAATTCGTGAGGACCTCCAGATAGTACATCGGCTCTCTCTCTTTTTTTGGTGGGGGGGGGCAACCCCTGTCAGAGCTAATCATGGAAAGTCTCCAGATCCACTTGATCTTGTCAACTGAAGCCTTGTTCTTACTCATTCGGGCCTCCAGAGTCACCAGACCCTGGGAAAGAACCTCGTTGGCATCATTTGGTTGTCCGGAGCAGAAACATATAATTAGAACTCATCAGCATCCGGATAATTGCTTTGCCACATGATGACTAATGACCATTGGTGACGAAAGAAATCCCATAAAATAAAAGGTCTCGGGCTCAATCTCTCCACCCCACCCCTTCCAGCACTGACTGCAACAGGCCCCAAACAAAGGAGAAGAACCACCACAACAACACTTTGTCTTCCCATTCCTAAACCTTCAATTGGTTCTGAAGACTATCAGGGTCGAAAAACACCTAAGAGATCAAGGGAGGTGAGGATGGGCACACTACTCATATCCCAAGCCCACCAAAAGTAATCCTGCAACCGTCATAAATAAGAACCAGTGGTCAGGCCTCTGGATTTTGATCCTGTGACCATGGGGGGTGCTGCAGTGGTCGTAAGTTTGGAAAAACTGCCGTAAGTCACTTTTTCAGTGCCATTGTAACTTCGAACGTCCACTAGGCAAATTATTGTAAGTTGCGGACTACCTCCAGAGATGCCTGTCATAACTTGGAATGGTCATTAAACTGAGGACTACCTACACCGACAATGAGAAGTGGCAGGGCCGGTCCTCTTTCCTGCATTGGGACTGGCACAGGTTCAGAAGGGAGTTGAGGAGTTGTTAACTCAGATTGTGTACTACTTGGAAAAAAAACTGGAGTACTGTACTTCCCAGGGCTGTCAATCTGGCATCTCTTATGAATGCTCTCCACTCCGAACAAAAGAACATATTGTAAATCTGGGCTCTGGTTCCATTCCCCCCCCCGCCTCTGTCATCCCCCCCCCACTCTCCCCCCTCGCTCGCTCACACAATTTTGCTGGGTACAATAGTTGTCCTAATGTTCAGAGTTGTTACGTCCCCACTGTGAACACCATGACTAGGCGCTACATGTAAACAGCTTTGTTGGCTATTTCAGTGTCTTGTGCTTCAAGTGTATACCTTTTTTAGAATTTACGATTCCCCCCCTTTTTTTCTCTGTCTCTGTCTTTCTCTCTCTCTGTCTGTCTTTTGGATAATGGCAAAAATCCCCCCTTATGGGAACCACTGTAGATAATACACAAAGCTCTTTGAAAAGAGCTTTATCGGAGTACAAAGTACTTGGAATTGAAAACCTCTAGAGGTTTGCTTTGTTTCTCATTTCTCCCACACCTCTCTGTCTCTTTCTCTCTCTCTCTCTCTCCCACACCCCCCTTTTTCCAATCATTCAAAAACTTGTTGTGGCTCAGGATGGGTAACATCCCACCCTATTTTTCAGTTGATTTGCATGTTAGAGGGAAAGGCGTAATTGGTGTTTAACCAGAACAAAAGAGGATCTGTTTGTTAAAAAGAAAAAAGATTTCTTGAAGTAGACCCTAATGCATATACAGCCTTTGTCTTTCCTCTCATTAGGAATTGAATAGGATGCCCCCGTAATTAAAATGAAGAAGGCAGAGCTTTGGTTTAGATGCTTTTTTTTTTCTGAGCTAATTGGTTTGAAAATTGTATTTGATGCTGTTCTCTGAGGGATGTTGGCACAACACCTCATCAGGCAGGGGACATCCTGTCCCTCCTCACGTAGCCCAGAAAAATGGGCAGTTGAAGATATGTCTTCCCCCACCCCACCCTCCCTCCTTCCTTCCTTCTTTCCTTCCTTCCTTCCTCCCTCCCTTTCCCCCTCTCCTCTCCTCCCTCCCTCCCTCCCTCCCCCTTCCTTCCTCCCTCCCTCTCTTGCTTCCTCCCTCGCTCCCTCCCTTTCCCCCTCTCCTTCCTTCCTTCCTTCCTTCCTTCCTTCCTTCCTTCCTTCCTTCCTTCCTTCCTTCCTTCCCTTCCTTCCTCCATCCATCCATCCTCCCTTCCTCCCTCCCTCCCTCCCTCTCCTTTCCCCCTCTCCTCCCTCCCTCCTTCCCTCTGTTTTTAAAAAAACGATGTTTATCTTTTCCCCTGAATGCACATACAGTAGCTACTGTCAGTCCTTGAAAGTGTTACCGCTTCTCCTCTTGCTTTGAAATGTGCTTTAAAAGACAAGAAAAAAAATCAGCTGTAGATGTAGAGTTCTCCAGTTTGGAACCTTTCAAAAGGTTTTTGTCTTTGTTTTATTCCAAGGGTCAGAACTGTCACACTAGACCCTTTCGTGAACAATATTGTAAAAAGCCTGCTGAGAATTGCCTAATGAACGTATAATATAAATTCAGAACACTCTAAGGAGCACTTAGAAAAAAAAAGTTGTATCTAAAACAGTTGCATTTTATTGCTAAGTTAGGATTTTTAGTGCAACTTGAACTCTACAACTTTGCATGAACCTGTGACTTGTTAAGGACCTCTTGTCTTTCCTGCTGCAAGCTGCTACCTATGCTGGGCAAGGATGATGGGACTTGTAGTCTATTCAGGGGAAGCTCCTCTAAGCCTGTCTCTGAAGGTCTCCCTTAACGCCCCTTCCTTGTCTTGGCAGAGCACCTGCTCTGGGGTTGGAGAAAAACCACAGCATCTGCTTTGCTTGGCGTCTCAAGTTCCGTTGCTGGTAATCCTGTTAAAGGATCAAGTAGCAGGTCTGGGGGAAGTTTTTTTATATTCTGAGACCCTGCAGAGATCCAGTCAGTAGATCAGTGTGGGCTGAACAGACAAAGGATCTGGTCAGGGGAAGGAAAGCTACTGGGTTTCCGTTCCACCTTCTTGACTACCTCGGTGTCTTTTGCCATCATTTTTAGCATTTTTAACGTCCAGGTAATTCACATACTAGCCCTACTAGCACATCATGGCTAGTGGGGAAACAGATCCACAGATGTCACGGAAGCCCACTTACCAAAACGGGTTGTTTTAGCTTGGTTTAAATTAAACAGCCAGGTTCATTTGGGCTTTTGGCTACTCAAAATTTTGGTCAGAATGGTGGACAGTCTGTGCCATTGACTGGCTGGGAGGCTATGGCCCTATTAATTATCTTGAGATATCTTTGCATCTTCCTGGATCATTTTGTTAGATTGGGTTTAGGAAGTCCTAATAAAAGAGAATGTTTGTAGCTCAGGGTTGAACTATGGGGTCTTTGGTGCTCTCTGAGCTTGTTTGTTTTCTTCCAGACATTTCATTATCCACTTAGATAACATCAGCGGTGCTAGAAGAGAGTGAGGTTTGTGCTCTGTTTACATACAAGTCTATATACCTGTCAGGGTTGGTGGGAGTGATCTTGGTAGCTCCTTGAGTAAACTGTTGTTTATTGGTTGATTGTGCATCTGAATTAGAATTTGGGATGTCATCTTTTACCTAAGTTTCATCCTTAATATATGACCTGTGGTTTCCTACAGAGTTGCATCTTGCTCCTCATGCAATGTTTACAACAGGGGTGACAAAACTGCTCCACAAATGGGAAAAATGGGAAATGTCACGTGACGGCAACATAATATGGCAAGTTTGACACACCTGTGGTGTACAACATCTACAGGGGCTTTGGAGGGATATGTGGTATTGGGACTCTGCTCTATTGCGCCATTTATTTTCAAAGAAGCAAATGGTGCCTTTAAATAGTGCCCAAATTTAAGAATAGGCTGATCAAAATTCAGGTGCTGGACAACCACCATGTAATGGTTGCAGCATCTTGGGCTCATGTGGTTGCTATTTATGATCTTCCCAGCCAGTTTTTGAGAAGCAAAATCAGTGGGAGAAGCCTTAAACACTGTCTTGGAAGACAGTTTGTCACGGTTAACTGTTTCAAAATGAGAATTTTGATATATAGACGTTTGAGAATGCAAACCATACACGAAGGCTTCTAAGGCCCAGCCCTGCACGATAGACTTCTATCATCCTGTTGCCAAACATGAATAATTCTGTGCTACTGAATTGGACTGTAAAGTTGAACTGCCTCTTCCATTCATTCTTAAGGCTCTGCATAATTTCTGTTGTGGAATAAAGGCTAAATATAAGCAGAGATACAAGTGGAAGACTCCTCAGAAGTAAGACATAGCCTTAAGCACTAAGTCATGGGTGTGAAACTCGATTGCGTCATGTGACATATCGTGACATATTACAATGCTTTTTGCCTTTGCGGAGCTGGGGTGGGCGTGGCCTACACGCAGCACATCCGGCCCACATGACTCATCTGGCCCACGGGCCACCAGTTTGATAGGCCTGCACTTAGTCTTCAACATACAAATACTTCCGACCAGGCTAACCATCAGTGACTACAGTTTTTGAGGGTGAAAGAGTACGAAATCTATATTTTAATTCATGAGGGAATAAGCGTTCTACCGGTATTGGAAATCTGCTATCAGAAATCTGGGTGAACAAACAAAACATAAACTCTTTTTATGAATTGGCCTAGCAGTGCCAGTGAACATATGAAATTTTATTTTTATTTTTATTCCAAGTGCAGTTTTTCTAGTTAGAACCTGTAACTGCACAATTACAAGTGTGAATGTGTATGTCTGCTCAGAAAACGGATGAATTATTTCAACTTGAACGTTGATCATTAAATTTACAGGATTAAGTTAAGAACTTAATAAAGTGTTGCTGTGTGATCCAATTATTTCTGAAGATTTTTTCCTTTGCTTCCCTTCTTTTCTCTCAAGATTTTGTTTTGAATTAAGAACTAGCTAAAGGCCAGTCAAATTTTGATGCAGCAGCTGAGCCAGTGCATTACCTCACCAGCAGCTTTACTGATTTCCCCCACTGCTGCCAACTGCACCCATGTGCTGTACCCCTTTTTCTGAGGGAAAAAAATGCAGAATGTCTCCCACAACTTGTAGGATTACTGTAGAAGTTGCGACGGGCAGGTGGATGTGAAATCTAGTTCACTGTGGGAACTGAGGGATGTGTTGAAATCGCTTCCACAAATCATGGAATCATAACGGCTGGAAGGGACCACAGAGGCCTTCTACTCCCAAGGTGATGGCAAACCTATGGCAAACAGGTGGCACACAGAGCCATTTGTGCTGGCACACAAGCTTCAGGCAAACTTACCTCACTGTGCATGTGCGCGCCTCACAGCTGATTTTCAGCTGGTTTGAGGCCTTTTTTGGCCTCCCAAAGACTTGAGGAAGGCTTCTGCAGGCTTCTACAAGCTTTGTAGGCCGAAATCTAGCCCCGTTTCATCACTTCCGGTATTTTCGGAAAAACAGGAAATGATGAAACAGGGCTAGATTTTGGCCTACAAAGCTTGTAGAAGCCTGCAGAGGCCCCCCTCAAACCTTTTAGAGGCCAAAAAAGGCCTCAAACCGGCCGAAAATCAGCTGTGAGGTGCAGTGAAGGTAAGGGGGTGGGAGTGGTGGGGTGGGGATTGCGCACGCATGCATAGGGGATGTGGGGGGTGGGCATTGCCTTCTGGGTGCTGGCATGCGAGCGCGAGCATGCAAGCATGCACACAATTTTTGGCACAGGAGCCCAAAAGGTTAGCCATCACTGTCCTAGACAAATGGTTGTCCAATCTTTTCTTGAAAACTCCCAGCAATGCAGCACCCACAACTCTGGGAGGCAAGCGGTTCCATTGATGAATCGTTCTCACTGAAAGAAAATCCCTCCTTAGCTCCAGGTTGCTTCTCCCTCTGATGAGCTTCTACCCATTGATTCTTGTCCTGCCCTCAGGTGTGATGGAAAACAAATTCATGCCCTGTTCCTTGTGACAGCCCTTCAAGTATTGGAAGATGGTTATCGGGTCTCCTGCAAACCTTCTCTTTATTAGGCTAAACACACCTAATTCCCTTAGCTGTTCATCAAAAGATGTAGCCTCCAGACCCCTTGTCACCTTTGTTGCTCTTCTCTGCACTCTATCTAAGGCTTCAGAAAGACCCCAGACATCTTAATGACCAGGTTGGGGCCTTTCCTGTACATTTCCTAGCCACAATGCACTTACTGTGTCTTGGAAGCTTCTGAACGCCCCAACTCTGTGAGTCTGTCTGAACAGTGTGGGCGTGTAGTATTGTCCAATCATGAGCCCAAACACAAGGAATAGAGAGTGATGGATGGCTGTCTGAACGAGGGGTGAGCTTGGTTGTTTTCTTGCATAATGTTTCATGACCCAAACTAAGTAACATTATCAGTGCCTCAGATGATTTTACCTAGTTTGGGTAATGAAACGTGTGCAAGAAAACAAGCAAGCTCAGAGAACACCAAAGACCCCCCAGTTCAAGCTTGAGCTACGAATATTCTCCTTTATTGGCTGTCTGAATGTGGGCAGTTTTTGTTTTTCCTCTTGATCTATTGGGGCTGATTTTTGTTTTTATGTGCAATTAAGGATTCTGATTGGGGTGCCCCCCCTTCCTGTCCTACAGCAGCACTGTGGAATTGCAGAATATATTGAGGGGTACACTTAAAAACTCTTGGGGAGACACACAGTGATGCTTAGATCACTGTCTCCCTTTCTGGATGTGCCTGCAATGTTGTGACGAGCGTAGGAAAGGATGCAGCCTGTATCGCAACATCATGACACACGGTTCATCATTTTGGCATTAGTGCTGGTAGGAGTGGATGCCTTTGAGGACAGAGCAAGAAATGGTCACATTTCGACAACTATGAAGATGACGTTGTTGTAGACCTGGTCCTAACTCCTGATACTTTGGCAAGGCCCCCTGAGCAGAATTGAATTTGGATACATCTTCTGATTAATTCCCCTTTGGAAAAGGGAATCACGGACTCCCTCTTCCCACGCCTGCTCCAGATATTTTACAGTAGCCTCCTCTAGCCCAATGAGTTCCAGATGCGAAGGACTTCAACTCCCAGAATTCCCAGCCACCATTGGAATTGAAGTTGAAGACATGTGGAGGACATCAGGAACGGGGAAGGTTGGCTGAGAGCCTGTTTAGAAGCTGTTCAGGTCTGCAATTGTAAACTCAGCATATGGAACTGCTTAGCTTGTAAACAGCCGGTCTATTCTGATGATAGTTCTTAAGACTGTAATCCTCCTCCAAACCTGTTGTTAATGACCGGATGGTTGTTCACCAGGGGCCTCCTATAACTGTAAATCTGGCTGTTAGTTGCTTCAGAGATACTTGGCTCGCTGTCTCTCATGCAAAAAAATATTGCTGCTTTCTTAATTGTTTCCGAACTCTCCTGTTTATGCTACTACAACAGCAGCGGAAACTTTTTGGTGGACAAGGGGCAGAATTAATATGGGAGAGGATGCAGAGAGCCACAAAATGGATGGGTCTGAAAGATTTGGTGGGTTTTGGGGGGGGGGGATTAGAACCTTGCTGAATTTTTTTAGTATTTTTAACTTGAGTAAGCCTGCTCAGGCCTCATGCTGCTACATTAAATAGCTCCCCACCCAAAAGTGACCACTGTTCTACCAGTTTTAGGCAGTGATGGCCACAGAAGGCTTTGGGACTTGCTAAAAGAGACTCGGGACTGCACATAACCCTGGAACTGCTGATGACTGCCTTTGTTCTAGACCAGATGTGTCCAATTCGATTTGAGGGCCACATCAGGGTTGAGTTTGATCTCGGGGGGGCGGGGGGCAGGGATAGGCATGGCCAGGGGTGGGTGTTTTTGGCTAGCAGAGTGCTGCAGGAGGATATGGAGGTCGAACATGTATGGCCCCCTGTGGCCTGTTTGGGCTGGCAGAGGCATTGAAGGTGGTCCTTTGATATTTCCAGGCTGGCTCTGTGGGCCGAATCTGGCCCATAAGCTTTGAGTTTGACATCCCCGTTGTAGACATATTTACAGGTCATTTTACTGAGACATTACAAAGTAATATCAGTGTTTCATGCAATCTTGATTATATCCCTCTGTTAATACACCCCAGGACTGCATTGTCTTTTTTGGCAGCTGTAGCACACTGCTGGCTCATATTTAAGTGATTGTCCACTAGGACTGCAAGATCCCTCTTGCACTTACTACTAAAGTAGTCCTTGCCTTATTATAGCTATTGAGCCTAAAATCTCTGTCTGAATTTTGATCACATGACCATGGGGATGCTGCAATGATCGTAAGTGTGAAAAATGGTCATAGATTATTTTTTCAGTGATGTTGTAAATTTGAATGGTCACTAAATGGCTGTATTGAGCCAGGTACCACCTATTCTATACCTGTGCACTTAGTTTTTCTTGCCTAAATATAGAACCTTACTTTTCTCACGGTTAAATTTCGTTTTGTTAGATAGGACCCAATGTTCAAGTCTGTCAAGATCCTTCTGTATGTTGAGCCTATCTTCTGGAGTGTTAGTTGTTCCTGCCAGGCTGGTATCGGCTGCAAATTTGATAAGTTCCCCATCTATCCCCTCATCCAAATCAATGATGAATATATTGAAGAGTACTGGGCCTAAGACAGAGCCGTAGGGTACCCCACTGCTTATTTCCCTCCATGCATGTAGATGCAGTTCCATGAAAGACTGCATGTTTAGTGCAGTTGGTCAGCCAGCTAACAAATCCACCTGGTGTTGATGCTGTTTATCCCACATTTTTCTATCTTACCAAGTAGCAGGTTGTAGTCTACTTTATCAAATGCCTTACTGAAATTATATCCACAGCTAACTATCTCTCCTTCCGCTGGCTCAAAAATCACATTTCCGAAATTCTGCCATTTTGCTACCAGAGTTTGAGGACGTGATTTTAGGATCTGGGGAGTTGCCTGTGGCATGTAAATTGCCTACTCTTGGATTGAAGGAGTGCTGTTTATTTCTTCATTTGATGAAGTTACATGCTACCCATTTTGGGGCGCATCACAGCAGATGGCAGCAGCATGTCTCAACCTGGGGGGATATCAGAAAAAGCTAAGCAAGGTCCAATTTGGTTAGTGCTTGAATGGGGAACCGTTTAGAGAGAAAAGCTGAAAAAAAATTGCCAAAATCTGCAGGGGCAAATTACTTTTGTTTCTTTGTCAAGAAAGCAGCACGAACCTCTTGGAATCATCCTTAAGAGGGAAATCTCAAGGGAGATGTTTTCTGTCACTCCAAAATGGTTCTGAACTGATTTATAAAAGTGAAAACATTAAAACCACAGTCTATCATCTTCATAATAACTCTAAACAACTTGGAAAAAATAGAAAAATATTAAGCCCCGTCTTCAACTCTGCAAGTAGTTCTGGACATAGGACCACAATTGCCCCGCGTATTTCCACTGATAAGCAAGGGAGTTAAGTGAGTTGCGTCTGATTATACTACCTTTTTCTCATGGCTGTTAAGTGAATCACTGCAGTTGTTCAGTGAATCACTTGCTTATTAAGCAAATCTGGTTTTCCTCATTGACTTTGCTTATCAGAAGCTGGCTGGGAAGGTCACAAATGGCAATCATGTGACTCCAGGATGCTACAACCATCATAAATACATGCCGGTTGCCAAATGCCTGAATTTTGATCATGAAGATGCTTGCAACAGTCATAAATGTAAGGATTAGTCATAAATCCCTTTTTTCAATGCTCTTGTAACTTGGAATGGTTGCAAAATGATGGCTATAATTTAAGAATTACCTGTAAGAAAGATGGAATGAGGCATAGCTCCAACTTCAGGTTGTCTCATAATCTAGGCTCCGACACAGAAGAAGCTGAATTACCAGTTAAACATAATGCAGGGTAGGACCTGCAGAAATTTCCCTACTGAAGTGTGTGGGACAAGCTCTGTTGAAGTATTGATGGTTATGCAAGTGTTCTGGCCCCAAATGATGTAAGGCTTGGATGTTCGACAATGAACTCTTGGAGTTGGATTCAAAAAACAAATGTCAACCAGCATGGAAATGTGCCTGCATCCTGGTGAGATGAAGATGCTGGATTTCTTAAGGATTGTCTTATGAACCTGTATTGAGCTATGTTCCACAAAATAAGTCTTCTGAAAGGTCCCTTCAGTTGCATATAATAAAAAGTGTCCAAAGAGCCAATGGGATGTAGTGTTGAGATGCCAGACCAAAGACCCCATTTCTAGAGCCCCTTGGGCGCAGAAGCCAGCTGGGTGTCCTCGAACCAGTAATTTGCTTCCAGCCCAAATCAGCCTCCTGCATTTATTGATTTTACTGGAAGAATTAGGTGAACACAGCACAAAACCAAGGAGACTGGGCCATTGTGTGGGACAAATGCTGAGAACAATAGCCAAGAGATGCAACCAAGGCAATGTCAGATAAGTGAAATATGAGTCCAAGGCAGACATGTAATTTGAGAAAGCATTTCAGACATGACCCACCATAATTCTCAGGAAAATAAACAGAGGGAGGGGTGAAATGCATTCAGACTTGCAAGATATCTGTTACTGGAATCTTGTAATAAAAGTGGCATTAGCATTCATAATTCTGGTTTCCTAGTCTAGTCTGCCTTGAAGGACTGATGTAGGCTGAAGTCATCTTTATTGGTGTTTATGGACTGAAATCTTTTGGTCCATTTTGGGTGGTAGGTAGGATGTGTCTTTGACTTTCCAGCCTAGGAGAGCGAGCGAGAGATTGACCATTCCCAAAATCATCCACCTGGCTTTGGTGCTTGAGGGATGGCTAGAACACAGATCTTCACCATTTCATTACCCTGGCTCTTGAATTGAGAGAGACTGGCAAAGTCACCCAGTGGGCCTCCATGGCTGGACTTTAGAACCTCGGTATCCCCATTCCTAGTCCAGCACTTCCACTTCTGCGTGTCTGTGGAGATTCTCAATCATCCAGATCATGGTTGTCCCAAAGGTGCTTTTCAAAAGGCCAACTGGACTTTCTTGGTTTTTTTTCCTTCGAAAACATTTTGCTTCCCACCTAAAGAAGCTTCTTCAGTTCTGACTGAACAACTGAAGAAGCTTCTTTAGGTGGGAAGTGAAACGTTTTCAAAGGAAAAAAAACAAACAAGAAAGTCCAGTTGCCTTTGGAAAAAAGCATCTTTGGGTTTGACTTCTACAGGTTATCCTTGATTTACAAGCATTTGTTCATTGACCTTTTTTGAAATTACAACACCATTGAAAAAGTGACGACCAGTCTTCACGCTTACAACCATTCCAGCATCCCCATGGTGACATGATCAAAATTCAGATACTTGGCATGCAGTTTTGATGGCTGCAGCATCCTGAGGTCATGTGATCACCCTTTGTGACCTTCCCAGCTGTCTTCTGACATGCAAAGTCAACGGGGGAAGCCCGAATTTACTTAATGGCCACATGGTTCACTTAAACAACTGCAGGATTTGCTTAACATCCCTGGTTTAGAAAAGTCATAAAGTCAGGCGCGATTCATTTAACAATGACCTTGTGCTTAGAAATGTTAATTCTGGTCCCAACTGTGGTCATAAGTTGAGGACTACCTGTAGACCTTACTGGCTCTCACCGGTGTAAAAATAAATAAATAATAAATCTTCCTTCAGCTTGGGAGGGAGTCTGCAAGGTGGAGGCGCGTTCAAATCTGTTAACACATCAAGTCTTAACATAAATAATTGCTAGTTGCTGCTGTCGGTGGCAATTCCTGAGAAGTAGTGGGAGGGCTGTGGGGAGAACAGCGTTGAAACGCTGCCTAGGTTGCAGAAAGGTAGGATCAGCCTTGCCTGTTCTCCAAGGTCTTATTTTTATCCATCTCGGTGTTTTTCCTTCTAAATGAAAATGTCAAGAAATTAGAGGAAATATATTCCCTTGCAAAGGCTGGGATCAGAAGAAGATCGTGACCCGGGGTTAAACATTTTACCTTCAGATGATAAACTAATTGGGGAATATTAAAGTTGGAAGCAGCACTTAGCTTCTGTTCTAATTTATTTCTCATTTACCTCCCTACGTCTCTCTCTCTCCCCGCCCCCCCCTTGCCTTTATGAATGCAAATGTAGCAGCAGTCTGGTTTATGGCGAACACTTAAAAATAACGGTGCAGTAATTAATGGTGAATTGCTGCAAAGATCTTACTGAAGTACCAGCTATCTTCCTGTTAATTTCCAATAAGCTCATCGTGGTCAACGCTATTATGTTAAATACCATCGAGAGCAATAACTGTGAGTAAGATTAGGATGTGGCTGCAAGGTATGGAGCAGCCATTTCTATTAAGAATGGGAAGAGGCCATTCTAGGCTGAAGCTAGCGGTGACCTTAGCCAGCCTTACATGGGCATTCTGCTAAACTGAGGCTTGGGACAAAGACGATGACAAAAGAAATAATGCAGAACCGCAGATTATTTTTTTAAAGACTGAGCAGAAGAAGTGAAAAAGGTTTCTTTCTTCTTCTTCCTCCTCTTCTGTGTCTTGCTGTTCCAGTTTATAAGAAACAGCAGGGAGAGGTAGGGGTTTTACTTGGTTGGGCTTCCGACCCTATTGATCTTGCACAACTGTTTAAGCCTTGCCCGGAGCCAGTTGGAGCTTCCATCAGGAAAGCAGGAGGAGAGAAACGCAGATTCAGGTGGCCTGTGGCTTCAGAAGAAAGGGGTCCTCTTAAATATTTATTCCCTACATCTCTAAACTAATTGGCTGACACAGCGAGGGGGCAGATTTATTCTTCAGACGAGAAGCATGAAGGGAGGGCATCTGTTGAAGAGCAGCACCTTCGTTTTTGAGGATGAAGGGGCGCCATCAGTGATGGCTGAAAGAGCCGTGGGAAGCCATTTGCTCTCCATGCAGCTTCCTCCACTGCGAAAGCTTGAGAAGGGCCTCGTTTCTTCTCAACTGTGTCCCTTCCTGGCCAGTTTCCCTCTTCAATAGGACAGGTCCTTCTTCCTTCCATCACAGACCTTGAAAAATGATGCTTTATTAGACGTTGGGTTCTAATATTTGGAAATATAGATTGAGAGCCAATTTGGTCTAGTATTTTAAGGCACTAAAGTCTAAACCGGGAGTTCTTGTGCCACTTTAAGTATGAAAGCTGGCTGGGTGACTTTGGGCCACTCTGTCTCTCTCAGTCCAACTCACCTCACAAGGTTGTTGTGGGGAAAACAGGAGGAGGAAGGAGTAAATTTGTTTGCGGCAAACAAATTAAACAAACAAACAAACAAACAAACAAACGGTGTGTGTTCATTGTCTTGGCTAATTTGTAACTCAAGAGCCTTGGTGACACAGTGGTCAGAACGCAGGCCCACAGCTTGGAGTTAGATTCTGACAGGGCTCAAGGTTGACTCACCTTTCCGTCCTTCTGAAGTCAGTAAAATGAAGACCCAGATTGCTATGGGCCGTATACTGAGATTGTAAACTGTTCAGAGAGTACTATAAAAGTATATAAGTAAGCGCTGTTGCAAAAACAATAAAAGGGGTGGGGGAACAAAAGGAAGGAAGGAAGGAAAAGAAAAAAGAAAAGAAAAGAAAAAGATGCGTAAGACCAGACTTTGTGGCTAAGTCCACACTAGAACTAACTCACTGTCTCCCTGTTTCAAGCCTGGTGCCTTAGCCACTGGACCAAACTGGCTGTCTCAGTGATGAAATAATAAGGTTCACCACTTGCCAGACACTTCAATATAATGTACCCTCTTCCACAATCGTGCTTGAAATAGCTACCTTGATGAAACAAAACAGATTTGGCCAAATGGAAACTATGTGGGAGTCTCCAATTTTACACATAAACGTGGGTTAAAAATGAGAATAATTTCCTTCCTTCCTTCCTTCCTTCCTTCCTTCCTTCCTTCCTTCCTTCCTTCCTTCCTTCCTTCCTTCCTCCCTCCCTCCCTCCCTCCCTCCCTCCCTCCCTCCCTCCTTCCTTCCTTCCTTCCCTCCCCCCCTTAGCCATTCAAACTTCAATAACTTACATTTACATTAAATTTAACTCATACTAGGTCACGGGTGTCAAAAGTTGTCAGGGTGGCATCACATGACACATTGGGATTTTTCCCCCCTTCGCTAAACCAGGTGTGGTGAGGCCAGCATGTGACACATCTGGCCCATGGGCCGGGAGTTTGACAGCCTGTACTTGAACTCAAGTGAAAAGGTGTTCTAACAATTAAGGGGTTTAATTTTGGAACTTCATTTAATTTGGGGCTCCCTGTCCTTTTTAATAATGAGTGTACTTTAGTCATCATTAATACTGCTTTAGATGTTTATTTATATTTCTACTCTCCCTATCCATTCCTAGACGACTTGAAACAGGCAACTTTTTGCTTTAAAGGAAACATATATTACCTCAGAACGTGCACAGGAGTGTGTTTGAAATGTTTTATTTGGCCTAAAACAGAGATAGACAATGTAGAATATTGTATTCCTATAAACCACATTCCAACATTTGATATTCCATTGTGGTTTATAGGTTGCATTGTTCCTCATCATCCAAGGATTCAAAATGGCATCCCATTATCTTTTCCAGTCATAAAAAACATTGGTGGCAAGTCTAGGATAATGTCAGCAACTTTAAACTATGAGGACTTCATCTCCCAGAATTCTGGCTGGCTTAGGAACTCTGGGAGTTGAAGTCATCATAGCTTAAAGTTGCTGACTGGAGAAACAGTGGTCCAGGAAGTTTCTGATGGCTAAGAGTTTGTTCTTTAAAAGCATTTAATTAAAGCACCATGATTGTTCAGGTAATAAAAATGAAAAGATATTAGTCATTTACAAAGGAGAACCTGATGGCTTCTTTTAAAAAAACAGCAGATTAAATTGTAGTGGATTAGAGCTCACACACAGGATGCATAACGTGTTATTTTCACTTGGCAAAGGTTTGTATGCATAGAAGAAGCATGCCCTGAAAAATAACCGGCATAAAAAAGCAGTTTAAACCACCACTTAGTCTTCTTTATTGTTAATTATTTGACTTTACAATGTTCCTCCCCCCCTTGATTCTACGAAAGGCAAGATATCACGGTTAAATATCAAATATTTAAAAACACTGATGTAACAAATTGAAAAAAACTATAGTAAATGTTAATTCATTGGAAGGTTTTTCATGATTTTCATAGTTAACAGAGATCTGGATCAGCTCCTTTTACATATTACTATCATTGCGTCAACTTTTATGAACCAAATTTGTGTGCCACCCGGAGTTGTTGGCATACAAAATTTAATTTTGGCCACCTGACCAGAATTTGGGTGCCTGTGTTTACAACGGTGACAGCTCCTGGGGGGGTCACATGATCTCCGTTTGAGACCTTCCCAACCAGCTTCCAAAAAGTAAAGCAATGGTGGTATTCTACCGGTTCAGCCCGGTTCTCCCGAACTGGTAGCAGCGATGAGCAGCAGGGACTGAACTGGTTCTCTCCGCCGCTCGGCTGTTAGGCCCACCCACCTGCCCGGGTTCCCACACTCACCTTTATCCTCTGAATTTGAAACGCAGCTGCTTTGCGCGGCACAGAAGAGTGTTGCGCGGCAGCTGCTGAAGCGACCGGGATCATGCAGGCTTGCAGGAGGTGAGTTAGAACGCCTCTGCGCCTGCACAAACACCTCTGCGCCTGCGCAAATTGCACGTTTGGCGTGCGCATGCACGCAAAGTGTGTGCACGCGCCCAAAGTGCGCCCACCGAACCGATGGTAAAAATATTTGAATCCCACCACTGAAGCAAAGTCAATGGGATTCACTTAACAACCACATGATTCATTTAACAATTGCAGAGATTCACTTAACAACTGTGGGGAGAAACTCTCTTAACAACCCCCTTTCTTAGCAATGGAAATTCTGGTCCCAAATGTGGTCATAAGTCGAGGACTACCTGGGTTAAAGAGGCTAAGTCATTATTATTATTTTTTTGCTTTACTAAAACCTGTTTCTGTGTCCCAGATAAATGCTGAAGACAAGGACTGATTATTATTATTATTTTTAGATAAAGCTATTTCCAAAGTCTTAAGTGGAACAGTGTCTTATATAGACTATATAAAGGAGCTGAGATTGCTTTTTTGAAAGCGACCACACCAGGACATTTTTATTGTTAAGGATTTTGAAAACATAAAAACCACAACAATGGAGTTCACACACCACACTAAGTTTTAATGTATTTGGTTGTTCTGGCTTAGTCTGTGAACATAGTCAGTGGTGATTTATTCCATAAAGTATGGTTTAAAAAAATAAGTGTGGGAGCGCATAACATCTTTCCACCTCAAAGCTGCACTTGACCTTTAAATGATGTGCAAAGGCCGTGCACCAAGTGCACCAAGTATAAAACTAAGTTAATTTTATTTCCTTTACATTTGCATTTAAATTAATAATGCTGTACCCTAGTTTGCTTAAGGAAATGATATACTTAATCATTTACTTAATAATCATATTAATCATATAGTTAATAATTTTCCATTATGCCTCAGCAAAACCTGTTAGCAACTAGTAATTTTGTTACAGTGCTGATTTTGACTATTAACTGTTGACAGCTTTGGTTCCAGTGCATTTCTTTAGTTTGTAGACTGTGTAACTGATCCTAACAAGCTCCAGCATGGGAGCACCCACAAATTATGGAGGCAAGTCATTCCATTAATTAATGGTTCTCATTGTCAGGAAATGTCTCCTTAGTTCTAGCTTGCTTCTCTCCTTGATTAGTTTCCACCCATTGCTTCTTGTCCTGCCTTCAGGTGCTTTGGAGACCAACTTGACTCCCTCTCCTTTGGGGCAGCCCCTGATATATTGGAAGACTGGTATCATGTCACCCGTGGTCCTTCTTTTCATTAAATTAGACATACCGAATTCCTGCAACATTCTTTAGCCTCCAGTCCTGTAATCCTGTTTGTTACTCTTCTCTTCACTCTTTCTAGAGTCTCAACATCTTTTTATATCATGGTGACTAAAATTTGCATTTGTTATCTTTTCCATTAAGTCATATTTCTTTAAGTCATGATTAAAGCTGAAGTCTCAACTCAACTTTTGAGTGTAGCTCAACTCCTGATGTCTTCATTAGAGATATTTGTGTAATTTTCTAAGGGAACAAATAGAGAAATCTTTGCCACTTTTTTTCTGGCATATATTTTCAGATTCCCAGCCCAACCAGTAGTCCTCAGTCTTCTAGTGGTCTCTCATTCAAATACTTGTCAAGTCTAATCTGGTTTAGCTTTTCAAAATTACCCACAGTTGGTTGGGTCCTGCCACTAACTGGGTACTTTCTACATTAGGGAATCCCCAAATTTTACATCCTAGGGCAGGGGTGTCAAACTGAATTTCATTGAGGGCCGCATCAGGCCCAGGGTTAACCTCGGGGGACCGGGTGGGCATGGCTGACTGGTTGGGTGTGGCCAGCTGGGTGGATGTGGCCAGCTTGACACCAATCCCCAAACTGCTGGCATGTTTCCTCTTCTCATTGGGTAGACTCAGCCAAAGCAACACGAGCCGGCCCCTTACATTTTCCATGGTGGTCCCACAGGCCGCATCTGACCACATTGCAGGCTGGATTCGGCCCCCAGGCCTTATGTTTGACACCCCTGTCGTAGGGGATCTTGATCAGTTCACTTGAGCATTAGATCAGGAATATTATAGGAAATCTTTTTATGTTGAATATTGTACATTGATTGGCTTGTGCTACCCTAATTTGTATCACGCTAGATTTTTGAAATGTGATCCTTTCTCTCCTAGAGATGTCAAGCTTTTAATTTGGATTTTTTGTCATGGAACTAGGTATTCTACCAATGACCAAAAAGAATCACTCATTGGAGTAAATAAATGAAGTAGTCCTAGTTCATCCTGACTTCCTAATCTTCTTTTCCCTTTGCTAAATGAATGTTCCTTCCTATAAACCTCTTCCTGGTATAACAATAAAAGCAGATTGCTGTAGAAGACAAGGCATAAGAGCTTGTCAGATTAAATTTGGACTTTGTGGTGATGGCTGCAGATGGCAGCAGCTGTGTGGAGTAGCACAAAGGGGTCATTATTGCTAGTGCCACCTTCCTCAGAGCTGCATCTGAGGAGGCCCCATCACAAAAATGCGTAATTCACATTTATAATGCGAGTTTTTTAAAAAAGCGTAGGGCTGAAAAACATGGGATTGAGATGCAGTTTTAGGGCAGGTGGAAAGATTAAATAGATTTTTCTGTGGGGAGGGGTGACATGGGTTGTGTGTACAATTTATTTTTATTCACCCTTACATACAAGTGCTACTCATTCTTATGATGGAGAATATCTTCTTGTTAGAATTATATTCTGGTGGCAAAATAGTTACCAGTTTTGAAGAAAGAGGTTCTTCAGAAAGACTACCAAAGAGGAATTGGTAGTCTGCAAATAATGCTGACCCATGATTCCCAGGAAAACTAAAAAATATACCCATAGAAGATAATAATTGTAGCTCAGAGTTAAACTGTAGAGTCCTTGGTTCTTTCCGAGCTTGGTTCTTTTCTTGCAGACATTTCATCACCAAACTAGTAACATCATCAGTGCTAGAGAGATTGAAGTGAGACCTGCTCTGTTCATATACCAATAGCTTGTCCTGACAGTGTTGGTGTGAGTGTTCTTGGTGGTTCCTTGATTATCAGGTTGTTGTTTGCTGTTTGATAGTTTGTCCAAGTTGTTTGTTTGATTGGGGTGTAGTTTATGGCATGGTAGTGTTAATCTTGGTGTTAATCTCTGCTTATCTGGGTATTGTTTACTGGTGTTTTGGTCTATTTTTTTCCTTTTTATTTTTTTGATTGTCTCTTTTGAATGGTATGTAGATGCTGTTTATCTAATGAAATGTCTGCAAGAAAATCAAGCTGAGAGGGCACAAGGACCCCACACTAAAAATATGCCAGATGATTGAATTTTTGCAGTACCTGGAGGTCACATATTCCCAACTTACTTGCTGGGCTCCCCTGCAATGTGTGTATTCCATGTATTCAATTAATGGATAAACAAACAACTGTTGAGTATATTCTTTGAATTCCTACACTTAGCAGAAGGTTGTCAAGCCTGAATTTAGTTAACTACAAGATGTGTAGTTAAATAAAATAGTTCTATGAGGAATTAAAACGCCTCTGAGCTCGTTTTATGATGATTGCATTACTTGGAACCTGACTAAGGTTAGAGCTGATGCTAACAGGTCATTCCTACAATTCAAAAGTAGAGTGAAGTAGGGGATGGCTTATGGCAACTCTGAGAAATGTTGAACTTCCTGGAGATTGAGAATTTGAATTTATTGAATGGAAATGTAAAATTGTAGGATAAAGCTCCCACCATATATAATCTGCGCTCCTGCTTCTTGGGTAATTTTCTATTAAAAAAAAAACATTTTAAATGTTGAGTCATGTGGATAAGAAGCATGTTATAGTGGGCAACATCCACGCCTCTTCTCTCCTTTCTTAAGAGCTGGTTAATTTTAATTCTTATCATATTAAAGGGAAAATGTTTAGAATTCAAACGTCTTCAAACTTGGCAAGTTTAAGACTTGTGGAAACTCCCAGAATTCCTGAGCTAACATGACTGGAGCAGGAATTCTGGGAGTTGAAGTCCACAAGTCTTAAAGCTGTCAAGGCCCCTGGTTTAGATGATGGAGATGAATGAATTTGATCTCTGTTTCATACTAAAAGTTAATCTAGGGTAGGATGAAAAGTCAAGGCTGTCTTTTCTCTTGTAAGAAAACTACTCTTCTCTGATCCTGACAGTAGAGCCTTCCATCTGGGCCAGGTATGATGCTGGAGCATAAAGAGGTTGTGTTTTTCATCATAGACCTGAGCTAAGGATGCTCAAAAGATGGAAAACTGGTGCTAAGATGGATCTCATCTTGATTGGATTGGATCTCATCCTGTGTTTTTGTTTACTACAATCTCTTGCTGTATTCAGAGATGCGCTTAGGTCAAAATTGTCCAACCTTATGCCTTGCCTGGTCCTCATAGATTGAATTATCTTGGCTGCATATAAAATATATAATATAATGGTTAACAGTTGTTAAGTGAACTGCAGTTGTTAAGTTAGTAACACGGTGTTTTAAATGATCTTCCCAATGCTGGCTGTAAATCCTTATCCAGATAGGTCTCAAACCATTGTCTTATTTATTTATCTATTTATTTATGCAGTTTAAGTAATGAGTGGCTCTAGCCTGACCCTGGGTGGCTCCAAAAGCAAGTTAGTATAAAAATAACAGTCTGAATAAAACAGCAAACAGATGGCTGGGGAATATCCAGTGTATTAGCTTTTGGAAAAACTGCAGGAGCTCTATGTAACCCAAAAAGCATTTTGGTGAACTGGTATAGCCCCTTACGGAGCAGCAAATGCAGAGTTTTCTTTAAATTCCATCCCAAGTGGAATTCATCAATAAACTTTAGTAAAGATGAAGTGTTGGTAAATATTTGTGACCACATATCTGATCTCTTGTCTACATGAAGCCCTGACTAACAATTGAATTTAACCACCTTACCAATTTGCTGTGTTACTAGCTCAAAATCTGATTTCCTGTTTAGTTTTGGTACTATAGGTCCCAAAGATAGTCCTCGACTTACAACAGTCCCTAAGGCAGGACTAGAATTTACGCTCAGTGTTGCAATTATTGTAAATATATGCTGGTTTGCCAAGCACCCACATTTTCATGATATGTCCATGGGGATGTTGTGTTAGTTGTAAATGCGCAGTCCAGTTGTATGTCACTTTTTTCACTCTCATTTTAACTATGAACGGTCACTAAATGAATGGTTGTAAGTTGAGGACTGTCAGTATATTCATCTTGTGCAGAAGACGATGGCTAGACACTATCCTGCACACATTTATTTTATGAAATTTGCTTAAACCCACAGTGACTTATGCGAAGTGCTTGCATTAACAGAAACCCTACAAAACTTAGAGGAAAGAAATAAGCAGACCTTCAATGTCACAATAGATTGGTGAAATCCTGTAAATATTCATCACTGTCGTTTGGTGGCAAAAATATATGCTTTTTATTTAAGAAAGAGTACAACAGTGTAAAATTGCAACAATACATTTGCTTCAGGGCAAGCCTTGTCTTTTTTAGGGAGTCTTGCAAACAAATTCAGCCTCGTTTACTGGCCCACATACCTTCGTTGCCTTGTATGTCCTAGAATAATTTTGTTACCCTGTGAATGCTGATGATAGAAAGAGGATTCAAAAATTCAAAATTCAAAAATTAGTGACCGCATTTGTTTGACCTTCAGCAGGAACCCAGCTTTGTAAATTGAATTACATTAAATCATCAGATTCTTCTGCCTTGGAATGGAGCCATGTCATCTGCTGGGATGGGGAATCTGCAGCCCTCCAGATGTTGAGGTTCAGCTTCCACTTGTATTCAGAATCGCTAGTGCTGTGGGATTTGGGGATTTATATTCATCAGCATCTGGGCAATGTTTGGCCTTTCTCTTCTGTACTTTACTTTAAAGGGGAAATAGAAGCAGATACCTTTTCAAGGGTTTTTATGCTCCTTTGCATTGTTTTGTGTTTTTAATCTGTCGGTGGCCTCAGCCTCCCTGTTTGTGAGTTAGATGGCCATATAAATTGCATGTGTGTGTAAAGGGCGAAGAGATGCAACCAAAGGAATGGTAGGAAAAAAGGCAGCTGAGCCTGCAGCAGTAATATGGGTGGGGCGTGAGGATCAAAAGAGACCCACCTGAGTTTCTCAGGTTATAAAAGAAATGGTGAGAGAATGGTTATAATGCAGGATTGCAGGCTAAATCTGCCCACTGCCAAGAATTCGATCATGACCAATTCAAGGTTGATTCGGCCCTCCATCCTTCCTCGGTAAAATGAGGACCCAGATTGTTGGGGGCAATACGCTGACTCTGCAAACCGCTTAGAGAGGGCTGTAAAGCACCGTGAAGCAGTATATAAATCTGAGTGCTGTTGCTATTGCTATTTTCAGATTTGCAAGATTCCGTTCATATTAGATTTACAATAAAGTAGAGTGAGCTCATCTGGTCGTGTTTCCTGTCTGGTCCACCTAATAAGGCTTGACAGTATGTGTTATGGTTGTATAAATAAATTCAAGTAGTTTTCAACTTCCAGTCATTCATCCAACATAATTAAAGGTATAACGGCACTGAAAAAAAGTGACTTATGACCATTTTTCCATACTTACGACCATTGGCGCATTCCCCATGGTCATGTGATCAAAATTTGGATGCTTGGCAAACTGGTTCATCTTTATGACAGCTGCAGTGCCCTGGGATCACGGGATCACTTTTTGTGACCTTCTGAGAAGCAAAATTGTTGGGGCAGCCAGGTTCACTAGGCAACCAAGTTGTTGTTTTTTTACAAAAAACTGCAGTGATACACTTAACAACTGTGGCAAGAAAGGCCATAAAATGGGGCAAAATCCATTTAACCTCTTGCTTAGCAACATCAGTTTTGGCTCAGTTGGGGTCCAGTGGTGGTATTCTACTGGTTCGGCCCGATTCTGCCGAGCCAGTAGCAGTGATGAGCAGCAGAGACCGAACCGGTTATCTCCGCCACTCTGCTGTTGGGCCCACCCACCTGCCCGGGGTCCCATCCCCACTTTTAGCCTCTGAATTTGAAGCGCAGCTGCTTTGCGTGGCACAGAAGAGTGCCGTGCGGCAGCTGCTGAAGCGACCGGGATCAGGCAGGCTTGCAGGAGGTGAGTTAGAACTCCTCTGTGCCTGTGCAAAGTGCGCATTTGGTGCGCGCGCACGCGCGCAAATTGTGTGCATGCACGCAAAGTGCACCCACCAAGCTACGCCCACCAAACCGTTGGTTAAAATATTTGAATCCCACCACTGTATCAGTACGGGCTTCATGCCTTGGTCTTCCAACTGGTGGGATGTAAAGGATACTGTTTAATTTAAGAAATAATATTAGATTATGAAGTTTAAAAGGCATTTGTATTCTTTTAAAACAGGTGTGTAACTATGGTTCCTTTATGATCTGTGGACTTCAACTCCCAGAATTCCTGAGCCAGCATGAGAATTCCTGAGACATAATTCTGGGAGTTGAAGTCCACAGATTGTAAAAGGGCCAAACCCTTTTCTAGATGCCCATCCCTGTTCTTAAAAAAATATTCCATTTGGTGGCCATTACCACATCTTTTGGCAAAGAATGTCATCATTTGAGATGTTTCTAAGCATCCTTTTATCAGCTTTGGGATAGATCAATCTCCTTTTCTTGATTCCCCCCCCCTCCCCCCGCGCTTCAAAATTCATGGGGACATGATTGGTTATTATCAGAGATTTGCACTGGGTTAATCACAGCTGTTGGATCGTAATCTGTTGGGGACCGAACCAGAAATCTTCAATGAAGGACAAACTGAACTTGCAGTTGCTGTTCTATACTGCAGCCCCCCCCTTTTTTTTTTCAAAGTGGAAGAAGACATGCTAGTTTGCTTGGGGAAAGGAAAAAAAAATTAAACATAATTTTTGCCATATCTATGGAATCATGGCTAGATGGAACACAGCAGGTGTCCAAGAAACCCAATCTGGGGAAAGCTGCGGCATTTTGTGTGCAATCAAAGTTAAGTGCAGAAATTTAATTAAATGGAAGCAAAGCTAGCTGAAACTTTCTGAAAGCAGCAGTGCATTGTCAGATTCGACAATTATTTCAAGGGGCACAATCTGCAGATGGTGTCTAATTGATAAATTAAGGGTCTTGAGGTCTAATCGGTGTCTGTGTTTCTGCTTGTGCATATCCATGTTTTAAGATGTTGTTGTCTTTTTTAAAATCATATCTTCATTTTCATTTGTTATCAGTGCTGAGAAAATGTTTGCATTTTCCTCGGCTTGCAACCATTTGTTTAGTGACCGTTTGAAGTTACAACGGCACTGATAAAAATGGCTTATGGCCGTTTTCACATGACTATTGCCACCACCCCCTGGTCACATGATTGAAATTTGGACGCCTGGTAACTGGTTTGTATTTATGACGGTTGCAGTGTCCTGGGATCGCCATGTGTGACCTTCTGACAAAGAGAATACAGAATAACAGTGTTGGAAGGGACCTTGGAGGTCCTCTAGTCGAACCCTCTCCTCAGGCAAGAAGCCATTTCAGACAAATGGTTGTCCAGTGGACAACCAGCTAAATATGAGCCAGCAGTGTACAACACAGCCAAAAAAGCTAATGCAATCCTAAATTGCATTAACAGAAGGATGCAATCAAGATCAAGGGAGGTACTAATACCACTCTATAAAGCCTTAGTAAGACCACACCTAGTGTACTGCATCCAGTTTTGGTCACCATGCTATAAAAAAAGATGTTGAGACTCTAGAAAAAGTACAGAGAAGAGCAACCAGGATGATTAGGGAACTGGAGGCTAAAACATATGAAGAACGGTTGCAGGAACTGGACATGGCTAGTCTAGTGAAGAGAAGGATCAGGGGAGACATGATAGCAGTCTTCCAATATTTGAGAGGAAGGGGTCAAGCTATTTTCTAAAGCACCCGAAGGCCAGACAAGGAATAATGGATGGAAACTGAACAAGGAGAGATTCAACCTGGAAATAAGGAGAAACTTTCTGACAGTGAGAACAATCAACCAATGGAACAGCTTGCCCTCGGAAGTTGTGGGAGCGCCATCACTTGAGACCTTCAAGAAGAGATTGGACTGCCATTTGTCAGAAATAGTGTAGGTCTCCCGCTTGGGTGGGGGGTTGTCTCTTTTTAAAAATTTCCAGTGTTGGACCATTCAACAAAGTGAATGGGGAAGCCAGATTCACTTTACAACTGTGTTATTAACTGAACTGCAGGAGATGACCAGGTGGAGCTGTAGGGAGGAGTCAAATGTGTCATTAATCTGGAGTCTCTACACCCCCAAAAGAGACCAGCCTCCCCCTTGGAATCCATTGATTCCTATCTGGAGCTAATTTGATCTGGCCATTAGTAGTTCAGATTCTTGCATATAGGTAGCATGGAAGATACTTACCATGCTTTTGAATTCTATCCTAACTCTTGGTTTCTTGCACTTGTCCTTAACAACTGCAGTGACTTGCTTAACAATTGTGGCAAGAAAGAATATAAAGTGGGGCAAAACTCACTTAACAACTGTAGTGCTTAGCAATGGAAATGTTGGGCTCAATTGTGGCTGTAAATTGAGGTCCCTAACCATGGGAAGTATGGTAGGGAACAAGAGAAACTGATGGTTAGAATTATTGGGAGAAGAAGGAACAAGGATTAAGCAAAGATGCAGGTGAAATAAAAGTGGGGGAGAGCAGAGAATTTACCTGCTTTCCGGAGCGTTAATGATGTACTAAATTATACTAGCAAAGGACTTTTATTTTCCACTTCATTCATCTGTTCCCTCCTCCCTATTCATCACCATTGTCACAACATTGCTTCCTTCTCTCCTCCAACCATGATATGTGGTGAATTTTGTGAATGACGCTTACGCTAGTAGTTTTCATTTAAAAAAAATTCAGTGGATGCTTTTTGAATATCAAACTGGGAAGATGTGTTTTTTTTTTTTTAAAGCATCAGTGAGATGGGATGGCTCTGGTTTGTCAGTGAATCAATAGTTTTAAAGAGTTTCAGACATTTCTGGAAGTAGAAAAACATTCTTTGTGCAGACAGATTGTTACACCTGATCATGACACACAACTGGTGCTTATGGGAATATTCAAACATCTTTCTTGGTGCTTGTTAAGATTTCTACTCATTATTATTATTTTTTAAAAAACATTTGTTTCATTAAATGGGAAGATAGCCATATAAAGTTCAAAATTATAGCATCCTTATTTTTAATAAGGCCTTTGGTCTTTACAAGAGTTCCATAAATATATTTAGATAACCAAAATGTGGATAGTTGCAACATGTTTTCTTTAGGAATATACTGTAGGAGAGAGACTGGATGAGCCAGGGGGAGTCAAATGGGGACTTAGTCTAGAATCCCTACATGGGCACAAAAGGATGAAATCCAACCCTCCTTGAATGCTACTGAATCTTATCTAGTCTCACCTAGGTGCAAACTGTCCGTCTGAGAAGATTCCATAGGTTTAAGCAGTAAAACAGCTAGTTGAACTCTTTCAATTATTCAAATATGAGTCTGGTTATTTGTGCCTGACAAATACTGTACCCACTTATCTAGAAAAAACAATACGGGGTCATCGAAAGGTGACAAGGTGGTGAATAACCTTGTTAAAATTGAAAAAGGGCATTAACCACCCACCAGATAATGACCTTTGACCCTCTGATCCAGGATTACTTGGTTAATCGGAGTCTTACAGAAGGCCCATCCTGAGGCCATTGGAGTCTGGGATCGTTTCACATAGAGAATGAACGTCCTTGACAGATAGCTGAACCCTCCAAATGCCTATTTGTTTGCTTGTTTGAATTTATTAGGCCCCCCCCAACCCCAAATGGATTGGTTTTGAATGTAAATATATAGTGCAGGGATCTGTCTGGAATGATAACTTTTCTTTCTGAGGATAATTTGCAAATCAAATATGCACGTTGACAGAATATTTGCACATCTATGAAACAACATTAGATTGCCCCAATCCATAAAGACAGAGTATCCTCCTCATTTTTTCCTCTCTCTGCCCTCCCCTCCCTCTTTCCACCTTTTCTTCCTTCCTTCTTTCCTTCCCTCCAGGCTAAATATATCCAACCAGTCAATCAAGATTGGCAGGCGTCACTGCCATAGCTGTCAGATTCAGTTAGCTGTAGCTGAGCTAAACCCTCGCCTTGTTCTCTGGGCCTGGAAATGTATTTGAATAGTGGCACTCAAATGAGACTTGCAAATAAAGTGTCATCACGAGGGCCCCCGGTGTGTGTGTGTGTGTGTCTGTCTGTCTGTCTGTCTGTCTGTCTGCCTGTGTCTGTGTAAAAAGAATGATTCAGCAGTTGGTTTTAGAGTATTTTTTTCTCTTTGTTTCTGGCCTTTGGGAACAAAAGAAAACCTGTAAAATGCCCGCTGCTTGTAATGGCTAGAGCAGTGAATACTTTCATGGGTTTTTTAGGAGCAGGAGTTCCTTATGGTCTCATGTAGGACTCCATCTCCCTAACCCTTTAAAGCAGGGTCCCCAACCCCCAGGCTGCGGACTGCTACTGGTCCATGGCCTGTTAGGAACTGGGCCACGCAACTGGAGATGAGCGGTAGGCAACGGACCTAGGTTGCATGATTCCCCCAAAAAAAAAAAAAAAAAAAGTCCATGGAAAAATTGTCTTCCACCAAACTGGTCCCTTCTGCAAAAAAGGTTTCGGGCCACTGCTCCAAACGATAAAATAAATGGGAAAGTTGGAGTTTTTGTAAGCGGCAGGGCTGGGGTTGAGCAGGTGCAATTGTAGATCTTGCATTCTGTTGTGTTTTGTTTCATGCCAGGCGAGAAAGATGGAGAAAAACACTTAAAAGGTACCCATGATCTGTTGTTGTTGTTACTGCCTGCTTATCCCCATGCTGTGTAAAGAAGGTGAGGTGTGTGTGTGTGTGTGGGGGGGGGGTGAAACTGCAGGCAACGACTGTGTGATGACATTGCTATTTCTAGAGCAAACCAGGCAGAGCCTCTGAATGATAAAGCCAGCCTGTTCTCTTTTTTTGGCTACAGTTACGGGGAACAGATGTGGCTTGCAGATAAGACTCCAGTTGTGGTATGTGGGGTCCCAAGACTTCCTTGGTGGTGGTGGTGGGGGCATGTTCTCTCTTTCTTACGAAGGTTGGAAGATCAGATCTGAACTGGTAGTGTGCAAGAGCAGAAACTTTTTACTGGAAAGACAGGATTTCGCCCCAATCCCTGTTTGATGAACTGGAACAGTAAATGGAGAATTTTCTCCAATTCAGCACAGAAACTGGTGACAGGTAACCCTGTAAAGGGCTCACTCGGGATAGGCTTCACCTGGGATGGCTACTTTGCTTTGCAGGTTTCTCACAAGGCCCTTAAAAGGTGGGGGGGAGAGGACGTCACATGTGGGAGTTTTTGATGGGATTGTACTTAATTTTATTCCAGTCATTAACCAACTCGTTGATGGGATGGTGGGCCTGTTCGTGTGTGAAAGGAGAAAAACCATGAGTGGGAAGTAACACATGGCTGTGTGACGAAAACAAAGGCTTCCTTGGAGTTTTGGCAGTGTGAGTGTGTTATACACAGGGGTCTCCAACCTTGGCAACTTAAAGCCTGGAGGACTTCAACTCCCAGAATTCCCCAGCCAGCTTTGCTGGCTGGGGAATTCTGGGAGTTGAAGTCCTCCAGGCTTTAAGTTGCCAAGGTTGGAGACCCCTGTGTTATAGGGAGAAAGCTGGTTTGGTGTTGCATTTTGTTAATGTATTTGTCCAGACGTTGAGAGAGTTAGTACAGGTAATCCTCAACTTACGACCACAACGGGGAGCAGAACTTCTGTTGTTAAACAAGTCAGTTTTTTTAAGTGAGTTGTGTCCGATTTCTGCCACGGTTATTAAGTGAATCCCTGAAGCTAAAATGAAGCACATGGTCATTAAGTGGATCTGATTTGCCCCTATTGACTTTTGCTTGTTGGAAGACAGCTGAGAAGGTCACAAACGGTGATCCCATGATTCTGGGACATTGCAACTGTCCTCAGTACATGCTTGTTTTTTGAGTGCTTGAATTTTGACCATGTGACTGTGGGGGATGCTGAAATGGTTGTAAGCGTGAGGGCTGATTGGGCTGATTTCAGTGCCATTGTAACTTTGAAACAAATGTAAATCGGGGACTACCTCAGGGATGGGCTGCTGGGGGGGGGGGTATCACAGGGGTTTGGGAGAGCCCCTTGTGAAGTTTCTGTGCAGTTCGGAGAACCCCCAAATCCCACTCCTGGCTGGCCTCACCCACCCTCCCCTCCCCTCCCAGGAATCCCCATGCAGCCCGTTTTGGATGCAGGTAAGAACAGGACATGTGCAGAGGCTCAGGGAGGGTGAAAAATGGGATTCCTGGAAGTTTGGGAAGGCCAGAAATGGGCCCGTTTCCAGCTTCCAGAGAGCCTTCTTGGAGGCTCGAGGAAAGCCTCCGGAGCCCGGGGAGGGCAAAAACGCCCCCCCCCCATGGTAGAGGAGGCCAACTAGACCATGCCCACCATGGTGACACCCACCCAGCAACTGGGCAGAGAACCCGTTGCTTAAAATTTTTGAAGCCCGCCCCTGGACTACCTGTATTACGTGGGGTCAGGGTATGGAACCAAAGAAGGTCCTGAGCTATACTTGTTGCTCATATGAGTTAATTAGACACCAGAATTGAATCTCACTAAACCTGACTTCAGATCGTGGTTAAGCTTCATCGACATCTGAGTCGCCATCACAGTTGATGTTGACCTGGTTTACTTCACCAGGTAGTTGTCAGAAGGAAGTGGAATAAATAATAAACCTTGGGCTGCTCCCCAATCACTTTTTCAATAATAGAGGGAAATAAATAAGTTCCAGGATAGAAGTTGCTAGGCATTTTGTAACTGGGAACAAGATGCAGATTGTGGCCCACATTGGCAGCGTTCGCACCACACAATTAACCCTGTTACTGAACTAACGTTTTCAGGCCTTGCACAGTATATTGGACCATAAATAGCAGAAAATGCTAGGTTTGCACAGCCTGTTTGGCCATGGGCGGGGGAATCTAATCCAGTATAAAGCTAAATCTTATACATAAAATGTTTGTTTGCAATCAGACTTTTGCCTGTTGTACAAATGCCACCGCCATGTTTTTAACTGACCTAATTAAAGCATGTGGATGCAGCCTGTGAGTCTTCTGGGCAAAGACTACATACCCATATAGATAAAAGTGATTTACATAATCCTGCGCTCCTACTGCTTTTTATAGATGCATCTTGGGGCGCCCGTGTGCTTGAGATACTGAACATCTGCTCAGCTGATCACAGGCTTGAGATATGAGATGGGACACTGGTGGCAGCTGCAGCTGCCTTTAAAAAGGAAATCTTCAAAGAATTGACGATGTGCTATCAAATTGGTGTTGACTCTCTTTGCAAACGTGTGGATAGATCCACCCCACCACAATTTCTCCCCTATCCTGGTTTTCAGGTCTTCCAATGGTGCACCGTCATTACCGTAGCAATAGACTTGCATACCACTTCACAGTTTCAGCTTTGGAAGCCATATTAAACCCAGAAACTCCCACGCTGCCACATTCCTGTGCCTGGTAAATTAGGAGGGTGAGATTTTTAAGAGTGTTAGTAGTTAGACATAATAGCATTCTTCTTTTTGGTCAAGGTTGTTTTATTCTTGCACCTGGAAGAGGAGTGGTTGAAGAGATTTCTCAAGTTAGGACAGATAGTGATTGGACCATGTGATGGACTGATGGGTGCAGGGGTTGGGTTTTGATTTTTGATTTACTGAGGGAAAACCTGGAACTCTCAGATTTGGGTTTTCCCAGATGTGCCAGTATGACTTTTCCAATAAAAAGAAAAACTTTGAGAAAATGCCTGTCTCTGAGTTTTTGATTGGGATCTGGTTTTGCTTGGAACGCTGACACACGGTGCTTTACAGCCCTCTCTAAGCAGTTTACAGAGTCAGCATATTGTCCCCAACAATCAGGGTCCTTATTTTACCCACCTTGGAGGGATAGAAGGCTTGAGTCAACCTGGAGCCATCCGGATCAAACTCCTAGCAGTGGGCAGAGTTAGACTTGTATACCGCTTCATAGAGGTTTACAACCCTCTCTAAGCAGTTTACAGAATCAGCTTATTGCCCCCAACAATCTGGGTCCTCATTTTACTAACTTAGTCAGAAAAGGAGGGTACATGAGTCACTTAAAAACTGCATTGATTCACTTTACAACTGTGAAAAAATTAGAAATGTTTCATTTAACAACCATCTTGTTTAGCAATGGGAATGCTGACAATAAGAGGAAGACGAACCGTAAATGTCCAGAATCTGGTGAGATGCAACGTTCCCATGAACATGTCTCATGTGTCAGATGTTGTCTTACTGACAGTCATTGGTGTATGTCTTATAAAGGAAGGAAATAGAGATATATCTAATTTCAGGATCCATTTGGGATTGCTGGCATTCATCAATTGTTGGGCATTCACTGTAACACAAAAACAACATCATTAAAAAAAATCTGTGCATAACCATGGTGTCTATTTTCTTCCAAAGAGCTCAAACAAGACAGCATTCAAGAATTCATGGTGTGTTGAAAAAGAGGAAGATCAGTTATGCATAAATTGCTCTGGGAGTATAAAATTTAGTTTCTAAAGTTTTGGAAAGATTTTCAAGCCCCATCCAATGTTGAATAAATATCTTTATGGAGATGCAGTTTTTATGATGCAGTCAGGAATATTTTGAGAGCTATGGGACAGCCACACTTGCATCCTTGTATATGTTTATGATGATCCCAGTTGGGATAGGCCGTTATAAAGCTAGAAAGACCTCAGAAGTGGGACATGGCTCCAGGTAGAAGTGCTACAGGATTTGAACCTTCACAAGAGGCAAATTTTAATTAAATGATGCATGGGAGGTATATCCCTTCCCTTCCCTTCTCCCTTCCCTTCCCCCTTCCCTTCCCTTGAGCTTAGCTGTTTTTTTTTGCAGATGTTTCATTACCAAACTAGGCAACATCATCAGTGCTAGCACTGGGCAACTAGGTAATTAAAACTTGGACCACACGTTTTCTGAATAGTTTTTATCCCAGAGCTACAATTGCACTTAACAATGAACTTAAGGATCACCATCAGTGAGCTGTTGGACAGTATTACTTGGTCTGTTGTGTGGATGCTTGTGTGTTTTTAGGAAGCGGGGAATTTTGGTGGGTGGGGAGGTGTTTGGGGATTGTCGTGTGTGTGTGTGTGTGTGTGTGTGTGTGTGTGTGCATGTTGAGTCTGGTCTCTCGGTGTTATGTGAATTTCATTGTATGCATACTGTGTTATATATGTACAATGACAATAAAGTATTCAATTCAATAAAACATCTGCTAGAAACAACCAAGCTCAAAGAGCACCAAGGACTCCACAATTCAACTCAAGTTCCTTCCTTCCTTCCTTCCTTCCTTCCTTCCTTCCTTCCTTCCTTCCTTCCTTCCTTCCTTCCTTCCTTCCTTCCTTCCTTCCTTCCTTCCTTCCTTCCTTCCTTCCCTCTCTCCCTCCCTCCCTTACGATCCAGAACACACAAAAAGAAATCACTTTCTACAACCCATAATGTTTATGAATTTGTTTCCACGAAGGATAGCAATCTTTAAAAGCCCACTTCCCACTTAAATTCTGTGGTGGGAGGGCCGGGGCTGTATCATGAACATAGACAGGATTGACATGATCAGGTTTTAAAATTATGCTGGGGTCAGGGTTTTTCTTCAGTGTTTAATCTTGGTTCAGCTTATTTTGGAGAATGCAGGATCATTTTAATATATTTTCTGCCTCAAAATGGGAAGAAAACACATACTTGATGTTCAGCAATTGCACGGCTAAGTTTCCTTGGCGCCTGAGGTTGCCCCCAGCTCTTTCCCCAAAGTAGGGGGCCTTAAAAACTTTAGAAGAATGAGAAGAGAAGTACTTTTGAAGGATTGTTAGCTGTGAGGTCTTAATAGAGCCAGTTGGCACAAGAGTGACTACGGCAGATCTTATATACAGGAAATCTTGAAATTCAGCAAATTTTCACTCTCTCTTTCATGCACTCACATACATATGCATATCAAGAGTCCCTGGATTTATCTTCTGGGAGAGTTCTTATTAGAAACTTTCCATTCCTGGGGAGGGAGGAGGGGTGGGGCAGTGGAAAAACAAATGCATTTTGATTCTTTATTCTCTGAAAAAATCAAAGTACCAAGATTCTTTTGAACTGCTTAGATGAAAGGCACTCTGGAAATGCAGAATACCATTTAGTTCTGTTTATTTGCTGCCTTATGCAGCTGTTCACTCAAGGCTGGGCTTAAGCTCTTATAAGAACCTGCTATCCAGAGGTTGGTAGAGATAGAAAGGGAATCCTGCAGCTAAAGATGAAAGCAAAGTATACTGGCCTTCACCATTCTCACCCCAGCTTGTTTTTTGGGCTGTGCCTCCTGCCACCATGGGGTTTTTTCTAGTCCTTCTGTGTCAGAGAGTAGAGTAGAGTAGAGTAGAATATAGAATAGGACAGGACAGGATAGGAGAGTCTTTATTGAGAATAGACTAGAGATAGACTAGAGATAGAATAGCATAGAGGAGATAGAGATAGAATAGAATAGAATAGAATAGAATAGAATAGAAGAATAGAATAGAATAGAATAGAATAGAATAGAATAGAATAGAATAGAATAGAATAGAATAGAATAGAATAGAATATTGGCCAAATGTGATTGGACACACGTAAGCTCTCAGTGTACATACAGACAACAAAATATTATAATCATTGTACATACAAAAATACAAACAACATATACATCCTAACAACAAGTGTATATACAAACAACAAGATAATATAATCATAAAATACCAGTGTAGTAGAAAAGATGAGAAGGATAATCGGTTCATTACTGGTTCCCATCCCAAAGGGGTTTGGGAAGACTTTGGCAGACCTCGAGTTGCATGTAGAGGATACTGCTGGGGCTGTATTAGCAGTGGGATGTACAACATTATCAATAGAGTGATGAAATAGTTGCCTCATGGGTGTTATTGTTTTCAGGTTTCTTCCCCTTTCTTTTTCTTCTTTCTTTACTCAGCATGTGAACTTACTGTGCAACTGAAGCTTGGAATGTGTGTGTAGGGGATGAGTTTCTTCTAGAAGCCTTTTAAAGTAATTTTTAGAGAAGTCCAAAATGTTGAGGTCCTTGAAACATGCCAATCCTTATTTTGACACTGCTTTGGATATTTAAGGATTGGACCTTCCAACCAAAACATGGAAATAGTGGGGACAATTATGCATTTTCCTAAACTATGTAGGTGAAAGGCCTTTTGAGTGATTTGTGTTTTTTTTCTGAATTCAATTATATTTTTCTAGTAGTATCATTTTGATCGTAGAGGCTGGCATGCTTTCCCCACAGTCAAAAATTAGTACTTTTTAAAAAATTGAGTGATTAGAGTTCTCTCATAAGATTTTCCTCTCTCTCCTCCCAATGGCTATTAGTTCTATATAAGTACTATAACAACAACAATAGCAATAATGATAATGATGAAGAACCAGAAAACTATATCAGCAAAGATACAAGGGACCTCATCTATTTATCCTTATACCCCAAATCTATTCATCTCTACTGAATCATTGAGTTTAGGTGGGATTTAACTCTCACAATAGATTGCAACTTCAAGGTTAGAGTAGTACCAGGTAGTAGTTCTATGTTCTAATTTCTATTAGTAGTTTTAATACCGTTGTAATTCTGTGAATAGAATGAAGTCTGAAGCTTTAATAGCTTAAGCTGGTCATTTAGGTAGATCTTTTAAAACTGAGTCCTTTAACAGGATCCATATATATGGAGGTAATATTCTTAAATATTTTATTTGATTCTGATGAAGGCAAGCAAGCTTAGATAAGTAATGTTTTAAATTGCACCTTTTCTTTCCAATCAAAAATAATTTTGATGTTTTTTAAATTTAAGAAAGAAGTCACATTTCTGAAATACAAGGACTTTCAGATTTCCCTAAGATTTAATTCTGAATTTGTCTAAAGATTAAAACAAAATATAATCTGAGTTCAAAATTTATTTCCTAAAGCAGCTGTACTTAATTTAGAATGGTCTAATTTGGGAAATACAGTTTTAAATAAACAAACAAAACCTCATTTAAGAATATGGCATTTGCGTGTAGTTTGATATTATACTAACTCATAATTAAGGATTTTTTTAAACTGGCTCCACATTATATCTGGATATAAAACTCATAATTTACCAACAAATCAAAACTGAAAATACAATGTATTGATTTCAAGGGTATTTATAAATGAGTGGGTTATATCCAATGTTTTTTAAAAGTTCCGTAGACATTTATTTTCCCTTACAACTTCCTATGCCCATTTAAATTACATCCTGAGGCATTGATGACTCTTTTTGAACATTATGTGATGTGTCATAGAGAACTGCTGCGGGGTGTCCAGGAAATTTTCCTTCCATTAAGTAAAGCTTTCCAAGAATCCAATTCTGCCTTTCTATTAATGATAACTTACACCAGGGACCTCCAAACTTCAACTTTAAGATTTGTGGATTTCAACTCCCAGAATTCTTCAGCGAGGCTGGCTAAGGAATTCTGGAAGTTGAAGTCCACAAGTCTTAAAATTGCCAAGTTTGGAGGCCCCCGATCTACATGATGATGCCTTTGCAATTGCTAAATTTTGTCCATCCAGACACTGAATATAAAATACAACTGATATTCTGCCCCAGGCTAAGCCAATACACACTGGCTTGATTTCTGTGTGGTTTACTGATCAGCAGTTAGACAGGCAGAGATTCAGCAGGGCAAATGCATGCATGCTCTGGGAAACACATGGAATCAAGATCTTGCCTTGATACCTAGATCCCACATAGGTGGCTTGGTGTCCATGGTCAAGCTATAGGAGACCAGTGGATGAGAAGTTCAGAGAAATACGGTACAGCAGTGGCAAAGAGCCCCACGAGGTCCACAACAGTCCAGAAGGTCAAAGAGAGGATAGTCAGCTGGATTGGAGCCAAAGAAAGGACAGAGGAATCCCAGTTGGTGGGTTTTTTCCAAGGGTCACCAGTAGTGGTTCTTAAATAGTCCAGAAGCAGGTGTGGCTGTTTTATGGGCGTTAGAATCTTCTACTTCTCAAGGAACTGAGCAAAACGGGTTCCTCACCAGCAGATTCCTTCTTCACCTCCTTCCACTCATTATCTGCTGACTTAGCCTCCAGTGGTTGATTGACTGCTGGTTCTTGAGGCTGGCAACTTGCTGGACCAGGCTTCTGAGCCTATGATTCAGAGGGCTTGGAAGAATCCATTTTAGCTGCCTGATCTGTAACAGGCTGTTGATGTGCATTAGAAAAATGCAGAATGGCTGCCGTAGGAGTGAGCTTGAGAAGTGGAGAAATGGAAAATGAAAATTTCAGGCAGCTGAGATCCGAGTTGCCTTCAAAACAAGAGGTAGCATTGCATCTTATCGTGGTATCTCCATGACTTGTGTGCTTATAGTCTCCAAAACCATCCTGTAAAATAGGTCACTATTATGACAAATAGCTGGCTCCCCCAGAAGTCACAAAGCCATCCTGTGATAAAGGCTCCCTACTGCATCCTCCAGTGCTTTTCAAACTTGGCACCTTTTAAGATGTGTGAACTTCAAGTCTCCAGAATTCCCCAGCCAGCTTTAAGAAGTCCACACATCTTAGATGTGACAAGTCTGAAAAACACAGCTTTATTTCAGTTGTGTTCTTCTGCACAATGGAATTCTCCATATCTGCTGCTGGGGTTCATCAAAATGGACTTCTATTTCATGCAGTCTAGTTCTCAGCAACTTTTCTTCAGGATCCATTCCCAAAGGAAGGGGGAGTTGGGAGAAACCCCCTTGAGTTCTGCTTTCTAGGATCACCCTTTTTTCAAGGGGATGATTGGAATTGAACCTTGTAGTTCTCTTGAGACTTCAGACATTCAGATCAATTGCAAGATCTAATCTGGGTCAATCATTGGAACCAGAGGTTTACTCTTCCAAGCTTTTGGTCTCGTACTGGAGCCTAGGGAACTTCTCTCTACTGGAATATGTGCTTTGGGCTATTCTATGCATTGTATTTATGTGGTGCCTTCTTATTGGTTGATTGGTGTGTTGGTGGCTGGTGATTGGGTGTTGTTTTCTTGTGCTGCCAAGTCCTCAGCTCCTGATAAGCTGGTGGTAGATCAGTACTCTTGTTCAGAGGTCTCCAACCTTGGTAACTCTACAACATGTGGACTTCAACTCCCAGAATTCCTCATGGCTGGCTGAGGATTTCTGGGACTTCAAGTCCACATGTCCACCTGTCATAAAGTTGCCAAGGTTCGAGACCCTTGCTGTTGTTCACTGCTCTTGTTCACTGACAAGGGGGCCATTTCCCAGGCTTCAATCATTTAAATCACTTGGATCAATTACCCAATTCCCAGTTTGTTCTAAAAAGAAGTTTCCTTTCCAATTTTTATTCGTCCTGTGCCATCCTACTCTTAAAAAGGATAATACCCGTGCCTTCTTTTCTAGTTCCTTTGTGTTCCCAAAGGAGAATGGCAAACTTAAACCAGTGCTGGACTTTTGCTTCCTCAGCTGCTTTTTGACGGGGTCTGGCTTCAGGATTTTAATTGCTTCCAACTCCCCCCCCCCTACAGAACAGAGGGCATATATCAAGATTATGATGACCATGTGCCATTCAGTCATTGTCAATTCCTAGGGATTGCATCAATTTTTCCCCATGATGATCTTTCCGTAACTGAATCCTTCAGGTCTTCCAATGGGACACTCCAGTGGTGGGATTCAATTTTTTTTTTACTACTGTTTCTGTGGGCATGGCTTGGTGGGCATGGCAGGGGAAGGATACTGCAAAATCTCCATTCCCACCCCATCCCACTAACCTGCTTTCCAGCTCCGTTCTCCTGTGCAGGGCAACAAAAGAACACCCAGCCAATCAGCTGGGACTCAGGAGGCAGAGAATAGATGAGGGCGGGGCCAGTCAGAGGTGGTATTTACCGGTTCTCAAAATTTCTGCTACCGGTTCTCCAGAACTGGTCAGAACCTGCTGAATGCCACCTCTGGGGCACTTGTTGTCACTGTAGCTGAGTCCATCCCTCTTTCCTCTGGTCATTCTCTTCTTCTTCTTCCTTCTACCTTTCCTAACATTTGCAGAGAGTTGGATTGTCTCATAATGTATCCGAAGTAGACTAATTTCAGCTGGTTCATCAGTGCCGCTAGGTCATTTTCATGTTTGCATAGAGCCCTGCATTGTCCCCTCCTTTCTTTTTATAGCAAATGGATCCATCAACCAATTTCACATTCAGTCCTTCCACAGGGCCTGGGAGCGTTTTCTAAGTTACGGTGCCCATTGTCCTTTTCCTCCGTGCCTCCAAGTCACATTTCTGTTTTGTTATGTAACTGGCTGGCTTCTTGCCACATACTACCATTTAGAGCTCTGCTCTCTTTTCTTATTACGCTGCCTCTGCCTTGGGGATCATCCATGAAAAAGTTCTTCCTTTCCTTGCAAGCTCGCCAGTTCGCAAGCAAATAAACATATCAATCAGAAGAGACTCCATACTAGCATTCCTCTGATTCTGAATGCTTCAATAACTCCAACCAACATTCTTCCTCTTGCTAAAATCTGAGCTTGTATATCTATGGAGATTCTCAATCATCCAGGTCAAAGGTGCTTTTTCCAAAAAAAAAAAAAAAAGGCAGCTGGGCTTTTTTGCTTTTTTGCTTTGAAAATATTTAGCTCCTCGTCCAAGTACCTTCTTTAGTTGTAAGTGGCTGGAGGGGATTGGAAGGTTTTATATGGTGTATGTGTGTGTGTGTGTATGCACACACACACATGCTCCATATAAAACCTTCCAATTTATATATAAATCTTCCCATTCTCCTCCAGTCCGTTAGAACTGAAGAAGCTTCTTGGATGAGAAACGAAACATTTTCAAAGAAAAAAAGCCAAGACAGTCCATTGAGAAAAAGCATCTTTTAGATCAGAGCCTGTATCGTTCCCTGAATTTTGGGCCACCTGGTAGCTGCTGCTTCAAGGGTTGCTACTCGGCGTATAAGCTCCCTGCAGGCATGGTGTCTCTGTTCAGTTTCTGGGTAGGCAGACATAAGACTTTTCTTCCTCCCGATGCTTTCCTGCATCAAGTAATTTCTACATTGGTAGTTAAATCAGAGAGTTTTATTGAGAACATCACCTTTGCACTTCCTTTCTCAGTGCATGGAGAACTCACAAAGTTGACAAGGTTTGATATAGATTCCAGTTTAATTAGTCAAAGTAAGGGGTACAGGTAGTCCTTGACTTATGACCATTGGTTTAGTGACTGAAGTCACAGCAGTATTGGAAAAAGATGCCTTACAATCTGTCCTTGCACTTTTGACTGTCCCAGCATTCCCATGGTCATGGGATCAGAATTTGGGCACTTGGCAACCAGTATGTATTGATGATATTTGCAGTGTTCCTGGGGTCATGTGATCACCATTTGTAGCTTTCTCAGCTGGCGTCCGATGAGCAAAGTCAATGTGGGAAGCTGGATTCTCTTAACAACCACATGATTCATTTAAGATCTCCAGTGATTCGCATAACAACAATGGTGCAAAAGGCCACAAAATTGGGCCACGACTCAACAACTACCTTGCTTAGTAATGGCGATTCTACTTCCAATTGTGGTCATGAGTTGAGGACTACCTGAATCTAAGATCGAGAAGGTCCCAAAGGCCATAAGCAGACACATAATATGTGTGTGTGTGGGAATTTATAGATGACCACTCAAAGCCCTGTAGCTACAGAGAGATAATTCATTCTTCTGTGCCAGAGAACGTTCTTCATCTGGGCCTTCTTATTCTTATCCTTTAACCATTATAACACAATGGATCTTAGACTGAAAGAGAAGGACTAGCAATCCTGAAGGAACTTCAGTAGTTGAAGGGTCTTCCTATCTCCTCCAGTGAGGATCCTTGCTGCTCTCTGAGTTTGGTTGTTTCCTTGTTTACATTTTAAGATCCAAACTAGGTAACATTATCAGTGCATCAGATGATGCTACCAAGTTTGGGTAATGAAACATCTGCAAGACAGCAACCAAACTCAGAGGGTACCAAGAACTCCTCATTTCAATCTGAGCTGCAAATATTTTCCTTTATTGATACTTTCAACAGTACATCACTTAGGGCAGTGGTGGCTAACCTTTTTGGGTTCCTGTACCAGTACCCAGAAGGCAATGCACCCCTCCATGTCCTCTGTGCATGCATGCGCAATTCCCCCCCGCCACCCCCTTACCTGCACTGCGCATGTGCATGCCTTCCAGCTGATTTTCGGCCCATTTGAGGCCTTTTTTAGCCTCCTAGAGGCTCGAGGAAAGCCTCTGCAGCCTTTGGAGGCTGAAAAATGGCCCGTTTCATAACTTCCGGTATTTCTGGAAATACCGGAAGTGATGAAACGAACCTGTGGCACACGTGCCATAGGTTCACCATCACAGACTTAGGCTCACAGGCTGAATGAGAAGAATTGGTCCCAAGTCATCAACTGGCTTCTATACATAGGACAGAATTACAAGCTGGCCTTCCTCATTTATAATCTAGCACCATTATATTGCACTAGCCTGTCACCTCTTGTGGTCTCCATTTTACTTTTTCACGTAAATAACATAAGGGAATTGGGAATTTTCTCTCCTCACGTACCATTTTCCATTTGTCTCTTGTGATCAACATTACTTTTGTTTCCTAATTTTTGGGTCTGTCCCCACTCTTAATTTCTCCATTTCTACAATCCTTACTTACCTGAAGTAGGGACATATTAAGCCATATGGCCTTAACGCTGCAACCTAGAAGGTGTGAAATGTGGCTTCGGAAAAACTTGGTGTTTGGCCAATATGCAGAATGCAGGCTAGTTTACTTAATATATTTCGGCAGCCTCTTGAGGCGTTTTTGAGCTTAAAAGCTTGAAAAGTGTACTGGCAATATTGGATTTTTTTTTTTTTTGACAAAAAATTAAAATATACTCTATTTGGTTGCGGCCTTCAGCATTTTACCCCTCTGAGTAAATAAATAATCAGGCACATTATTAAATACCTGTTTCTTCCAGGTTTTTGATGTCCTCTCCAGAAACATTTTCTCTCTCTAGATGTGTCAAGGGAGGGGAAAAAAAGGGGTGGAAGAACCTTTCAATATTTTAGTTTTACCTTTTTCTCCCTTCCTCACTTCCATTTCCCCATACAGATGAGTTTTGAAAAGCGTCTTTATTCCATTTGACTGTGCTATTATGTGCCCAGGCATTCAATAGGACTTGTGATTTATGATATGTATGCGGCCTTTGTTGTACTTTCTTCTGTCATCTATCAGAACGAGGAGCTGGGTTTGATAATTCTTGGCAAATGGCTTTTTCAGTTTAGAATGTCAGCTGTCACGCTGTCAGGAAAAGTTATTTCTGTGGGGACAACCTCCCTCCCCCTCCCCTTATTAATAAGGCAGCGATCCTGGCTCTTTATTATGGCTCCTTGCTAAGGAATACTTGCTGTGCGGAGGGAGAAGTGCAACTTATAAAAACTCCCTGGGACGATGCACTTCAGAATTCTAACCTCTGTATCTAAACGTACAGGTGGCCCTTGAGTTATGACCACAACTGAGCCCAAAATTAGCGCTTTGCGCGTATTCACATCAAATGCGTGCTTCACGCATGCGCTCTGCGTTTAAAAAAGGCAAGCCCATACTTACCTTCGACTTCAGCCCCTGTGAAGAAAGCAGCTGAGGCTCAGAAAACGGCTGCTGCGTGAACCAGCTGCGCTCTAAAGAAAGGCATAAAGCACAGGAAAGAGCAGGGGCAGGCGGGCAGGCCCACTTCCTCCTTGTAGCAAACTGTTTCGGAACAAGTCAAACCAGTCCGAACCGGTAGAATCCCACCCCTGTAAGTAAGACAGTCGTTAAGTCAGTTTTGCTCCACTTTACAACCTTCCTTGCTACATTTGTTAAGTTAGTCACATGGTTTTTAAGTGGATCCAGCTTCCCCCTTGACTTCGCTTGTCAGAAGGTCGCCAAAGGGGATTGCAGGACCCTGAGAGGCTGCAACTGTCATAAATACGTGTCGGTTGCCAAGTGTCTGAATGTTGATCCCGGGGATACCTCAGAGATTGTAAGTGTGAAAAATGATTGCAAGTCACTTTTTTTTTCCAGTGCTATTGTACGTTTTAAACAGTCACTAAATGAATGGTTGTAAGTTGAGGGAAAAGGTCCATGGCCTGATGATGAACAGGTGGGTGAATCACTTCTAGAATGACTTCCATGGATTAGGGATTCCAGATGTGTGGGAATACAGGTGCACAATCCATTTGTAGCATGGAGGTTTCATTCTTGTTAGGAACGGTAGGTAGTTCTGGATTTACAACCACAGTTGGGGCCGGGACCTCTGTTGTTAAGCGATGCGGTTGGTAAGCGAGGCTTGCCTGATTTTATAACCTTTTTTTTTTTTGGTCATGGTTGTGAAAGAAATCGAGCTTTTCCGTTGACCTGGCTTGTGGCCTAGGAAGATCATAAATGATGTCTCAAAAGTGGGGTTCTCCCCCCCCCTTCACAAGGCAACTAGACTGTTTTTTTTCCTTGAGGAAGAATAAATCATTTCGCGTTTCATCCCAGAAGTTTCATCAGTTCTGATGTTGTGAGGGGTGAATGGAAGGATAGGTACCAACAGTTGAGACTGGATTGGGGTGTGTGTGGAAGGATAGATTCCGATAGGATGGTGGATGAAATGGAAGGGTTGTATTTCTTTTCAGTTCTCAGGTTGTTAGCATTCTCTCTGAGAGTTGTTGAGGCCACTTGGGGGTTTCTCTGTGCCCTCAGGGTCACCTGAATCGGGGTGCAATTGGTTGCGGAATCTGGCTGGAACTACCGAAAGGATTGCGTTGCAAACCGAAAATAGATGGTGTCTTATTCTTCCCTCTTTGGTGGGTGAAGCTGCTGCTGAAGCTTCTTGGATGAGAAGCGAAACGTCTTCCTCAAGGGAAAAAACCGACCCAGTCGCCTTTTGTAAAAGCGCCTTGGAGACAACTCTGACCTGGATGACTGAGAATCTCCACAAATGTCATAATCAGTGATGGTGTCTGGAATGCTTCAAACATCATAAATACCTGCCAGTGGCCAAATTTCGATCACGTGATCGTGGGGATGCTGCAACCATCTTAAATGAGAGGACTGGTCATAAGTCACGTTTTCCATGTTGTTGTCAAATGGTCGTCAGTCAAAAGACTACCTGTGTTACCTCACAACTGAGACCAGGGCTTGGGCAAAACAGAGGTGGCATGCTGGCTGGTCATGAGTTCAAATCCTCGTTTATAGTTGCTGCTTTGTTTTGCTGCTGGGTTATAGGTCCTCTCTTGTCTACCTGAGCCATTTCTATCAAGGTCTTGTCATTTTATACTTACGGGTAGTCCTTGACTTACAACCACTGTTGAGCTTGGAATTTATGTTGCTAAGTTGAGAAATTTGTTGAGTGAGTTTTTTGCCCCATTTTACGACTTTTCTTGCTGCATTTGTTAAGTGAATCACTGCAGTGGTTAAATCCGTAACATGGTGGTTAAGTGAATCTGGCTTCCCCATTGACTTTGCTTGTCAGAAGGTCGCAAAAGGGGATCACATGACCTCAGGAAACTGCAACCGTCATAAATATGAACCAGTTATCAAGCATCCGAATGCTGATCGCATGACCATAGGGATGCTGGAGTGGTCATAAGTGCAAAAAATGGACATAAGTCACTTTTTTCAGTGCTGTTGTAGCAATAGCCATAGCACTTAGACTTATATACCACTTTACAATGCTTTACAGCCCTCTCAGCGGTTTACAGAGTCAGCCTATTGCCCCCAACCATTTGGGTCCTCATTTTATGGACCTTGGAAAGATGGAAGGCTGCCTTGAGCCTGGTGAGATTTGAACTGTCAAATTGCAGTCAGCCAGCAGTCAGCAGAAACAGGCTGCAGTACCGCATTCTAACTATTGTGGATCTTTGAATGGTCACTAAATGAACTGTTGTAAGTCGAGGACTACCTTTATATGAGTAACACACACACACTCACACTCACACACACACACACACACACACACACAAATACTAATGTTTGTTTAGCTTCCAATAGCACTAATGCCGTGCTGGGACACATCAGGTGTCCCTGGTCTCATCACCCTGAAAAATTTAGGAAGAAACCATAATGGCTTCCAGATTATGGAATACTATCTCCTAAGAAGTATGTGAAGGCCCCTATCATGCTCTCATTCCTGAAACAGATTCAAATGGTTTTATTTATACTGTATATTTGTTTGCTTACATAAATTCAACCTCTCCAGCTGCCCACTCTTGCTGGACTCTGGGCAGCTTAGAAGGTTTTATTGTACGGATTTATTACAAGAATTTATTCCCACATGCCTTTGTTCCCAGCTGTGAGCACCTGTCTTTGGTTTTTATTTGAGTTTACTTTTGATTGTTGGGGTTATTTTTTCCCCCTTTTTTTGATTTTGCTCTGATTTACTTACTGTTACATTTTTGTTTTCCTTTTTATTGATGTTGGAATTGGGGCCGGGTTACAAATGGTGTAATAAAAACAACACATTGGGCCTACTGTGATGTCTGTATCTGGAAAGTAGATTAAAGTGTTTGAGAGCATGGCTTGGAGCAGACAGGGGCATCTGTAGATATAGTGGGAGTCCACATAACTTAAGCAGGGGTCTCCAACCTGTTGAAGTCCACAAGTCTTAAAGTGGCCAAGGTTGGAGACCCCTGACTTCAAGAATGCTGGGTGGGGAATTCTGGGAACTGAAGACCACACATTTTAAAGTTGCAGAAGTTGCTATCCTTTCTTCCTGGAGTCCCTGCCAGGCCTGTTTCTTGATCTGGTTTACCTCAGATCTACCAGACTCTAGTTCTGCCAACAAACACCCACCTTCTGTACCTATAGTCCTCGACTTATGACCATAATTGAGTCCAAAATTTCTGTGGCTAAAGGGAGAAAGTTGTTATGTGAATTTTGTCTCATTTTACAACCTTTGTTGCTGTGGTTGTTAAACCAAATAACTGCAATTGTTAAATTAGTAAGATGGTTGTTAAGTAAATATAGCTTTCCCAATGACTTCGCTTGTCAGAAGGTCGCAAAAAGTAATCATAGGACCCCGGGACCCTGCAACTGTCGTAAATACATACCAGTTGCCAGACGTCCAAATTTTGACCATGTGACCATGAGGATACTGCAATGGTTGTTAAGCGTGAAAAATGGTCATAAGTACTTTTTTCAGGGCAGTTTGAACGGTTACGAAATGAACTGTTGTAAGTCAAGGATTTGCCTGTATTTGTGAGGTGTGTACAAGTAGATAAATTTCGGTAGAATAAAAAGGTTGGAGTTTTTTTTTTCTTTGAAATTTCCACAGGTTTTTCTCTCATTCTCTCTCCATCAAAACAACAAAACAGACCTAATTGATTGCGGAATCATTAAACAGTTCAAAATATTGGCAGGAGGAGAGATTTATGCTAAAGATTTAAATGTTCTAGTTTTTCCTTCTCTCCAGCCGTATCAACTATTGGTTGTGTATTAAAAACTCATTTGGATACAGAGTGGATTTGTCAATGAGTTGTATTCTAATCAATGGAAAAGTTAGGTCTATCCACCACTTTCCTGGGAAACACAGGATGTCCTCATTTACTGACCATAATTGTAAAGTAAAACATCTTGTGGCGATATAGAGTTGTGACAGCTGTTCTGGCTGTGGTCATGAAGCCAGTCGTCTGTGGTTGTTAAGTGAGGCATCACATGACTGCGAGCTGTGACCTCCTGCTGGTTTCTCCATTGATTTGGCTTGTTGGAAGCCAATTATGAAACATATGGGTGGTGATCGCATGACTATGGAACGTTGCAGCTGTTATAAATATGCGCTGATTGCCAAGTGCTCGACTGTGAGAATGCTTGCAATGGCCATAACAGAATAACAGAGTTGGAAGGGACCTTGGAGATCTTCTAGTCCCGTGATGGCGAACCTATGGCACGCATGCCACAGGGGGTACACAGAGCCATTTGTGCCAGCACACAAGCCCCAGCCAAACGTACCTGCACTGCGCATGCGCGCACCTCCCAGCTGATTTTCGGCCCGTTTGAGGCCTTTTTCGGTCTCCCAGAGGCTCGAGGGAAGCCTCTGCAGATTTTGGAGGCCGAAAAACAGGCCCGTTTCCTCACTTCCTGTATTTCCAGCACAGGAGCCCAAAAGGTAAGCCACCACTGTTCTAGTCCAACCCCCAGGTTTCCAGCTCAGGCAGGAAACCCTCTACCAGGGGTGTCACTCGATTTCATTGAGAGCCGCCTCAGGGTTGTGTTTGACCTTGGGGTGTATATGTATATGGCCAGGGTGGGCATGGCCAACATGACATCACTCATGTTGGGGGTGCCTGGAGTGGCCTGAGCTCTCTGCCAGCAAAAACGGGCTCTCGAGCTCTGTTTTCGCTGGCAGAGGCACTGCAGGCTGGTCCATCACTGTTTCCAAGGTGGCCTCGTAAGCCAAATCTAAGCACCCAGGCCTTGAGTTTGACACCCTTGCACTATATCATTTCAGACAAATGGTTGTCCAATCTCTTCTTTAAAACCTTTAGTGTTGGTGCACCCACAGCTTCTGAAGGCAAGTCGTTCCACTGATTAATTGTTTTAACTGTCAGGAAATTTCTCCTTAGTTCTAAGTTGCTTCTCTCCTTGGTTAGTTTCCACCTGTTGCTTCTTGTCCTGCCTTCAGGTGCTTTGGAGAATAGCTTGACTCCCTCTTCTTTGTGGCAACCCCTCAGATATTGGAACACTGCTATCATGTCTCCCCTAGACCTTCTTTTCTTTTCATTAAACTAGACATCCCCAATTCCAGCAACCGTTCTTTATATGTTTTATCCTCCAAACCCCAACTTCAAGGACTGTTTCCAAAGCTATTTTTTTTCCAGCACTGTCATAACTTCAAGTGGTTGCTGAATGTGTGGCTAGTAAGTGAGGAGTATTGGTATATGGTTTTTTTTAAAACCCACTCAAAATAGACATATTTATGTTAAGCCTTTTTTTTAAGGTCAGCTAAATCTGGATTATTCAATTAATTATGATTAAAGAACTCATGTATGAATCTAGTGTCTATATTTCATGGCTGCTTCTCACTTTTTTTAAAGACTTGCTTGTTTTGTAGCGTCATCAAGTGCTTGTATGCATGTTTAAATTTGTATTTTTGACTTCTTGCTGCTGGCAAATTAGCCTATAAATATTTAAAATATTTAAATTACTCATGTTCATCTAGCATTTATATCAAGACAAATAACAAGTCTAGAGCAGAAATCCATGCAAAGTGTTATTGTCTCCCATATGGGCAATAAAGAGTCCATATTAAGAATTATATTGTGCCACTTAGAACGAAAGACATACTATATTTTCTGTTTTTATTATGTTTGCAGACAAACAGCAGCTCTGTTTAAGACAACCAGCTCCTTACTGGGGAAGCATGAGCCATGTGACCATCTATAGAGGAAGCGAAGGCCATCTGGGAGGTGGCATGGGCTCTTCTCTTGATGATAGAGGCAGTCCTCAATTTACGACGATTTGTTTAGTGACCATTGACATAGTTGTTAAGCGAATCACTGAAATTGCTAAGGGAATCACACCATCATTAAGGAAATCCACCTTCCTCTTTTGATTGTGTCGGAAACAGGCTGCGAGGGTTAGAAATGGTGATCACATGATCCCAGGATGCTGCAACCATTTTAAATATATACCGGTTTCCAAGAGCCTGAATTTTGATCACGTAACTGCAGGGATGCTGCGACGGCTGTAAGTGCGAGGACCAATTTAAAGGCCCTTTATTCAGCAGCATTGAAATTTTGAGCAGTCACTAAATGAATGGCTATAAATGGAAGACTGCCTGTATAGGTGTTCCATTCTCGTAAAGCCCATCTGGGGATCGTCACAGAGAAATGAGTGTCTTCTGTTTTCATTTAAAAGCAGATTTTGTGTATAAAGGGTCTCTTTCTGTATTGGACAGACCCATCCTGAGGATCAGAATTTTTGTTTAGGGAGGATTTAAACAAACAGACGCAGAGAAAGGCAACGGAGAAGATAAGGGGGACTTTTATTCAAATCCAATGAAGAAGAATTGAAGGAAGCGGAATGCTGATCCTTGAGGAGACAGAGGGAAGGTACAACGGCGCTTGAAGTCCCAAAGAGGGTCTCTTATCAGCCTAGACTGCCAGATGCTGAATGATGGCTTAAGTTAAAAAAAAAAAAAAGGCAGGTGCTGACTGTATGCTAGAAAGAAACTTCCTTATACAGGTAATCCTCGAGTTATGACAGTTTACTTAGTGATTGTTCAAAGTTACGTGATAACCTCCGCCCAGGTATTTATGATACAGTTCTGAAATTCCGAATATTGCAGCACCACGGTTACGAACGACCGCAGAAGTGCTGCAACATTCGCTCTGACTATTCTCCAGGGGTGGGGTTCAGAAACCGGCTCGTGGGTGGGTTGGGGTCACTTTATTTCAGCTTGACAGCCATTAAGTGAACTGTTGTAAGTTGAGGACTACCTGTAATCAGTAGAACTGTTTGTCTTCAGGAGTTGTGAGTCCTCCAACTCTGGAAGTTTTTAAGAAGAGATTGAACAGCCACTTGTCTGGAATGGTATAGGGCCTCCTGCTTGATCAGGGGGTTGGACTAGAAGGCCTTCAGGGTCCCTTCCAGCTCTATTATTCTGTTGTTTTGCTATTCCCCTGCTAGGATTTTGTCTCCAGCCTCCCCCCACCCCACCCCTGCTCATCCCTGTTGCTTCTCTGAGCCTGTTGCAGCTTGTCTGAAATCTTCTTTAAGTGTAGTGCCTTCAGCCGGGTGTTAGAATTTCCACTTCCTGTCAATACAGCTTCAGTTCTGTGATGATTGTGGATGCCGAGGAATTAGAAGGAGGCCGAGACAGGCAATGTTACATCAAAGAGCCTTTGCTGGAAAAACAGCAGGAAGCTTTCCTCTCTTGGAGCGGTATGGCTCCGGGAAGCTGGGCAAGCAGCCTCGGATTGACTGTGCAACTGTCATCCTTTAAAGTATGGTGTGATTTCAAGTGAAAGACTCAACTGACACCACACAGCGGCTCCTGGAGCGCTGCAGGTTTAATAGCTCTGGGGACAGGAGAGCAGTGCCGAGACCTGGCAGAGCAACAGCAATTGACTTTTAATCCACTCCTTCCTGCCAACTTTCCTTCCTGATTCCTCCTGGGTGCACAAGAATGCCAGCCCGAGTTAGATTAGAAAGAGACAGAGCGCGCAGAACGCCGCATCCCAACTTTTTTTCATACCGCCGTCCTGTGACTTTGAAGCGACTTTATGGCGTCACTGTGTCTGTTTGACATGCAGGCCAAGGGGCGTCCGAGGCTGGCTTTGGGGACACGGTTCGGGAGAAAAGGGCGTTCTGATTTGGCAAGGTCTAACGCACAACAATGCTTTTGCGCGGGAAGAGGTGGAACGTCGGAGCTTATCAGAGCTACAAACTCTGATAAGGAAACGGGAAGATCTCTAGATGAGGCAGCAGGCTGGAAAAGTATGCAAATGAGGCCATTTCGACTGGCGCAACTGCTTCGTTGCCATGAGACATAAATTCGTCAAAAACCCCCGTTAAAATCATCCCTCTCCAATACGGGCATTTAAGTTGATTGTGGCCAGATTGATGAGTGGTCCAAAACGGACCACACATCAAGAAGGCAACAAGTTGTTTATATATATAATCTTTTGGTCTGCCCAAGTGAATAGATCCCAACCATGCAAACACACACACATACATACACAAGCACACCACACCCAATTACAGGATTTTCTTTCAAGATAAGCAGCGGGCGTGCAGTGTGAAGCAAAGGAGTAAGACGTAGTAAGCCAAGCAAAATAAGGGAGCAAAAAGAAAAGGAAATACTGTAGTTTTCGACTTACAACAGATTTGTTTAGTGGGTCTCAAAATGGGATCACATGACCCTGAGGTACTGCAACCGTCATAAATATGAATCAATTGCCAAGCGTCCGAATTTTGACCATGTGACCACGGGGAGGCTGCAATGTTTGTAAGTGTGAAAAATGGTCATAAAGTCACCTTTTTTCAGTGCCGTTTTAACTTTGAACGGTCACTAAATGAGCTTTTGTAAGTTGAGTCTCCCTGTACTTTTTTTCCTGCCAATTCAGTCAATGGTTGTGAAATCACTTCTACCAATACTTTTAGCTTCCTGGGATATTATCATCCATCAGATTAATTCAGCAGCATTTCATTCTTGATCCTGTCTGTTCTCTTACTACAAACACCTTTTAAGAACCACATTTCTACTGCAGGGAACAATTTTTTATGCTCCTCCAGGTGTAAGTGACTTCCACTTCTGTGTAACCAATTAGGCAGGATCTTGCTGTTATACACAGCTTATTTTAACAAACATTAATTTTTAACAGCGGATCATATATTAACCATTTTCTTTCTGCCAGTACTTGTAATTTCTTAATTTCTTCATCCATTTCCCTATGTTCAAGTACCATTCTACCAAGGAATATATTTTTAACTATTTGCTCTAATTCTTTGATCTTTATTATTTATTGCAGTTATTTTATGATATCTTTTTGAAAGATTGCAGTGTACAGGTAGTCAAGTTATGACCACAAATGAGTCCAAAATTCCTATCGCTAAGCAAGGCAGTTGTTAAGTGAGTTTTGCCCCATTTTACAATCTTTTTGCCACAGCTGTTAAGTGAAACTTTGCAGCTTTTAAGTGAATCATGTGGTCATTAAGTGAACCTGGCTTCCCCATTGACTCTACTTGTCTTGTTCTTAGAGACTCCCTGGGCACAATGAGGTCCAGGGGAGATGCAACCTTTTTGGAGCAAACTATAGATTGCTGAATCACTATCTGCAGAAGAGTTGAGTGCTTGCTGCCTAGAAGACTTTAAGAATGCATGAGGCCATTTGTAGTTGAATTATGCGACTGTAGAGCAGTGTTTTTCAACCTTAGCAACTTTAAGATGTCTGGACTTCGACTCCCAGAATTCCTTAGCCAGCATAGCTTTAAGACAAGGGTCTTCAAACTTGGCAAGTTTAAGACTTGTGGACTTCAACTCCCAGAATTTCTAAGCTAACATGACTGGAGGAGGAATTCTAGGAGTTGAAGTCCACAAGTCTTAAAGCTGTCAAATTTGAAGACCTAAGATGTTGGGACTTCAATTCTCAGGATTGCCTGGCCAGTGTGACTTTAAGACATCTGTAATTCAACTTCTAGAATGTCCTAAAGATTCAAAACAGGGCTCTCCAACCTTGGCCACTTTAAGACTTGTGGACCACAACTCCCAGAATTCCCCGGCCAGAATGCTGGGTGGGGAATTCTGGAAGTTGATGTCTACAAATCTTAAAGTGGTCATGGCAGGAGATCCTTGCTTTAAGATAACTGGACTTCAAAACTCTTAAAATTCCCTAGCCAGCATAGATTTAAAATGTTGGGACTTCAACTCTCAGAATTTCCTAGCTTGTGTAGCTTTAAGATGTCACTAATTAAGAATTCTGGGTATTGAAGTCCTGACATCTTAAAGGTCTAAGGTTGAGAAACTTTGCTATAGAGAGCAAACCAAGAGGACAGCAGACTAGAAGTCAGTTCTCACTATAGCTGCAAGGTTATCACAGGCCTTTCATAACAGACAGTGGATACTGCTGGTCTGAATTTTTCTTAATTTAGGAATTGGACAGCCAGACTCGTTATCACATCGAAGAGGCTGTCAGCATACTTCTGTGATTAATCTCCTGCATTTGGCTCTGCAGATAGGATTGCACACCCCATCTTTCCAGAAAGAGATAGGTTAGGAGTGGGCGGCTACGGCCCCTTTACAACCTGTGGACTTCAACTCCCAGATTTCCTGAGCCAGCATGGCTGGCCCAGGAATTCTGGGAATTGAAGTCTACCAGTTGTATAGGGTCCTTAGAATAGAATAAAATAGAATAGAATACCTTTATTGTCATTGCATTCAAAATACAGTGAAATTTGAAAATTAGCTGCTCACTCCTGCACAAATTCTGCCTGGGTTTGATCCCTGTTGTCACCAAAGTCAAGAAAAGCAGATTTCCAACAAGCAGGGGTTTCTAAGTAGCCTTTAAAAAAAGCAAACGATGATAAAACTGAGCTTTACCAGTCAGGCAGAGAAAAACTAAATGAAGAAAGAACTTTTCAAAAATATCCACAGCTTTATTTCCAAATGATGCCTATATTAGACGCAGCCCCATAAAACCTAAAGAGGATTTATTTTTTCCTGATAGAAGTGTATAAACGGAAGACCACGGACTTTTTTTTTTTTAATAAAAACAAAGCTGTAACCAAGTACTTCAGTGTCCATGCTAACAACTTTTAAAATCAATTCTTCCTTGAGATAACTGATTTATGAGACACCTACTCTTCTGCAGGCAAAGCTAATCACAATTAACAAACAAAGCAGTGGGCAGCAGTTACAACACGGAGCAATAAATCTTCCAGGATTAGAAAGCTCTCTTAATGGGCTTTGAAAGGAAAGCTAAATGTGCAAGATGGAACGAGTGTCTTCTGAGACCTGTTCAGACATAACAGGAAGCCATGGCTTGTTGCTAATGAATGAACTAGTGAATGAATTGCAACAGCCCTTAGCTTCTTATACTCCTTTCCCTTTCCCTCTTGGCTGGAAATATCTGTGGAATCCGAATGGGAGGAACCTTGGCTTGTTTAAATTATGATTAATACATTCTTTCAGATCCTTGGAGTCAAAAGGGTTAAAATGTCCCTGGAGATTCTCAGTCATCCAGATCCTGGTTGTCCCAAAGGTGCTTTTTCAAAAGGCAGCTGGACTTCCTTGGTTTTTTCCTTGAGGATGTTTTGCTCCTCATCCAAGAGGCTTCTTCAGTTCTGACCGAATGGTGGTGTCAGCACTATTCTGATTGATTGAACAAGGTTACAAGAATCTCAGCAGACTGTCTGCGTTTCCTTGTGAATAGCAAGATAAGGTTCCTGGGGGGGTTGAGCTCCCCCAGAAACCTGGAGTTCCCACAGCTTGAAAGTCTCGAACAGGTAACAGATAACAAGAGTTGGAAGAGACCTTGTAGGTCATCTAGTCCAACCTCCTGCCCAAACAGAAGACCCTACACCATTTCTGACAGATGGCAGTCCAAACTCTTCTTGAAAGTCTTAAGTGATGACACTCCCACAACTTCCGAAGGCAACTTCTGTTCCATCGGTTGATTGTTCTCACTGTCAGAAAGTTTCTCCTTATTTCCAGGTTGAATCTCTCCTTGTTCAGTTTCCATCCATTATTCCTTGTCTGCTTTGGAGTCAGCTCAATGACTCCAAATGGGGTCTCTTCTTCCTGGCTAAATAGAAATTCTACCACAGTGTCCCTATGAAGTACTGAGCCAAGTTTGTTTAAAATCATGGTTAGTTCGGTATGTCCTAAGACCCTGCCCTATACACAGTGTTAAACACAAATTAGCTTCATGCTAACTTAGCATGACATATGAACCCAGTGTTTGAGAAGTAGGGTGACGCTAGCTTCACTTAATCTTATTGGCCATTTCAGAACAGAAAATGATTTGTAACCTGTGGTGGTTTTTTTGTTTTGTTTTGGAACTCAGTGGCATAAACTAAAAATTAAGTCCTTGAGTTTATTTTGCTTAAATTTGTTTGATTTTGGTTTCATCTGGTCCAAAGACCCAGTTAATGTCATTTCCATGGTGCTATTTATTGCTGGCTTGTAAAAACGGTTCTCAATTCTGTAACTGGCATTGATATATTTTTTAAAGACTATAGGTAGTCCTTGACTTACGACCACAATACAGTCCAAAATTTCTGTTGCTAAGCAAGGCAGTTCAGTGAATTTTGCCCCATTTTGCAACCTTTCATGCCACAGTTGTTAAGTGGATCACAGCAGTTGTTAAGTGGATCACACGGTTGTTGAGTGAAGCCGGCTTCCCCATTGACTTCACTTGTAAGAAGGTCACAAAATATGATCACATGACCCTGGGACACTGCCACCGTCATAGATATGAGTCAGTAGCCAGGTGTCTGAATTTTAGTCACGTGTCCACGGGGATGCTGCAACAGTTGTAAGTGTGAAACATGGTCATAAGTCACTTTTTCAGTGCCATTGTAACTTTGAATGGTCACTAAATAAACTGTTGTAAGTCAGGGACTACCTCTATGATATGTTCAGTAGTGTTATTACAGGACTGCTGTTCTGTTCTTGTGGCTTCTCACTTCCTCATCTTTCATTTCGTCCAGCAGCTGAATTTGTTGGGTGGATTTATGGGGCAATCTATCTAAACCTGCAGAAAGAAAACAGTAATATGTAAACAATCTTATTTCTTTTGAATAGGAAAAAGACTGTGATATGGTCTTTGGGGGCTGTTGATACATCATAATGTAAATGGGAAATGCACACTGAAATATGTTCTCGGTTTTATTTTAATTTCCCCGTAGGCTATAATAAATACAAGTAATCCTCAACTTACAACCGTTTGTTTAGCAACCAGTCTAAGTTACAACGGCACTGAAAAAAGTGACTTACAACCCGTCCTCATACTTATGACCACTGCAGCATCCCCACCATCATGTGACCCAAGCTCAGGTGCTTGGCAAGTGGCACGTATGTGGTGGAATCATCCAGAGATAGCTATTTGTGATACTCCCAGCCGGTTTCCAACAAGCTAAATCAATGGGAGAAGCCAGATTTTAGAGTGAACTGCAGGTAAATTTTTCCCTGTTCAGTCATGATTGATTCTAGGGCACGGTGCTCATCTCCACATTTTTTTGCCTGAGGGGAGCATTGTCCAAAGACAATTTCTATGATTATGTGGCCAGTAGAACTATACATCAAAGGTGTATAGCTGTTACATTCCCACCCAAGTGGTGCCTATTTATCTACTCGCATTTGCATGCTAGGCCAGTAGTGGTTAACCTTTTCGGCACCGAGTGCTGAAACGGAATCCCACGTGTGCCAAAAAGGCACTGAATGCTGAAATGCACGTGCATGCGCCGGAAACTGGAAGAGCAGCTCCCTGCGTGCGCATGCGCTACAGCCACCTGGTCTTCCAGCTTCTAACGCACATGTGCGTGCGAAGATTAGCTGGCCGGCTGGTTTCTAATGTGAATGCGTGCGCTTGCCAGCTAGTCTTCATGCGTGCATGCACATTAGAAACTGGAAGACCAGGTGGCCAGAACGCGCATGTGCTGGAAGCTGCTCTTCTGGTTTCTGGCACTCCCAGAAGAGCAACGGGTGTGGCTGGCGTGCCCGGAGTGATGGTACTGCATGCCATTTCCAGCATGCGTGGCATAGGTTTGCCATCATAGTGCTAGGTGAACAGGAATTGGGAGGCAAGGAAAGGGAGTTCACCCCATCACACGGCGCTTGGGTCTCAAACCCGGGCTGTCAGCCTTTCAGCTGACAAGCTTCTCAGCATTTTGAACCCCTGAACCATCACAGGCTAGAATGAACTGCAGTGACCCATTAAAAAACTTAAAAGCTTAACAACTGTGACAAACCATATCATAAAAATTGGGTGTCACTCACTTAACGACCGCTTTCCTTAGCCACAGAAATTCTGCTCTCAGTTGGGCTTGTAAATTGAGGATACCTGCAAGCAACGACAAATTCTAAAATGGCATCTTTTTTCTTCATCTGGCATTTGAAGAAGGTTTCTCGGTGATTAGGTTACACATAGAATGTATTGTCTAATTTTGAGCCCATTTTAAGAAACCAGCCGGAATGGAATCCAATCACCTAGAACATTGAGGAAAGTGGAAACAAAGCCATGTGAGGAATGTTTGAATGTTTTTAGTTTAGAGAACAGATGATTTTTTTTTGGGGGGGGGGAGGGAGGGCAAGGGAAAGAAAAACATACTTCAAATTCCATAGTTTGGTCTCTGCCATTTCAGGAGAAATAAAAAGAGTGGATAAAAAAAAACAAGTCAGTGGGAATGACAGAATAGGTGATTTTAGCTAAATATTAGGAGGGGGAATTCTAGTGAGCCACGGTGGTGCAGTGGTTAGAGTGCAGTACTGCAGGCTACTTCTGCTGACTGCCTGCTGACTGCAATTTGGCAGTTCAAATCTCACCAGGTTTGGCAGTTCAAATCTCAAGGTTGACTCAGCCTCTTCCATCCTTCCGAGGTGGATAAAATGAGGACCCAGATTGTTGAGGGCAAGAGGGTGACACTGTAAACAGCTTAGAGAGAGGGCTGTAAAGCACTGTAAAGCGGTATATAAGTCTAAGTGCTATTGCTAGTGATGCAGAGTTTGAATTTGTCTGAAATGATATAGGGTGTCCTGCCTTAAGCAGGGGGTTTAGGGTTAGGTCCCTTCCAACCATAGTCCTATCCCTATCCTCTCCAACTTGACTCGATTCGACTCCAGTCAGAGCTGAAGAAGCTTCTTGCATGAGGAGCGAAATGTCTTCAAAGGAAAACCAAGAAAATCCAGTTGCCTCTTGAAAAAGAATACCCCTCTTGCGATATTCTATTCTAAGTGTTGACAATGGTAACCTCTTTCTCTGGAATACAGGTTGTCCTTAATTTAGAAATATTCATTTAGTACAAAATTACAACAGCACTGGCTTACGACTGTTTTTTCACACGTGGGACCTTGTGGCCATGTGATCAAAATTCGGATGCTTGCAAGTGGCGTGTATTTATGATGGTTTTCGGTGTCTTGGGTAATGTGGTCCCCGTTTGCAACCTTCTCACGAGCAAATTCAATGGGGAAGCCAGATACCGCTAGCAACCCTAGGGCTAACTTAACAACTGCAGGGATTCACGTAACAACCGTAGCAGGAAAGGTCGCAAAATGGGGTAAAAACTCAACCCCTGCCTCGCTTAGCCACCGAAATTTTGGTCGTACGCCGAGGACTACCTGTATTCTGCCAATCTGTTTAGAAGAAACCGAAAGAATGAACGAACAAACTTGGGGGACTTTTTTCCCCCCTTCTTAAATGCCTTTTTGGGTCTCTTTAGATGAAAAACTCCTTTTTTATGTGTGTGTGTGCGTGTGTAGAAAAAAACAGTTGGAGTGTTGTAGAGACATCGGCTTCTCTCGGGCGATTAAGTGAAGACTTGCTCATCAGCGCCTGATTGCTGCCGGCATCTGTATTATGTAGATGAAATTAATCAAGGCTAAGGGTTAAACTTTTTCCATTTGTTCAGGGTTGGAGTATTTTTTTTTTTTACCCCCTCATGAAATCAGTTGGAGTAGTTTGGCGGGGAGGAAAATTGCTTCTGATGGTTATTTCTCCGGCACCCGCCCCTCTGTCCCCATTCCCCCCCCCCCCCAAAAAAAACCCTGCTTTATGAAGTTTTTTATAAGCTTGGCAAAACAGGATCTCCAGCCTTTTGCCGCAGCAGCAGCAGCGCTGATTGGACAAGGCCATTTATGAAACCGTGGTAGGTCCGAGTCGTCGTAATGATTAGGAGGTAACAAGGCATTTAATGCGTCCAGTTGCCAAGCTTTTGGGGGAGAGGGAGAGAGGTTTCGAAGAAGGAAACGGATTGCATTAACATATGAGACAAAAGACGTAAACCAGGTCAAAACCATTAGAATTGGGCGGAGCAGATACAGGTAAGTCCTTGACTTACAGCCGATCGTTTACTGATCCTTCAAAGCAGTAGTGGGATTCAATTTTTTTTACTACTGGTTCTGTGATTGTGGCTTGGTGGGTATGGCAGGGGAAGGATACTGCAAAATCCCCATTCCCTTCCCACCCCACTAACCTGCTTTCCAGCTCCGTTCTCCTGTGCAGGGCAACCAAAGAAGACCCAGCCAATCAGCTGGGACTCAATGGGAGGCAGAGAATAGATGGGGGCGGGGCCAGTCAGAGGTGGGATTTGCTGGTTCTCCGAACTACTAAAATTTTCCGCTACCGGTTCTCCAGAACTGGTCAGAGCCTGCTGAATACCACCTCTGGTTCAAAGTTATCACAGCACTGAAAAAAGTGATTTATGAACATTTTTCACACCTACAACCAGTTTTTCACACTTACAACCAGCATTCTCATGGTCAAAATTTGGATGCTTGGCAACTCCTATTTATGATGGTGGCAATCCCCTTTTGCAACCTTCTGACAATCAAAGTCAATGGGGGAGCCGGATTCACTTAACAATCGTGTTACTGACTTAACAACTGTATTGGTTCACTTAACAAACATGGCACAAAAGGCTGTAAAAATTCACTTAAACAAGTGTCTCACTTAGCAACCTAAATGTTGGGCTCCATTATAGTAGTAAGTCGAGGACTACCTGTGGTGGGGAGGGTCACTCATTGTCTGTATCTCCTTGAAACAGTAATTTCTACTGGAGTTGTGCAACTGGTCTCTGAGATCCTAGACTACAGTAGGTGAAATGGTGCTGGTTGTAGACAAGGTCTGTGTGTAAAGCAGTGTTTCTCAAACTTAGCAACTTTAAGATAGGTGGATTTCAACTCCTAGAATTCCCCAGCCAGTGCCTAGTTTGAGAAGCACTGCTCTAAAGCTTTTTTTTTTTAAAGGTTTATTTCCAAATGCTGCTGAACCTTATGATTTGGCCAAGTAACACATTGTGTGACTAGGTACCTCCAGATCCTATGGCTGAAAAGAGGGTTAACAATTAGCTTTCACCTGGACTTAACTCTTTATGACACATAGGTCACTTGGATAATTCGTAACACCTGGATATCTCAGTTATCTCCAGAAACCCTGTTTGAGATATCACAGGCAGTCCTCATTTAGCAACTTCCTCATTTAGTGACCATTCACAGTTATGTCAATCATGAAAAAGTAACTTAGCAACCAATCTTCACATTTATGGCCTTCACAGGTCTGTAAAGCCAAGAAAGTAAAAGTGAAAGTACAGTTGCTGTTCACTTAAGCAACCACTTTGATGGTTGACCGAATGGCCAGTCCCAATTGTGGTCGCTAAACAAGGGCTACGCTGTGCTGTCAAAACAAGGCATTGCCCATTTTAACTTTGGATTTTTAAATGCCCACGTTTTGCTAGGAAGAAGAATTGTACATATTTTTTTATACCCAGGTTTTATTTTTTATTGTTGGTATTATCTTTAATACATTAATATAGCTACAGGGCACTTATTATGCTAGTTAAGAAATTTGCAGAGATTGAATTTTCTGAAAGAGTGTGGTCAGAAGACAACCCAAATGTCAAGCACACTAATCCGAATAATAGGCAAATTAAACAAATTGAGTTAAAATCCGAGGCACTTGATAGCAGCCTAGGGCTCAAGTACTGGGGAACTGAGCATTAGAGTTGGATTAATTAAAGATTCAGGCATACACACGGGTCAAATCACAAAAGTTCCACAGCAGTAGTCTGCTATAAGGCACAGGTTTTTCGTTCTTAGTTTGTAGAACATCCTTCTGATAACAATTATTCTCCTGTAGTAGAGTTGGACGCAACTCAATTAGACACATTATTGTTGGGACCGGAAGAGAAATTACTATTAAAAATATATAATTATTTATTAAATTTCAACTTAGAAAGGGAGATAAAAGGGCCAATGTTAGCTTGGGCCAAAAATTTCGGGCACAATATTGAGTTAGAAGATCGGGAAAAAATATGGAACAAAAATTATACTTTAACAAAATCCACCGCATACAAAGAAAACCAATACAAGATGTTTTACCGTTGACATTTAGCCCCAACAAGACTTGCAAAGATGTATCCCAACCTCAACCCTAATTGTTGGAAATGCAAACAAGCGCAAGGTACTTTTTTCCATGTCTGGTGGCTGTGCCCGGAAATTAAAAAAATATTGGATTAAAATACAAAAATGGCTAAACAAAATCACCCACTGTTGAATAGAGTTGTAGCCTGAATTGTTTCTTCTGGGGATCATTAAGGGTAAATGCCCCCAAAAGATTAGGACTATACATATTATTATGGCACCAAGAATTGCACTAGCACAAGCTTGGAAAATGTCTAACATACCATCGGATTGCTTAATAATCCAAAAAATTTTCAAATGCGCAGAAATGGATAGACTCACCATAGAACTGAATAAGAAGGAAAACTCAGAGTATTATGCCACTTGGAACAATTGGTATCAATGGATAGACAGTAGAAATATGAAAGGTATAGGTTAAAAATAAGTTTAATTTTTTTTCTTTTATCACATGTTGTATGTATATGATTAATAAGAATCTGTTGAAATGGATGAACATTTGGAATGTATGAATATAGACATGATTTGTTTTTGTACTGTCAGAAAATGATGGTAAATTGTACCAACTTATTTTCTTTTTATAGATATATTTGTATTTTAATATTTTAATTTCAATAAAAGCTTTTTTAAAAAAAATTAAAAAGTAAACAAAAGAGCTATCTGGACATATTCAGAAGTAGACCTTTTGCTCGTTAGGAGATTGACTTTGTAACTAAGCATCTTTGTGGTAAGCCACTTGTATATAAACAGGGAGCAAACCCTTCTAACACTGATTACGTTACCTAGTTGGGTAATGAAACGTCTGCAAAAAAGCAGCCAAACTCAGCAAGGACTCCACAGTTCAACCCCTATGCTAAATAGTTTCCTCTATTAAGCTTCTCTGCATTTGACCATTCTCTTGATCTGGACAAATGATGCGTGTTCGTGGTGCTGCAATAGTGTTGGCCTTTCTGGATCGTCTGAAGGTCACTCTGATGTCTCTTTCAATAGATTAGGGTTTCTTAATGGTGCCCATGCTTGTCTAAAGCATTCTGGAAGTCACACATCTTAAAGTTGCCCAGTTTAGCGAGCACAGTTGCAGCTGGAAGGGTTTCTTGAAAGTCAAGATTTTTCGAAGTCGCAAAAGATAAAGTGAAATGTTCCTCTGCTATTTAGCTTCTGCCCCTCTGAAGAAGCGATGGTGACCACTGGAGGTAGCAAGGAAGAGCCAAGTTGAATGAGGAGAGACCAGACATTTGCTAGACCAATACTTGAATACAGCTCATCAGTCTGGAACCCGCATTACGTATCTGATATTAACACAGTTGAGAAAGTCCAGAAATATTTCACAAGAAGAGTTTTCCACTCCTCTACTCGTTGCAGAATACCTTATGCCACCAGACTCGAAATTCTAGACCAGGGGTTCCCAACCTGGGGTGCTCGCACCCCCTGGGGGGGGGGGCGAGACGATATTCCAGGGGGTGCGAGAAAAGTCCAGGTAAATAATAGGATATTGGCTATATGTTGGCATTTTTATTTATTATTTATTTCAGGGGGTGCGAGGTTCGAGTGAAATTTCTTTAGGGGTGCGGGGAGAAAAAAAGGTTGGGAACCACTGTTTTAGACCTAGAAAACCTAGAACTACGCCACCTTCAGTCCGATCTAAGTATAGTATATAAAATCATACATTGCAATGTCCTACCTGTCAATGAATACTTCAGCTTCAACCATAACAATACAAGAGCAAACAACAGATACAAACTCAAGGTTAATCGCACCAAACTTGATTGCAGGAAATATGACTTCAGCATCAGAGTGGTCAATGTCTGGAATACTGTACCTGACTGTGGTTTCTTCCCCTAACCCCAAAAACTTTAACCTTAGACTGTCTACTATCGATCTCACCCCTTTCCTAAGAGGTCTGTAGGGGGTGTGCATAAGCGCACCAACGTGCCTACCGTCCCTGTCCTATTGTTTCTTTTATTTTTTATTTTTGTTATAGGTATCCATGTATTCATAACTACATTTTTACTTATACCTATTATCTTGTAAGCAATTGACAAAAATAAATAAATAAATTACTGGGAGAACCAGAAGCAACTTGGAAGATGTTGCTGGCTAAGGGAAGAGGAAGGGAGGAAAAATGACTTAGTGTAGATGTAATAATTGAGCTTTTATTTTATTTGCATACTGTAGTATAATCCCCTATATAACTCCTCAGAACTGAATCTCATTGGATTAATTGGGATTTCATTCCAGCCTTGAACAGGTTGAATGCAGTTATATCATTGACTGCAGAATTACTATTATTATATTAAAAAGGGATTAATGGTATAGTATATATTGTTTGTTTAGTTTTTTGCTCTTAGAGCATGGATTTCAAGATGCTTTTTGGGTTGTTATATAATTTATTGGTTTTGTTCTTTCGATGCTCGGCCTCTTAGCCTGATTCCCCCCAATTCAGTTGTTTAGTTTCAGTCTGTTTTCGTTACTTTTGTTCTTCTTCCTCACGTGTTACTAGGGAAGGGAATACAAAAAAAACTAAGGAGACTAAGCAGGGAATCCCAGCGCTGCAGGGAAGTTGAATAACATGCTAGAACAAAGCACTGGCAAACCCATTTCTTCTGTCTGCATGGGCATCTCCATCGTTAACTGAAAGGGCGCTCAGCCAGAAGGCGGCTTACTTTAGAGAGCTCTTCATGTGGACTTGAAACTGAAATGGAGAGCAAGGTTGCCATAGTTCTCAGCTAGAAATGCAGAGGCTGGAAATATAGGGGGCGTGCATAAGCGCACCAACGTGCCTACCGTCCCTGTCCTATTGTTTCTCTTATTCTTCTTTTATTTTTCTTATATGTACCCATTTCATGTATTCACAACTATGTATACACTTATACTTATTATCTTGTAAACAATTGGCAAATCAAATAAATAAATAAATAAATAAATAAAAATATGATAGCAATAGCACTTAGACTTATATGCCGCTTCACAGTGCTTTACAGCCCTCTCTAAGTGGTTTACAGAGTCAGCCTATTAACCCCAACAATCCGGGTCCTCATTTTACCCACCACCTCAGAAGGATGGAAGGCTTGAGTCAGCCTTGAGCCTGGTGAGAATCGAACTGCCAAATTGCAGGCAGCTGGCGGTCAGCAATAGTAGCCTTGCAGTACTGCACTCTAACCGTGGCTCATGAACCTCTTTGTGTGACAGCTGTGCGAATGTGCATTTATAAAGCAAAGTATCGGTAGGTTTGCAGAAGCTGAGCAGCTGCATTTTCATACTGAAGAATAGGATTTACAGGTAGTCCTCGACTTACGACAGCAGTTGGGACCAGAATTGCCGTTGCTAAGCAAGGTGATGGTTAAGTGACTCAACGCCTGATTTTGGGAACTTTTTGCTGTGGTGGTTGAGCGAAACACTGCAGTTGTTAAAGCGAATCATGCAGATGTGAAGCTAACCCAGCTTTCCTCACTGACTTTGCTTGTTGGAAGCTAGTTGGAAAGGTTATAAATGGGGATCACATGACCCCGGGAAACGGCAATTTTTGTAAATATGTGGTAGTTGCCAAGTGCCTAAATTCGATCACATGACCATGTGGATGCTATGACAGTCATGAAGGTGAGGTTTGGTTGTATCACTTTTTTCAGTGCTGTTGTAATGTCAAACGGTCACTAAACGAGTAGTCATACATAAAGTGAGGACTCTTTGTATATAAAGTTGGGAATTTTGCTAGGGCAAAAATGTTGTTCCTGATTCCATTGCCCCATCATGTTTCTGGTACCTTGATGACCCACTTTAAGAGGTACTAGAGATAGTCCTCAAATTATGACCACACTTGAACCCCCAAATTTATGTTGTTAGGTGAGAAATTTGTTTTGTCCTATTTTACGACTTTTCTTGCCATGTTTGTTAAGTGAATCACCAAAGCGGTTAAATTAATAACACAGTCGTTAAGTGCACCTGGCTCCCCATTGTCTTTGCTTGTCAGAAGGTCACAAAAGGGAAACACATGACCCCGGGACATTGCAACCGTCGTAAATATGAACCAGTTGTCAATCATCCAAACGTAAATCACGGGACCGTGGTCATAAGTGTGTAAACCGTAGTCATAAACGTAAATCATGCTGCCATGGTCATAAGTGTGAAAAATGCTCATAAGTCACTTTTTTCAGTGCCGTTGTAACTTTGAACGGTCACTAAGTGAGCTGTTGTAGATTGAGGGCTGCCTGTAGTTTTTACTGTCTTCAGCTAGATCAGGTGTCTTCAGTGTGGTAACCCAATCATTTGAAAAAAACGAACAAAATCCAATTTTATATTGTTTTGAATGTGATGTTTAGAGTCTCATCTATGAGATGGGTGGCTATGTATATTTATACATATTTATATATAAATAAAATAAAAGGATTAATCCATTTCCTTAATAACAGTGGCCTTGCTTGCAAATGGATTTCTTTTTTTAGCAAAAAACAACAACCACACACACACACACACACAGAAAGAGAGAGAGACAGAGAGAGAGAGACAGAGACAGAGACAGACAGAGAGACAGAGAGAGAGACACACAGAGAGACACACACACACACACACACACAGAGAGAGAGAGAGACAGAGAGAGAGACTATTTGCCCTGCTAAAAGCCTTTTAAAACTTGCCACCAAAGCGAAAGAACCTTAGAGTGCTCTCCAGCTACTTGTCTTTTGTATTCTGTGTGAGAACAAGAGTAATTCAGTTACAAGTTCACTTTTCCCATTAGGCAAGTTACATTTTAATCAGATGTAACGTTTTTCTCAATGCAGAACACAATGGAGTATGAAATGTAACTCGCGGCATACACAGATAGTGATTTCTGCTCTCTTGCTCTTCAACCATTTCTCTCCCAGTCAGCGTTTATAAATCTTCGAAGACGCCAGTGATGACACTGGAGATTAGATGAACAGGCAGGATGCTTCCTGCTAATCCTTCTCTTCCTTTGTATATTTCTGATTTGCATGAGGAGGACAAGTGGGATGTACATTTTCATCTTTAGGTCTAATCAGTCTCCCCCCACCCCCACTCGAAGTTCAAATAAATGGTGGTCACTTTTGATTGTAGATTAAAACTCTTCACCCGTTTTTTTGTCCTTCACACAATCCCTGTCAGGCTGAAATGGTAGGCAAGAGAGGACCAGGTTAATGGAGATGCACCCAGCAAGTTTCTTTCCATTTTTTTAATCTTCAAGCTCACAATGTTTGTGGGATTCATCTTTTGTCAAATTCTGGCTGAAGCTGGATCTAAAGAAAGCTTGGAGTAATTGTAACTGCCCTGGCCCTGGGAATTGCAAAGAAGAGAGGAAGTCGGTTTAATGTTGGGTGCACTTTTCTCCAATACATTGATTGCTAGATGTTTGGATTATTGCTGTTTGTTTATCTCAGTTTACCAAAATAAAATCAGTACTCAACTCCCTCCATATTTGGCTTACTGATGCTAAATCTTGTTCCTAAATAAAATCTAACTCCCTTGAGGTAGGGATCCCATTGTATTTTAGGTACTGTATTTTAGGCTGCCTAAAACAAATCCTGCACCTATAGGTGGTCCTTGACTTATGACTGTAATGGAGCCTGGAATTTCCATTGCAAATCATAACGGCTTTAAGTTGTACCACACGACTGACCTGATGTTATGACTTGGTCTGTAATGATTGTTAAGTAAACACTAAAGCTATGAAGCAAAAGGGATAATTGTTAAATGAATCAATGCATTCTTAGGGGTCGGTTTAAAAAATCTATTTATATTTCTTTATCACATTTATTTGCCGCCCATCTTATGGTTCAAGGGACTCTGAAACCAGCCCAAAAAACCAGTTTCTTACAACAAAAAAAGCTCCAAGCGCCCCAAATGGATGCCACTGTTGAAACTTGGGAACCCAAAAAGTCCTTTGGGGGGAGGGTCTGTCATAACTCTGAATGATTGCTAAGTCACCAGTCATTAAGTGAGGAATGCCTGTAATGGTTCAGGAAACTGGTCCAAAAATGATATTTGTCCTTATCCCAAAGATGCTTTCTCCAAAAGGCAACTGGACTTTCTTGCTGTTTTCTTTTACTTCTAAACCTTTCGCTTTTTGTGGAAGAAGCTTCTTCAGTTCTAACTAAAGTTCTAACAGATCTGAAGAAGCTTCTTGGATAAAAAGTGAAACAGTTTCAAAGGGGAAAAAAAAACCCAAGAAAGTCCAGTTGCCTTTTTGAAAATCATCTTTGGACAACCATGACTTGGATGATTGAGAATCTCTTTGGACATTTGCCCTTGTCCTACCAACAGTCACCAGCTAATGCTGTAGATATTTTGGGCTTAGAAATTTGAAGTCTGGAGTGAGTGAAGAATATAATGGCTGAGCATAGAGTAGAGCAGGGGTCTCCAACCGTGGCAACTTTAAGCCTGGCAGAGTTCAACTCCCAGAATTCTGGGAGTTGAAGTCTTCCAGGCCTAAAGTTGCCATGGTTGGAGACCCCTGGATTAAAGAACAAGAAAGATCTGAGTTAACTTGTGGTTTAGTTTACCGTGTCCTGCTTCACAAGGTCTATAGGCAAACATTGACAGGTACAGAAGTTCTTTGTAAAGGAAAATAAAAACTAGCATTTCAAGATAAAAGAAGGCTTTTCCTTGACATGCTAGTTTTGCCTCTACATAATGGCAAGCTTGGCATGGAAAAGCGTTCAGTAGTGTGGGAGTCCAATTTGAAGTGGTATAGCCTGGCACAGGCTTAGAAGTGAGATAAATTTCTTAATGAATATTAATGGGCTTCCATTGTCTTTGTTAATAAGATTTCTGCTTCAGGGGCAAGTGGGTAGCCATCTACCCTCCTGTTTGATTTACGCTTGGGGGTAAATTCCTCTCCTTAGTTGAGGGATTCCCAAGGGATTGGTTCAATTGTTATGCACAGATTGTGTTGCGGTGGAATTTGGAATTCTGTCAGTTAACAAGATCCAATTGCCAGTTAAGAGGGTCCAGATCACACACTAGAAGCTTGACAGCTAAAGGAGAAGAAGAGGATGGGGTGGCAGCAGAGGGATAAAATTGCTGTTTGGCACCAGCTTCATCAATTCTCTGCATTTCCTGAAATATTTGCCCCAAATCCAGTGATTTCAAATGCTTTGTGTTGACTTTGGAGAACACAGCGGAGAGGCACTGCTCCAGAGGCAAATAATCACAGATGAGGTAGCAGCTATTTGAAGGAAGAACCTAATATAGCTAAGTGTTTTGGGGTTGTTGTTTTTTTTGTTTTGTTGAATGAATAAAACATAAATAAGAATTCATGAATGGGGCTTACAGCAACTTACTCTCACCTTTTTTTCATCTCTCCCCCAATTGCTCTGGTGAGTTAAAAAGAAGACAAGACATGGAAGAACCCCTATTCAGCTAAATTTTTCTACTAAATTTCTGTTTCAGAAATTCTGTTAGCATCCTCAGCTGACTCTGATAACTGATCAAGAGTTTTGTGTCGTTCTCAAGTGGCCCCCAAACTATTGTATATAATGCTTTAATTCAGAGGGTCTCCAAACTTGGCAGTTTTAACTCTTGTGGGCTTCAGCTCCCAAAATTCCTCAGCCAGCCATGGGAGTGGGCGTCCACAAGTCTTAAAGCTGCCTATTCGTTCATTAATTAATTAATTAATTCATTCATTCATTCATTCATTTTCTATTGGAAACCCCTACTTTAATTTATTTATTGATATTTATTTGTAGTTTATATTTCTTAACCATTCATCTCCCTCAGAGGGGACTCTGGATGTTGTACAACATCATCATTAAAATTAAATATTAAAATCAGAATAATTTAGGTTTAAAAGTTTTTAAATTACAAAAACAACCTTATAAAAATTTCAGAAAGTAAAAAATTCTAAGATGGGGGATTAACAGTTGTTAACACAGGTGTGTGTGGGAACAATCAGCCCCATGGTTGTGTGGGGCTCTGTGTCCACTATAGAAGGCTACCACAGCCACATTTTGACCCCATTGTGGAAGGCCAAAAAATTGGCGGCTTTTTTTGACCCAGGTAATGTGTTCTTTCAAACTCTTCCAGGTTGATGGGAAGACCACGTATCTTTTCACAGAGGTTTGCATCTGATTCCCAAAACATGTCGGTCTTCAAAATGAAATTAGGTTGAAGCAATCATGTAGGGCTGTAGTTCGACCATTTTGTTGAAAGGCCAAAATTAAAGTTGCACGCCTTGCCTTTGCTTATAAAATAAAAACCATTGCCATTAACTTTGCTATTCCCTGTCCTAAGTTGGATTCCTTCCCAGTTTCCATTCCTGGTAAAATCCAAAGCTGTACACTTAGTCCTGGACTTACGACCACAATCACACCCAAAATTTCTGTTGCTGAGCAAGACAGTTGTTGGTTAAGCTTTGCCCCATTTTGCAACCTTTCTTTTTACATTGGTAAGTGGATCACTGCAGTTAATTTAGTAATACAGTTGTTATTATTATTATTACCTTTATTGTCAGGGCACAACATGTGTACAATGGGATTGGCTGAGCCTCCCTTCATGCACCTCTGCTCCAAATACAACTCACAGTGAGGACAGAAGTCCCTAACCCAGTCCCAATCTTATTATTGTTAAGTGAATCTGGCTTCTTCATCGGCCTTGCTTATCCAAAGGATCACCAGGTGACCATATGAGCCCAGGACGCTGCAACCGACATCACTACATGCCATTTTGTCCAATTGTCCGGATTTTGATCATGTGACCATGGGGATGTTACAGCGGGTTGTAAGTGAGACAAATGCTCCTAAGTCACTTTTTTCAGTGCCGTTGTAACTTCAAACGGTCACTAAACGAAGTGTCGTAAGTCGAGGACCACCCATAATGTGTTGCAGCTTGCAGCATTGATTAGACGTAAGGCCACAGGTGATTATTGGTAGCTGAAGGAAGGGAGTGACATCTACTTCGGCCTGTCATGATGCAAAGGACAGCTGTAGGAGCAAATAATTTATATTTTCTCACAAAGGGGAACAGGTACAGCACCACAATTGAACTGTCTTTTTAAGAAAACAGGGAATGCCACGGTGGGATTTAATTTTGTGCGTGATTTTTGAATCAAAGAGCTGCTTCCCAGAACAATTTCCTGCCTTTGAATGGCTGTCCGAACATTAATAGGCTGTTGCTGTGCGTTTCCTTGTCATTGCTAATATTTCTTTGACCAAAACTATTGAAGCAAAGAGAGGCTTTTTTTCTTCTTCTTTTTTTATTCTTTTACCTTCCTTTATAAAGGAATGGCTCGGCTCTTCTTTCTCTCTTGCTTTTTGTTTCCTCTCAAGGTGACGCATATCAAATTGATCACTGAAGGTGGAGGGGGGGGGGAGAGTCTTTTAAAAATGTAGAATAATTTCTTCCTTTTCCTCCATTTCCTCTTGGCTGGGTATGTCGTGTGTGTGTGTGTGTGTGTGTGTGTGTGTGCGTGTTGTGTATCCACACTTTGGTAGAACATCAAATGTTTGGCTCCGTATTATATCAAAGCTCGGTATGAAAAACGGTCCCTGACAGGCCTGCAAATGGTTTAGTTACAAGGCTGCTTGAGCCAGCTCTTATTTGTAAATGACAATTTTCTACAGCAAAATATATGCTTAGACTTCAGTTGTCGAGCCGTGGATGGCAGCCAGGAGAGGAATAATTGAATTTTAATGCCGCTCGGTTTTAAGGTGATTTTATTTAAAAAGGAGCGAATTAAGTCACCGAAAGATGCTTAGGGAAGGGGGTTTGGTGGGGCAGGGAAGGGAAGGGAGATGACATCGCAGCCAACTTTTAATAGCGTTTGAAATTGGATGGTGTTTAATTTGTTCCATGCTCAGTCTGGCTTTCTTTTGTGGGCGAGGCTACTCATTGTAGCCCAAATGCAGTGCAGACCTTAAAAGTTGGAGTTTTGTTTTTTTTGTTTTTAATGTGTCTGCATCCAGGCATATGATTCGTCTCTGGCTGCAAAGAGATGCCTGCCAGCATTCCTTAAATCGGTATTTCTTCCTAGAGTGAAAAGAAAAACAGTAATATTTGAGTGATCAGAAGGTTTGAGAGCTTGAGGCTTTATGGGCTATGGATTTTGACTTTTCCCATCAGTCACATGTATGTGTAAAAGTTGGCTCTGATCCTTCTTTTTCTACAGGCCTGCGACCATTAACTCTGAGCAACTTTCTGTAATGAATTGACCCAAGTCTTCTTGTATCTCAAGGCCCCAGAATTGAAGATGCATAACTCCCAAGTGTCCTGTTGATCTGCATAGGGATGGATGGATGGATGGATGGATGGATGGATGGATGGATGGATGGATGGATGGATAGATGGATGGATAAGGGAAATGCTGTCAGCCTAGTTTACTTAGACTTCAATAAGGCATTTGACAAAGTAGACCACGGTCTACTTCTTTATAAGACAGAACAATGTGGGATAGACAATACCACCATCAGATGGATTTGAAACTGGCTGACCAACTGCACCCAGCAGGCAAAATTTGTGGGAAAAACAAAAATCCCTCTTGTTTATTGTAAAAAACACTGGAAGTTTTTAAGAAGAGATTGGATAACTGTTTGTCTGAAATGGTGTGGAGTTTCCTGCTTTAGCAGTGGGTTGGACTAGAAGACCTCCAAAGTCCCTTTCAACTCTGTTGTTCTATTTTGTTCTGTTCTGAATGAATGAATATAGGTAGTCCTCATTTAGCATCTGACCTGCATAGTGACCATTTGTGGTTACAACAATGCTGAACACTTTGTGACTAGTCCTTGCATTTGCAACCTTCGCAGGAAGGTAAAGCAAAGGAAAAATGGAGTAAAATCATCAAATTGGGATGTTTCACTTATCAATTGCTTCACTTAATGAACATTACTGGTCCCAAATGTGGTTGCTAAATGAGAACTACCTATACGTGCAAATATACATGCATACCTTCAAATTGCATATGCAACCACAAAAAGATTTGGATTTATCTTGACTAGAAGATCAGTTGTAGGACAGGCATGGACCAGTTTCAGCTGTATGTGTTTTTCTGTGTCACTTTTTCCCCTCTGCCAGCAATGTGTGTTAAGCACATCTGGATATACAATCTTCAAGAGGAAAGGCAGATGCATTTTGATTCAGAGAGCCAAAGTCAGATGATGGCTACAGCTGCCACTTGGGTACCCTCGTGTTTGTGGGTGGGATGTGTTGCAATTTCCTTGCCTTTCAAAAATGGATAAGTATCTGGGTTTCACCTGTATCTGCCAGGAACTTACAACTTCCTTCTAATAAACAATTTTCTTCTGCAACATCTTGGTTATGTCAGCAACTTTCTGATAAATGTGTTTCCATTTTCCTTGGCTTTGTTGTCAATTCTTTCTCCTTTGCTCCAAAGTAGAATATAGAACTGAGCATATGTAGAGAGAGAAAAAAAATCTGAAATTCAGCCGAAGATGTTGCTTTAATAACTATGTCTTTACCTTATATGGAGACTAAAATGAAGAACGGTTGCAGGAACTGGGCATGGCTAATCTAGTGAAGAGAAGGACCAGGGGAAACATGATAGCAATGTTCCAATGTTTAAGGGGCTACCACAGAGAGGAAGGGGTCAAGCTATTTTCTAAAGCAGAGGTCCTCAACCACCGGGCCGCGGACCGGTACCGGGCCGTGGAGCACTCTCTACCGGGCCGCAAAGAATTTTTTTAAAAAATGGCGGCTTTCTTCACCTTCGGTGAATGCTGCTGGGATCGGGGATCAAGGACACAAATGAAAGAAGAGGAGGGAGGAAGCAACCGAAGCCTGTCCTTCTCTCTGGGTCAGCTCTCTCAGTCGCTCTCTCGCTCCTCCACCAGCACAGTAAGAAACTGCTTTAAAGAAGCGGGGGGCTTTTCCTGTCACCGCAGCTTCCCGAAGCGCCTGTTTCTCCCCACTCCCACCCGTCCACTCGCCCGCTCTGCCTGCCTGCCTTCGTTAATGGTTGAATCGGAACAGCTTCAGCTGAGTAAAAGAGGCGAATAGTTATTATTCTCAGCCGAAGCTGCTCCCAAACAACCAGAAACTAAGGCAGGCAGGCAGGCAGGCAGAACGGGACACTGTGGATTGAAGCGGCGTGGGTGGGGGTGGGGGTGAAACGGGCGCTTCGAATAGCTGCGGCGACAGGAAAAGCCCCCCTTCTTTGAAGCAGTTTCTTCCTTGGATGTGGTGGAGCAGCGAGAGAGCGGCCTCCTTCTCTTCTCCCTTCTCCCCCGCTCCCCCCCGGTCCTTGCAAAATTTTCTGCTTGAAACCGGTCCCTGGTACAAAAAAGGTTGGGGACCACTGCTCTAAAGCACCCAAAGGCCAGACAAGGAATAATGGATGGAAACTGAACAAAGGAGAGATTTAACCTGGAAATAAGGAGAAACTTTCTGACAGTGAGAACAATCAACCCATGGAACAGAAGTTGCCCTCGGAAGTTGTGGGAGCATCATCACTTGAGATTTTCAAGAAGAGATTGGACTGCCATTTGTCAGAAATGGTGTAGGGTCTCTTGCTTCGGTGGGGGGTTGGACTAGATGATCTTCAAGGTCCTTCCAACTCTGTTTATCTGTTATCTACTGTTGAAAAATACAGGCAGTCCTTGACTTGCTTATTGATTGTTTGAAGTTACGACCTACCGGAAAAAAGTGAGCCACAACTTGGTTTAAGAGTTATTGGTGGTCATTAACCTATGATAGTTCATTTAGTGACTGTTCAAAGTTACAACAGCATTGAAAATAGTGACTTACAAGCTATTTTTCAGACTTACGACTGTTGCAGCATCCCCATGGTTCTGTAATCAAAATTCAGATGCTTGGCACCTGACTCATATTTATGATGATTCCCGTGTCCTGGGGTTATTTGAGCACCTTTTATGACCTTCTGACAAGCAAAGTCAATGGGGAAAGTCAGATTTACTTAACAAAAGGTATTACTAACTTAACAACTGCAGTGATCCACTTAACAACTCTGACAAGTAATGTTGTAAAATGGGGCAAAATTCATTTAACAAATGTTTTGCTTAACTACAAAATTTGGGACTCAATTGTGGTCCTAATTTGAGGACTGCCTGTATCTTGTGTGTGATTCATCTCTTGATCCATCCTTCAACTGGAAATAGGATTGCATCTTTAGTGGTTAACCATCTTGTCAACTATATGAAATCTATAAAACTTTGCATTAAAATACCCAGCATAGAAGACAACATACGTTTTAAGGTCATGCATATCCATTTTTATGATATAACTGTCACCATTTTGGAAAAGACAATCACTTTTATATGAGAGTGAAGGTAGAAAGGTCTCTGTTGAGATGGTTCAGTCTCAAAGGAGTTTTTTCAGGAGGCAACTGGATTTTCTTGTTTTTTTTCTTTTGAAGAAGTTTCAGTTCTCATCCAAGAATTTTCTTCAGCTCTGATTGGATGGTGGGGAATGGAAGGATTTATACTCCTTGCAGACAGATGGTCATTTGCATTCTTTTAAGAGAGTCATTGAGACTGCTTGGAGGTTTGTCTGCATCTTCAGGGTCTGAGTAGTGCAAATGGGTTTGGAGTCTTGTTAGCTGCAGGAGGTTTTCTGCCCTGTGTCCCTTCACTGTTGAAGACAGGTGCAGGCTGTTGGGGATGAGTCTATGTTGTCTGCATTTTGGTCAGAGCTGAAGAAGCTTCTTGGATGAGAAGAGAAACATCTTCAAAAGAAAAAACAAGAAATAGGGCAGAAAACACCCTGCAGCCAAAAAGGCTCCACACCCATTTGCACTACTCAGGTGACCATGAGGACAGAGATAAATCTCCAAGTGGCCTCAAGGACTCTCTGAAAGAATGCAAATGACCAGCTGTCTGCAAGGAATATAGATCCTTTCCTTCCTCACAATCCTGTCAGAGCCGAAGAAGCTTCTTGGATGAGAAGTGAAATGTCTTCAAAAGGGGAAAAAAAACAAGAAAGTCCAGTTGCCTCTTGAAAAAGCTCCTTTGGGACAACCATGACCTGGATGACTGAGAAACTCCTTAGAAGATTATCTACAATCTAATGGATACTTGTATTCAAACATTAATACATACTGAATCATTGCCTGGTTTAATCAAGCATAGATTTGGGGTTATTTGTTTACCTGTTAGTGTATTGATTAATTTTTCTAATTGATGGATTGCAGATCTGGCCTGTTCTAATTCAGAACACTGTAATTTGGAATCTCAGCTGTCTTAAAATGTGTTATGTTATCCTTTGGGAAATGGTCTCACAGGAACAATTCGTAATTTGTTTGTCAATGAATTATGAGATACTTTCCTCTTTCAAATGCACACGTGTGGTGCCCAATTGCAATTTGCCTGTAAAGAGGAAGGAAATAAATCTTAAAAGATGTAAAAAGTGAGGCAACCATTCTTTCTTTTATGTCCCTCCCTAATGATTGCAAAGGAAACAGGTGGGTTATCATACCTCTATTTTGGGGGAGTTGTAAATTTCTGGAGACTTAATGCACAGTTGACTACAGGTGAGAGGGTTGAAAAAGTGTCTCTGTACACCCTCCACATTTGGTAGGGAAGGATTCTTTTTGAACTTTGAGAACAGAATGTGATCTATGGCTAAAATGGCATCAGGAGGCAAGGTGTGGCTCTGGAAAGCTAACCCAGGAAAGATTATTATTCAGACAACCCCCTGCCTAAAGACAAGTTAGAGTCATAAATTGAGCCTGTAATTTTGGTCGTAAGTCATGACGGTCGTAAAGCCATCACCATGTGACCATGCCCGATGTTATGACCTTTTTTGCAGTGGTCATTAAGCAAATGCTGCGTTAAGTGAATGCCACAGTCATTAAGCAAACCCATTTTCACTCTGGAGTGGGTTTTGCCAGAAAACCAAAATTAATACTATTTACTAAAGCCAGTTTGAGCTAGTGGTTAAGGCACCAGGCTAGAAAGCGGGAATCTGGGAGTTCTAGTCCCGCCTTAGGCATGAAAGCCAGTTGGGTGACTTTGGGCCAATCACCAGGAGGCGGTGAGTTCTAGTTCCGCCTTAGCCATGAAAACCAGCTAGATGACTATCTCTCAATCCAACCCACCTCACATTGTTTATTGTAAAGAAAATAGGAAGAAGGTGTGTTGGATATGTTCACTGTCTTGAGTTGTTCATAAAATAATAAAGGTGGGATACAAACAAGTAAAATAATAAAATACAACAAAAAATGAAAATGGGGCGTTAAAAATGACTGTAAATGAGGCCCATTGCAAAGCACTCAAAATGCAATTGTGTGTGTGTGTGTGTGTGTGATGTTGAACTTTGGGTCATAAATCCCCTTTTCAGAGTCCATAGTAACTTTGAACAGTTGCTAAGTAACTAGTCATAAGTCGAGGACCAGCTGTAGTAGTCCTTTATAGACTTTCCAGTTGAAGCGAGCCACTGGGTCTTCTGTGTGGAAGAAATCAGTTCTGTAGTTACCCAAAGGCATTTCTGATTGTTGTCTCAGCATCTTCAGTGGGCTTTAGTATTGAGTTCCAGAATGTATCAAGCACGTAGGGCTCCAAAGGGCCGGTTTTGGCAAGTCTCGAGAGACGCATCTACCAGAGAACTGGTCAAAGGAGTGATGTTGCCATTGGAATCCAGGTTACATTCTTAATCTTATGGTAAGAGTCAAACGCATGGAAGCTGAATATGGTAGAGAACCAACCTAGAACTAAACCAACGTACAACCATTAATCAATAGAATGACTTGATTCCAGAAGTTGTGGGTGCTCCATCACTGGAGTTTTTAAGAAGGGATTGGACAAACCGTTTGTCTCAAATGGTATAGGGTTTCCTGCTTGAGCAGAGGGTTGGACTAGAAGACCTCCAAGGTCCCTTCCAACTCTGTTATTCTCTTTAGGGTGCTCATCATTTACCAGCTGGAATAGAATAGAATTATTTATTAGCCAAGTGTGACACACAAGGAATTTGTCTTGGTGCAAATGCTCTCAGTGTACATAAAGGAAAAGATACATCCATCAAGAGTCAAGAATCCTCAGGTACAACATTTAATGATAGTCACAGGGTACAATAAGCAATCAAATCATACTAGGAAACGATCAATATAGATCATAGAGTATATGAATGAAGTTTTAGTATGAGTGGAATCGTTTTGTGGATTAAACACATCGAGAGCCTTCGTTCACAAGTGGATAAAATGCTAACATGTCTTCGGTACACCAACCAAAGGGTGAGAAAGGCTCCCCCAAGGCCTAGCTCCAAACCAGTTGTTTGTGCACCATTCAAGTTTTCCAAGGGCATCAAGGGCGCTTCCTGTCCAGTGGTATAGACCTGGGAGTCCTCCTTAGTTGAAGATTGGAAAGTTCTTTGCCGGAGTATCATCCATTCAAGCTAAAATCTTCTAGCAATAGTCCCGTTTCCAGGCATAAGAATAATGTTTTCATTGTCGGCTTCGCCTCCTGCTTGCTTCGTACCTCCCACTCCAAACTGGCTAAGCCACAACTGAGACACTCTCACAAAAGCTACTTTTTAATTGATCCTCAGAGAGTAAAGGAGCACTCCTTCACGCAGTGCAAGTCACAACACATTTGCCGCTGTGACCAAAAGACACTCCAGGTTGCTTTCAACACCATTTAAGGTTTTCCTGCAAACCTTGAACGATTTGGGCCATTGTTCTTTCTACTCAGCCCTGTGTTTGGCCCGCCCCTCCTCTCAGAAATCCTTTGAAAGCCAAAAGGGTTTGGGCACAGGTGTAGAGGGGTGTGTGTGTGTCTGTGTGTGTGTGTGATCTCCGTGCTAGAGATTTAAGTCTGCTTCTGTGCAGAGCAATAATTCAGAAATGTCTAAAATAGTATCCCTCAGATCCTTGCACACCTGTCAGACTGCACCTTCTGCAGCCATAGCCATGACAGGTAGTCCTCCCACTTGCAACAGATCTGTTTAGTGTCCATTTGGATTTAACAACGGCACTGAAAAAAGGTAGCTTATGACCGTTATTCACACTTGTGACCATTGCAGCAATCCCACCCATAACGTGATCAAAATCCAGACGCTTGGCAACTGGCTCATATTTAGGACAGTTGCAGCGTTCAGGGATCACGTGATCTCCTTTTGCGACCTCCTCATGAGGAAAGCCAATGGTGAAGCTGATTCACTTAACAACTGGAGGGATTTGCTTAACAACGATGGCTAGGAAGGTCGTACGGTATTGCCAGCGTGATGGAAGCTGTGGATTTTTTCAGGGTGGGGAGATGGAATGACAGCTGTAAATGGCCTTGGGAAACAGGAGGAAGAGCCACAGACTAGACCAGGGGTCTCCAATCTTGGCAACTTTAAGACTTGTGAACTTCAGCTCCCAGAATTCTTTCGCCAGCTTGCTGGCTTAGGAATTCTGGGAGTTGAAGTCCACAAGTCTTAAAGTTGCCAAGATTGGAGATCCCTGGACTAGACAACATTCAGCTAAGAGGCAGTTGAGTCTTCAGAAGGAACGGGGGCATGGCAGACACCTCAGAAGGGACCCTCCCTAGTTGCTTAGAGACTGTAAAGGTGAGGGGAGAGAGAGAGAGGTGTACTTTCAGTCTTGCAAGATTCTGTTAAGGTAACCTTACAATAAAGATAGAGCTAGTATTTCTGGGGGTGCTTCTTGTTTGGATGTCCCCACAAGGTAGCCAAGGATTGCTGTTCTAGACCCTGGGGAGAGAGCACAGCCTCTGCCCTCAAAACAAGGAAACCCCCTACAACTATACTTTTAAGGCAAGGCATTCCTCATAGGTTCTTGTCAATTGTAGCTTAAGTTCCCCTCCCCGCTTTAACCATTCTTCAGAATTTTTTTTATTTTAAAACCAATAAAGGAGAATATTTGTAGCTCAGGGTTGACAGGAGGAATCCTTGGTGCTCTGTGAGCTTGGTTGTTTTCTTGCAGACATTTCCTTACCCAAACTAGGTAATGTATGCTGGTTACCTAGTTTGGATAATGAAATGCCTCTTTTTTTTTTTTAACCTCCATTTTTCATCTCTTTTTATTGCCTGTGGTGTCGTGAACTTCATCATCCCAAAAAGAGAGACATTGAAAGAGCGCCACAATTTTTTTATTTTTTTTATTTTTGGCCTCAGGTGAATACTTTATAAATATTAGTTCCTTGCAAATTCTTTGCCATCAGGAAACCGCCTTACCTACGTGTTTCCTAGGTTTCTGAGACCTGCAAAAAAAAAAAAAAAATTGTCCTTATGCTTTATGCCTCTTAAGTTCTACTTGGAGGCTGTATCCCAGGGCTATTTTGCAGGCCCAAATTGATCAAATACTGCACTTTGAGTATTCTGAACGTGTTAGAGGATTATGAGACAGTAAAATGAGAATTAGGATGTAACTGCTCACTTCCTATATTTCTTCTCCTTTGTGGCTGGTGCAGGAGAATTGGCAGCAGGTTTGGTGGAAGTATCCCTTTGATTAGGTTAACAACTGCAACCAGAAAAACAATCCTCCAAGCAGAAAAATAGTACAGGTGGTCCTTGACTTACGATGGGTTGCTTAGCGACCTTTCGAAGTTGGATTGGACCTACTAACAACTCAGATTTGAAGTTCCAACGGTTGCCCCCTTGGTTAGATGACTGAACTTCGGGTGGGCACGGGAACTGGGGCACATTTACAACCCTTTGCAGCATCCCATGGTCATGTGCAGTGGTGGTATGCTACCAGTTCAGCCCTGTTCAGCTGAACCAGTGGTAAAAATCACGACTGATTCAGCCGAACTGGTAGTAAAAAAAAAAAGGCTCTGATCAGCTGACAGGAGGGGAAAAAAGCTTCCGACAATCAACTGAGAGGATAAAAGACTGAAAAGCGCATGGGAGGGTCGTTCCTAGCTTTTCGTTTCTTCATCCTCTCAGCTGATTGGCTTGTTAGGGATGCTCGTTTTAGGGGTGCGCACGTGCGCTATCACCCACCAAACCGGTAGTGACTAAGGTAGGATCCCACTACTGGTCATATGGCCACATTTTATGATGGTTTTGTCGAAAACTGGCATTTACTTTTCGATTTGCCAAAAACTGCATCCACGTTGGTTCACTTAATAAGTACAAAGCTCAATGAAATGACCGCTGTGAAAAAAAGTTTGCAAAATCAGGTGAAATCACATGATTGACCTGTTTTACAACCATCAGGGCTTATGACCATGGTAGGCAGCTCCATTAGGGTCGTAAGGCAAGGGCTATCTGTCGGGGAAGGATTGGCACCTTTTTCCTTGTTCTAGTTTTCTGCTTGACATGCTTCCCACTTTGACCTTCCATTCTTCTGTCAAGCATGGGAAATCAGGAGTCAAGGCAGTTCAAATTAATACAGGTTTATTGCATACTAACGCTGTCTACAAGAATCTGAACTACTTACAGTCAAAATAGATTGGTGGTAGATAAGGGTCAATGGAATTAAAGGTGGGCTGGATTTAGGTATCTTGTGGGTGCAAAGGGACTCGAGACTTATGATGTGTTTGACTCCTCCCTCAGGCTCGGCCTGATCATCCCCTATATTCTTCTTGCGATCTGAAAGCGCGTACTATAATTTAGTCCCACCATTGCACATAAACCAGGTGCCTTCATCTGCAAATCTCGTAGGCCTTGAATTTATCTGAAATTGTAGTAAGAGTTCACTTGGAGAGCAAAGGCTAGAGCAGGGTAGTGGTATACATATGGGAGGGGGAAGGCTGCCTGCAAAATAGTCAGCACCCAGGCTGCTGTTGCCCTGTCCCTTTAAGACCTCTCCCTCTCCAGCAGAGCAACTGGTGGCTAGAAAGGCTGAACAGAAAGGCAGCTGGGTGTAGTGGTGATGGAGCGTGAAGGCAGGTGGTTTATGAAAATAAAGCCTGAAGCACCCTAAGGCAGAAATCTCCAACTTGGCAATCTTAAGACTTGCGGAATTCAACTCCCAGAATTCCTCAGCCACAGTTTTGAAGTCCACCAGTCTCAAAGTTGCCAAGGCAAACAGAAAAGAGATACTGTTCTCTCACAGTACAACTCACAAGTAGTAGTAGTGGAGAAGCAGCAGCAGGAGCTGTAGTAAAACTGGGGAAAACTGGAGTAGTGAGCAGTGAGTACTACTCTTGGTGTGCTTATGTCTAGTTTAATGAAAAGAAAGATTAGGGGTGTGTGTGATATGATAGCAGTCTTCCAGTATCTAAGAGTCTGCCACAAAGAAGAGGGAGTCAAACTATTCTCCAAAGCACCTGAGGGCAGGACAAGAAGCAGTGGGTGGAAACCTATCAAAGAAAAAAACCAAACTAGAACTAAGGAGAAATTTCTGAGAGTAAGAACAATTAACCAGCAGGATGGCTTGCTTCCAAAGTTGTGGGTGCTCCATCACTGGAGGTTTATCAGAAGAGATTAGATAGACATTTATCTGGAATGGTATAGGGTCTCAGGCTTGAGCAGGAGGCTGGACTAGAAGATCTCCAAGGTCCCTTCCAACTATTACTTTGTTCTGCATTCTGTATTCTGGTTGTGTGTTTGTTGCCTAGAGATCTGTGGGGTTTTGGAGCCCATTGACCTGGATGTCCTGAAAAGAACCTGTGAGAGCGTAGTAATGCAACTTTTTGTCCCCATTTTGCACAGAGCTGACCAACCTTTTGCCAAAGATGCAATAGCCAGTGTATCAAATATGGATTGGGGACTGGGGTGCAGATCCCTGTTTAATCAAGAAACTGCAAGCCAGATTCAAATGTACTTCATTAGCATAAGATGATGAGGGGGAACAAATATGGCTTACGATTGCCTGAGGTGTATGGTGTAATTAAATCACGAGCTTCTGTGGATGTCAGTAAATACAACAAAGAATTGTCACAACCCATCACTGGAGATAGAAGTCCATTCTCATATGTTTTCTACATTTACAGTTGCCTGGTGTTATGATGGGGCAGTTTCTGAAGCGTTCTTCCTCACCTTCAAGTTAAAATGATTGGATATGTTTGGGTTATGAATGGGGTCTTCCCAACTTGACCCTATCCACACAGGATTGGCTCTAAGAGGATCTAAGTGCATAAAAATGCATTTTGTTTAGTTCCAGGTATCTGAAGTCCAGAGATATTACTTGTCACATATCATCCTGACCATCACGGGAGACTTAGTTTGAACTTGCTTGTGGTCACGCTACAAGCCATGTTGAACTGGGGCTGGGAGGCATGCCTAAGAAACTGCTTCAGAATGAAAACCTGTATTAAAAGGAAATGGGCAACGGGATTGGAATGCCCAAATCTTACCACCAAAGACTGTTAACCAAGTAGCATCTCTTTGAATTGAATTGAATGTCCTAAATCAGAGGAGGGCATCGGGCACTGTTAGGACCTGTGGTCTTTAAAACTCAGAATTCCTGAGCTAGCTATGCCGGCTGGCTTAGGAATTCTGGGAGTTGAAGCCCACAGGTCATAATGGGTCCATAGTTGCGCATCCTATATATATTCCTTTTCAGCAGAGGAGATGAATTGTTGTTAATGGGATTAAGCATAGCCTTGGAAAAATATACCTGTGGCAGACCTTGTGCTGGGATAATCTGGAATAATACCCTTTCCCCTCTTTTTAAACTTTTTTTTACAGATGGTCACAAGAACAAAGAAAATATTTGTAGGTGGATTATCGGCTAACACGGTAGTGGAAGACGTAAAGCAGTACTTTGAACAGTTTGGCAAGGTAAGGTCTGATGTGGTTGAACACAACACTCTTCTTTTTTTTTAATGACTTTTTAATGACCTGGACTCCTCTGTAGCTTGTTCTCTCAGAATTAATTTGTGTATCTCTGTGAATGTCTGTGGGTTAAGATGTGCCCACATGAAGAATACCAATGTGATCATTTCTCCTGATTTAAGATTCTTATGTCAGCGGCCTTAGTGGTAAAGTGGGCATTTGCCCATAGAGATGTGTATATATGCACACCCTGCATTAAACTGGTGCTTTGCTGCCTGTTTCTCAGTCTTGACTCCGACCGTCTGAAACTTAGCACACAACTCTGCCCTCTGCAAATACCAAATGTCTCTACCTGTTGAACTTTCTGGCTTTTATCCTTGTGAAGTTAGTGACTTAAGAACATCACCGGCATGGTCGATGGCTGCAAATTACACTTAGGGTATGCTTGGTTTTGGTATTCTGTATATAGAATTGAATTACCTTCTGTGGTGTTTCTTTCAAGAGATAGATATTACACTGCATGACAGACAGGCGGACAGGCATACGTATCTGCTAGCATCCTATTGTTTCACTAGCTCCATTGGAGAAGCTGTTCCTCAGAGAAATCTAATATTTCTTCTTTTTTGGGATCTTATCCAACAAACCTCAGGTTCAACTGATAAGGCTGCATAGGTTATGCTGCAACCTTTTTCTTCTTTTATTTTTAAGGCGTGCAACAGCTGCTGATAAAACAGTATAATGATATCTTGATGCCCTGTCCCTTTCGAACTGTTCTAACAAAGCCCATAACAATAAGAGGCCAGTCAACTGGCATTTCTCCAGCTTTTGTCCACTTGGGTTGGAGTCCTTCTCCATGTTTGTCAGAGGTGATGGAGTTCAAGGCTGCTGTCTTTTGCCAAAGATCCTCTCTGCCAATGTGACAGAAGAACAATTGTCTGTGTGCCAAAAGTTGGAGACCACATCGAGAGCTGTTTTTTTTCTAACTCGGTAACTTTAAGATCTGTAGACTTCAACTCTCAAGAAAATCTGGCTTGGGAATCCTAGGAGTTGAAGTCCACACATCTTAAAAGTTGCCAAGTTTGAAGAACGCTGGTCTACATGATATGTCTCCAATTTGGCCCTTCAGGTTTTCCATAGATGCACCCGCACTGTTTCTGTCATTGAGTCCCTCCTCCTGTCTGCTAGTTCTACTCCTTTTTCTATATTTGACAGCACGATAGATTTCTACAAAGAAATTGTATTTTTTATATTTCATCATGGTTTTGGCATGGCTCGTGTTAAGCGCACTGGGGCTTGTGCAGGAAATGTGTTGCAATATTTTGCTCCATATCATTGGAATGGTAAGGTGGTATCATTCTGGATGAATGGTGTTGAACCACCCTTGATTTCAGTACCTCCCCCCCCCTCCCCCAAAAGGAAGGGAGGAATATCAACATTACTAAGGACCACTTCATTCTAGGAATATTAACTTACAGATAGTCCTAGACTTACAACCATAATTGGAACCAAAATTTCTGTTGCCAAACCAGGTGGGATAATTGAGTTTCGCTTGAGTTTATGATCTTTTTTTGGCCGTGGTTATTAAGCAAATCCAGCTTTCCCCATTGACTTTGCCTGTTGGAAGCCAGCTAGGAAGTCACAAATGTTGATCCCATGACCCTAGGACACTGCAACATTTAAATACATGCTAGTTGCCAAGCACCCAAATTTTGGTCCTGTGTCCGTGATCATGGCTGCAACAACTAAGTGAATGGTATAGATCATATATATATATATATAACCATATATATATATAAAACCACACAAGTCACTTTTTTCAGTGTTGTAACTTTGAATGGTTTCTGAAAGGAAAGTTGTAAGTCAAGGACTACCTGCACTAAAGTTTTGTCAGTTATGAGTTGGTCAGTACCTGTTACACGGAAGTGCCATCAGTCCTGCCTTAGACTTTCCAGTCTGCAGTTTTGTGTTGATCACCCATTTCCGTGGTATTTTACCAAAGAAGCTTCCCTGTTTGGACGTAAGTTTCTGAAAGCCTTGTTTTGAACCTACCTTTTTATTTGTGGTGGGGAAACTTTTTAATAGTTATTGTGTTAGATTGATAGTTGTTTTGCCAACCGTTGATTTTTTTTTATTTTTTTCCCGATGATAATTCCGATTCCGACAGGGTGATGTTTACAGCCTGCTGAGCCCTTTATTAAAGGATTGTGTCAGGGTTTTGAATGTTTCTTCCTTAGTTATTGTCAAATCTGCCAAACTCCTCCGTCTAGTTTTGAAGTTAATAACAGTTCTGATGCATGCATGTTTCTCTGCTCCTCGCACGCACCCTTGAGGAATCAGTTTTGTTTTGCCATCTGGTGGCTTCATGCTGAGTCAATAAAGATAGTTTGGTGCCCTCTTGATTTTTCTCTTTCTTCCTCAATGTTCGAAGGCTCCTTTTCTTGAAAAATCCAATTATTCCTTTTTTTAAAAATCGATACCCAAAAGCCAAGAAAACCCAAATGAACGGGCTCTTCTTCATCTCAAATTTTCATGCAGCTCTCAAAGGTAATATAAATTTAATAAAATAAATAAAATCTAAATGATGGCTGCCATCCAAGTGCTCCAACCTCTGTTCATAAATTGCTGACTGTCATGATTTATACTGCGGAACAACGTACACACCTGGGAGTAAGTCCCACTGATATTAATGTGGCTTTCTTCCGTGTGGACGTGCATCTGATTAAGTTTAGATGCACACATGAATAAAGATATTAATCCCAGGGAAATGTTGTCTTTAGATGATGCCTGCTTGTGCTGTAGTAACATTTCTCTCCCCCAGAGAAATTGTAAGTTGATTTGTGCCACCTGCAATTTTTACAGGCTGAGTAGTTAAAAGTTATAGAGCCTGACAGAAAGTTCTCCCTTCGTTGACTGGTTACTTTTTCACACAATCATAAAGCATTTAATATAACTTTAACAGAATAACAGAGATGGAAAGGGCCCTTGGAAGTTTTCTAGTCCAATCCTCTGTTCCAGCAGGAGATCCTATACCAGTGATGGCTAACCTTTCTTTTTGTCGCGTGTCAAAGGTGCGCATGCACGCACTTGAGCGAGCATACACATACATACCTGCACCTATAATGCAATGCAGGCATGACCCCCCCGCTCTTCCCCGCCTCCCTGCACATGTGCACGCATCTCCCGCATGTGCCCTGCCCCCACACACATGCGCAGCAGATACCCGAAAATCTGGCGGGAGGCGTGCGTGCATACGCAGTGGAACTGAGCTGGGCGACGGCTCGCATGCCCGCAGAGATGGCTCTGCATGGCACAGGTTCGCCATCATGGTCCTGTACCATTCAGGAGAAATATTTGTCTGATCTCTTCTTAGAAATCTCCATTGTTGGAGCACCCACTGCTCCTGAAGGCAAGCTGTTCCAGTGATTAATTGTTCTCATTGTCAGGAAATTAATTGTGTCTTATTAAAAGGCGGGTTATTAAACTGCATGTGAGGGGGCACACTCATCATTGCTAGATGTGAATGTAAAAAAAAAAGAGAGAGGCACCTGCCTGCTCTCTGGAATTTCCTTAGGGATTCAATCCATAGTTTCTTAGTTGAAGCCCAAGAAAGTCAACATTTGGTGTATTATGGTCTCTGCCATTCAGGGCTCTTAAGCAGTATTCCCTGCCCAAACAAAGGACATGAGTTTTCACTGCTCTGGTCTAGAGGTTGTGTGTGTGTGTGTGTGTGTGTGTAGAGGTCCTTTTGCAACGAATTTGGGAATCTCCAGGAGTACTTAGATTTTTGCAACATTCCCCTTGTGAAATATAACGGAGTTACGTGCAATATAGGTAAAATACAGATCCTTTTTTTTAATAAAGCGGGAAGTAGTATCTCCAATGTCTTTAAATGCCCTGCTTGCTTTTCCAAAACTCTGCTGAAAGTAACTCGGACTTGGAGTTTCTGGAGACTCACAATTTAGACTTTATATATGTACGATGAGTGGTGTAATTAGATGTGAAGACTTCTGCTTAGTCACTGGTTTATCCTAATCCGGCTTTGGCTTTTCCCAACAACAAAGTGAGCTTATTTTCTTAAGCTGAAACAACTCAGCTGCCTTTGTTCCTGCCTTTTTATTGTCTCATTCTTTCATTCTGTTTTCCTGCCAAAAGTTTTGTTTCATTAGGCTTACCAGTCATTTCCAATTCAGTGGGCTGCTACAATGGGGCCTTTATGTACCTCCGGGCGGCCTTACTCACCCCCCCTTCCCCCCCCTTCCCGTCTTTCTGCGTTTGTGTCAAGATAAGAATGTTAACTGCAGAACTTGTTTTTACTTTTCATATTAAAATTACCCGGGTCAGCTGATTTTTGAACAGCAAGGTATTCTACTGAAGTATTATTTAGAAATGCCATTTAGGACCTAGTGAGGTTAAGCCCTGGTCCATTGTGAAATTAGCTGGGTTCCAGGTTTGTTTTATAACTGTAATTGGCGATTTATTTTGTTCCAGTCACGCAGAATTTTCTGAGATGAAGATCTGTGGTTGGCTTTAGCAGAAGTGGGCTTCCAGATTACGAGATTTATCATTTTTTTCACTCTGTGGAACTATACAGAGCTATACATCTGGATTTTCTGGATCTTAAAAAAGATATTTTTTAAGGCAATGGCAATGGGGTATACCCTACATCAGTGATCCCCAACCTTTTCTACGCCGTGGCCTGGTACCGGCATCAGCTGGGCGCCGCGGCCCGGTACCAGCATCAGCTGGGCGCCGCCATCTTTTTTGATGAAAAAGTGCTTCCGGTGACCTCCCGGAAGCACTTTTTCATCAAAGATGCGCATATGCGCTCTGAGCTTTTCCGGGTAGAAATGGCTTTCTACCCGGAAAAGCTCACCGGAAGCGCTGGCGCCGCCATCTTTTTTGATGAAAACGTGCTTCCGGTGAGCTTTCTACCCAGAAAAGCTCACTGGAAGCGCTGGCTCCGCCATCTTTTTTGATGAAAACGTGCTTCCGGTGAGCTTTCTACCCGGAAAAGCTCACCGGAAGCACTTTTTCATCAAAAAAAGATGGCGGCGCCCAGCAAGCCAGCGGCCCGGTAGGAGTTGTTCCGCGGACGGTCCGGTGGGACGTGTTGGGGACCCCTGCCCTACATCATGGGTCTCCAACCTTGGCAACTTTAAGACTCGTGGACTTCAACTCCCAGAGTTCCTCAGCCAGCTTTGGGAGTTGAAGTCTACGAGTCTTAGAGTTGCCAAGATTGGAGATCCCTGTCCTATAATACAGGTAGTCCTCGACTTACAACCATATTTTTTGTGACCATTCAAAGTTATGGGACTGAAAAAAAAAAGTGCCTTCGTTGTCACATTTAGGGTCCATTGCAGCATCCCCATATGATCAGCATTTGTGACTTTCCCAGGTGGCTTCCAATAAACAAAGTCAGCGGGGTGGGTGGGTGGGTGGAAGCTGGATTTGCTTAATGGCCACATGATTCACTTACCAACTTAGTGATTTGCTTAACAACCATGGCAAAAAAACGGTTGTAAAACTGGGCTGGAGTCACTTAACAAATGCCTTGTTCGACAAACCAAAATTCTCCTCCTAATTGTGGTTGTAAGACAAGGACTACCTGTTCGGTACTGTCATTTTGTAGTGTGAGGCAATTCAGGTCCTTCCTACTATAACTCAAATGGTTGAAAAACGTGATTGGCCATAAGATCTAAAAGCTCTCTTTGCCTTTGACTTGCAGTTCAGCTAATCAATTATTTGTAATGTTTAATATGAGAATAAAGGTCAATGTTTGTGTGTGTGTGTGTATCCTACATCTTCTGAATGTTCCTTGAAGCTTTTAATGCAGGAAGCAAAATATTCCATGGAGGAATTAAAGTCAAAATCCAATAGTAAAACTGAAAAGTCAGGCAATTTAAATCCCCACCTTCATATTATAGCTATAATTTAGCTAAAGAAAATCTACACAGGTTTGTCCTTCCATTAAAAATATTAATCTGTTTTACATGAAGAAATTCGATACACTCTAAATAGGGATATCAGTCTTGAAATAATATTCATTTTACATTTATCTTTCCTCATAAACCGAGTAGGCTTTTTAGCCATCTATTTTATTTTCTGAAGTAAAAGTGAAAAACACCTTAAGAACTATTTACAAATATATTTTAAAAAAATTGAAAGAACAATTTATATTTTTTTTTGTAAGTTTTATTTGAGTTTTCACAAAAAGAAAAGAAATACAAGTAAAACATCTTTTTTAAAAGCAGCATAATCCCGGGTTACATTTCTTCGTACAGACGCAAATTCAGGTTCATGCTCATTTTTATATTCTATTCCATATCTTATTACTATTTTACATTTTCTACATAGCTTCTCCCCTCTTTTAATTTTCTCAATTTTATTTTATTTAATTTACATTGTTTATTACAAGTTCACACAAGAACATTAGAGCAGGCATTTGAATCAACATCTCCGTCTCAAGCACATATATAACAAGCACAAACCATTCAATTTTCGCTAATTAAAAAGCATCTCTTTTTAAAACAGAGTAGAAGTTGTTGGATTAAAGGCTGGAAAGCAGATTTAACATGGACTTTGTAGGAGGAAGAATTTTCCAAATAATAAATTAGTTTACTAGCAAAATCTGCTTCAAAGAGTAAGCTGTTCTGTAGAACAATGGGAAATGTTCACAAAGAGAACATGAGAATGCATCAACCATTGGGAAAATTGAAGAACCAGATTGGGGACAGATCATCATGCCAAAAAAAAAAATCTATGTGGTCAATAAGAATCAACAACAACTTGTTGGCACAGAAATCACTTAAGGAAAGGTTTTAAAAAGTAAAGATAATCCTCAGAGAATAAGCCTCTTGCATTTTGTTGATATTTTGAATACATTTCCTGCTTGAAGAAATGTGACTTTTGGACCAATCAATGTACATTCAGAAGGTCTGGCATGTTTTGGGGTCTCTCTGAAAAAACCCCCCTCAACCTGGACATTAGTTTCTCAAGACCTTTTTTGGAAATAGCCTCCTGTCCCATCAGGTCTGTCCCTGATTTGGTTTGAATATCTGGGTGTGAATAATTAATGCGCCATTAGAATATTATAGGGTGCAGGAGTCTCCAAACCTGGCAACTTTAATACTTGTAGACTTCAACTTCCAGAATTTCCCAGTCAGTTGATGACCACAAGTGTCTATGGAGATTCTTAGTCATCCAGGTCATGGCTGTCCCAAAGGTGCTTTTTTCAAGAGACAACTGGACTTTCCGGTTTTTTTTTCTTTTTTGAAGAAAAACCAGAAAAGTCCAGTTGCTTCTTTAAAAAAAAAAAAAAGCACCTTTGAAGATCCACAAGTCTTAGAGTTGCCAAGTTTTGAGACCCCTAATAAGTGCAAATATTTATTTTCCCTGAGGCGTGGAAGGCCTTAGAGGATGTCATGATAAATAGGATTATTAACATGAGAAATAAAGGGATTCTCTCCATTAATTCATTTCGGATGGATATGGCGGACTACCTTCTAACTATTGGCTGCCAATCCAATAAAACTGCAGCTTCTGGTACTTTTCTTTTCAATAATGCGCTACGCAGAAATGTCTCCCACTCCTCAAATTTATATTATTTGTTAAACCTTTACCATTTTCCTTGCTGCTTTTCCAGATCAGAGAAGGTGAGGAATGAAATTTTATAGTGCAAATGTGAGTATAAGTAGCTCTTGACTTACGACCAAATTGATTTTGCTCCCCCATTAATTTTGCTCGTCAGATGGTTGCAAAAGTTGATCACATGACCCCAGTCACTGCAACCGTCATAAATATGAGTCAGTTACCAGGCGTCTGAATTTTAAACATGTGACTATGGACATGTTGCAACTGCCATATGAAAATGGTCACTAAACGAACTGTGGTAAGTCGACTACCTGTACTCCCCCTATATTAACACAAAATAAAGAAATAACACTGGTGAAAGGGTTTGAGGGGGGCCGCTGACTGCTGATAGTCTCTCTATGGCCCATGAGAACAGTTCTCTTCTCACGCATTATATTTACATATCCTGCTTTTTGAGGGTGGGGATGTAAATTGTCCAGTTGCCCTTGAAGACTTAGATCAGGGGTGTCCAACCTTGGCAACTTTAAGACTTGTGGACTTCAACTCCCAGAATTCCTCAGCCAGCTTTGCTGGCTGAGGAATTCTGGGAGTTGAAGTCCACAAGTCTTAAAGTTGCCAAGGTTGGACACCCCTGACTTAGATATTTGGAAGCAAAACAGTGTTTAAATGAGAAGATCCGTGTCGATCCATCTTTCATGAAATAAAGAAACCTACAACGTAGAATAACAGGGTTGGAAGGGATCTTTGAAGTCTTCTAATCCAATCTCCTGCTTAAGCAGGAGAGACTATACCATTCTGGACAAATAGCTGTCCAGACTCTAATTGAATACTCCCAGTAATGCAGCACCCACAATTTCTCGAGGTAAGCTGTTCTGCTGATTAATTATTTTCACTGTCAGGAAATTTCTCCTCAGTTCTAGGTTGGATCTCTCTTTAATGATCTTCCACCTGCTATTTCTTGTCCTGTCCTGAGGTGCTTTGGAGAATATATTGGTCAGCCCTCTGTTCTCTATGACATCCTTTCAAGTATTGGAAGACCATTATGATGTCACTCCTAGTTCTTCTCTTTATTAGACATACCTAGTTCCTGAAACTATTTCTGAGCCACGGTGGCGCAGTGGTTAGAGTGCAGTACTGCAGGCTACTTCTGTTGACTGCCGGCTGCCTGCAATTTAGCAGTTCAAAATCTCAACGGGCTCAAGGTTGACTCAGCCTTCCATCCTTCCGAGGTGGGTAAAATGAGGATCCAAATTGTTGGGGGCAATAATGCTGACTCTGTAAAATAGCTCAGAGAGGGCTGTGAAAGCACTGTGAAGTGGTATATAAGTCTAAGTGCTATTGTATTTCTAGGCAGGTTCTCTCTCCTTGATTAGTTTCCATCCTTTGCTTCTTGTTCTGTCTTCTGATGCTTTGGGGGATAGGTTGGCCCACTCTTCTTTGTGGCAGCCCTTCAGGTATTGGAACACTGCTATCATGTCATCCCCTCAGTTCTTCTTTTCATTAAACTAGTCATACCCAATTCCTGCAAACATTCTTCATATGTTTTAGCCTCCAGTCCCCTAATCATTCTTGTTGCTCTTCTCTGCACTCTTTCTAACATCTTTTTTGTATCATGGTGACCGGCAGTGGACACATTATTCCAAGTGTGGTCTCACCAGTGTAGTATAAAGTCGTGCTATCACTTCACATGTTTGTGAAATTATCCCTAATAATCCATAATGATTGCACTTGGTGTTAATGCTTTTGTTGAAATTAGTCTTGCCTCTTTTGCTACAAAATTTGTTAAAACCAAATGTTTCTGGGTAGTATTTGGCAGTTAGCCTGCTGTTGCCATCGATTATTTATTATTTTGATTAATGAGAGAGCCAGCAATGTTATTCTTACGATCTGATTGTTTTTTAAAATATAAATATATATAATATTTATTATATTAATTTGGGCATGGGTGTTTTAATTGGTTTATTGTTATTTATTGCTTTACCGTAGGTGTTTTAATTGTTGATTTATAATTATAAGCTGCTAGGAGTTCTTGAGAAATTTAGCAGTACACAAAGGAGATGAATGAATGAAAGATTAATAAACACATTCCTGAAGAATCATTTCAAGGCAGCCCTGTTGCCTTTGAGGGCTTTTTTCTCTTCCTTCCTTTCCTCACTGAGGAGGGCCTACTTAGCTAGCAATGTACCTTTAGTTTGTGAAGAAGGTTGTAATAAAACAGAGATTACTATGGGACGTATGACATAGCAATTGGTCTTGAACCAGTGAATTAAAATGGTGGGGTCTTGGGTGCTCTCTGAGCTTGGCTGTCATTAAATTTATTAATTTAAACAAACAAACAAATCTAAATTTATTAACTTAGTGCATGTGTCCTCACTCAGTAGAAGAAAAAATTCTGCAGAACTATCAGCTAAGGTGGATGAGATGATCGGTAGATCAGTCTCCACCACCAAACCTTCATTGGACTGAAGAAATGAGCCAAGACATCTTGGTGATCTTACAGGCTTCTTCATAACCAGGAGGGGTATAAAGAGACCAGGATAAAGTCTAGTCAAAAGAATCTCAGCTGTGTCTTGATCCTTTTTCCTAGGAAATCTAGCCTCCTTTCTGAACTGTTGGGATACCTGCAGCTTTTCCTAATTTCAGGAGGAGGATACATACCCAATTTGCATATTTTCCCCAGTTTGGTTTTCTCCTCACGTTGTTTTCCCATTTCCCCAATCCCTGGAAGAGGACAGTTGGCCATATTGATGGGGAATAAAAGGCATTGAAATACAGCAACATTATGGAACCAAGATCCTTGGCTCTGCAAAGGAGATAAAAAAATAAAATAATCATAATAATTTGAAACATCTTGTTTGGAAAGCCTTGGCAGATGTATAGATCTGGCTTTTATTTTATTCTCCCCAAGAATAGAGGGAAAGCAGCCCATTGACAGATAATGTACTGTATGACTTCTTGGTTTTTTTGAAAAAAATAAGATGGAAAAAAGGCCGTGTCCCAAATCAAACGTTTCTTACTATTTTGTTATATTTAAGGAGGACATTTGGAGTCCAAGTTCTCCGAAGAGCAAGGAAGTGTTTCAAACACCTGTGAGAGACTAATGTTCTTCCGCTGTGAGAGGAGCATGTGGAGAAAAATGTGGTATTACAGAAAATGGGCATAATGGTGCTTTTTTCCCCACATGCTGCAAATCAATCATTTTGGTGGCCTGTTCAAGTGTTTCTACACACAGAGAAAGAGAAACCTTCTACCTAGAAGACTATTGTCTATACCTAGAAGGTACAGCCAACTTCGTCTTCCCTCAGGATGTTGAGTGCTGCTTCATTTGGGACAACTGAGAAGTTTTCAATACAAGAGCAAACATATACAAGAGCAAACCATAGATACAAACTCAAGGTTAATCACACCAAACTAGATTGCAGGAAATACGACTTCAGGTAGTGTATTCTGGAATACTCTACCTGACTCTGTGGTTTCTTCCCCACACCCCAAAAACTTTAACCTTAGACTGTCTACTATTGACCTCACCCCTTTCCTAAGAGGTCTGTAGGGGGCGTGCATAAGCGCACCAACGTGCCTACCGTCCCTGTCCTATTGTTTCTTTTATTTTTCTTATACGTATCCATGTGTTCATAACTATGTTTTTACTTATACCTATTATCTTGTAAGCAATTGACAAACCAAATAAAATAAAAATAAAAAAGTTGTTTTATTTATTTAGAAAATTTACATGGTCGCCCAATTCTCAGTTGACTCCAAGTGGCTTACAGGAATAAAACTGCAATACAAAACCCAATAACTCCTCATCCCCCAAGTGACCACAGTCAAGCCAACTACAGGTAGTCCTCGACTTACAATCGCAATTGAGCCCAACATTTCTGCTGAGACCTTTGTTAAATGTGTTTTGCCTCATTTTACGACCTTTCTTGTCACAGTTAAGTGAATCAGTGCAGTTGATAAGTTAGCAACCCGGGCAAGAAAAGTCGTAAGATGGGGCAAAACTCACTTAACAAATGTCTCACTTAACAACAGAAATTTCGGGCTGAGATGTGGTCGTAAGTCGAGGACTACCTGTAGTTGGTCAGATTGTTGTTAAGTGAATCTGGTTTCCCTATTGGCTTTGCTTGTCAGAAGGTTGCAAAAGGGGATCCCACGACCCCGGGACACTTCAACCGTCATAAATATGAACCAATTGCCAAGCACCTGAATTTTGATCATGTGATCGTGGGGAAGCTGCAACGTTCCTAATTTTCAGTGCCACTGCAACTTTGAATGGGCACTACGCTAACTGTTGTAAGTCAAGGACTACCTGTATTTGAAGGGCTCCATATCCTCAGGCCCATTGGCAAAACCATCCCTTCCAGGCCTTTTGAAAGAGTATCAGAAGTGGGGCCAATCTTCACAGGGGGAAGATGTGGGTTTCAGCTGTGCAATTTGCAGCCACCAATTTGATACTCTCTGCAGGAACCCCTGAAATTTGGAATCTTTCACAAGATTATAGGAGTCTGTAGAGATTCAGGTCATGGTTGTCCCAAAGGTGCTTTTTCTGGAGGCAACTGGACTTTCTTGCTTTTTGTTTGAAGACATTTCACTTTTTATCCAAGAAGCTTCTTCAGTTCTTACTGAAATCCTTCCATTTCCCCACCATCCAGTCAGAGCTGAAGAAGCTTCTTGAATGAAAAGCAAAACATCTTCAAAGAAAAAACAAGACAGTTTTAAAAAAAAACCACCTTTTTGGGACAAGATTATAGGAACTTCAGAGAAATGGGGGGAAATGTTTGTAAACATTCCCTACAATTTTTTTTAAAAACTAAAACAAAACTCACCCAGACACAGGCCTAAGAACAAGATTTATATTACCATCTTGCTTGATGAAAGAAACGAATCAGAGAAAGGTGGAAGATTAACAATGCTAGTTAATTATGAGACCGAATGCATGCATGTTTATCCTTGTGCATTCCTACTTCTGTAGCACGCCATTTAGCACAATCGGGTCGTGTCTGTGGGAGAGGAAATGGAAGAGCAAAGTGGGACATCAGCTGAAAAGATATTGCAGAGATGTGTGCAAGGTCACACAACTCACTCCTTCTGTGCATTTATTAACAATAGCTTGACCTTTATTAATACAGTTTTCTCGGTTATGGGGTGGGTTGTTGTTTTTTGGCCTGCCAGTCTAAGCAGTTTTGCAAAGGGTATTTTTCATAATGTGAGATTCAGATGTCTGGACTTTGACAAGATTAACATGGACCTGTCAGGGCTGTTTCTGACATTTGCATCACAAAATATTTGTAAGGGTCCACAAACTGAGATGCTTCTGTTGATCTCTGAAGCAGCTTTGCTTTGCTACTACTGAATTACTGTCCTTCCTTCTTTCTTTCTTTCTTTCTTTCTTTCTTTCTTTCTTTCTTTCTTTCTTTCTTTCTTTCTTTCTTCCTTCCTTCCTTCCTTTCTTCCTTCCTTCCTTCCTTCTTTCTTCCTTCCTTTCTTCCTTTCCTTTCTTCTTCCTTTCCTTCTTTCTTCTTTCCTTCCCTTCCCTTCCTTCTTTCTTTCTTTCCTTTCCTTTCCTTTCCTTCCTTCCTTCCTTCCTTCCCTTCCTTCCCTTCCTTCCTTCCTTCCTTCCTTTTCCCTTCCTTTCCTTTCCTTCATTATTTCTTTTCTTTTCTTTTCATTTCATTTCATTTCATTTTATTATTTTTTCCTGACTCCTCCCACCCTGTAGCAACCGGTCTGTGCAATTGGGGACAAGGGCAAAGTCGCTCAAGTAGAAAACCAATTTAGGTAATCTAAACAGAAGGTGGATTAACTAGTTGCTAATCTGCAGTAAGTCCAGAATGCATGTGGCCTCACTGGAATGTGACCTTTGTTGAAGTTGCATTTCAGCTAAACAGCAATTAATAATGGAGCCAGATTGAAAAGGGCCTGAGATCTCTTTTGCTGGTTAGGGAACTAGTCAAATTCACATGAAACGTATTTCTGAGAATAGAAAGTGAGGTTAAATGGTATGTTTTGGTTGCGTATATTTGATATCATATGAATTTCTTGCTGTATATTGCTTGTAGCTAAATATTTTCTACTCCTCTGCAGCTCCCACCTTCCCATAAAGGCAGAGTAGAAATCTTCAGGCTAGGATGGCACATGTTGAAATGAATTGAGAACCACATGGTTCTTTTTTCCTTTCTTTTAGTTTTTAACTAAGCAATAGACTTCTCTGTAAGGATTAAGTTAAGCAGTCCTCTACTTACAACAGTTTGTTTAGTGACTGTTCGAAGTTGCAACAGCAGTGAAAAAAGTGATTCGTATTGATGACAGTTGTAATGTCCTGAGTCATGTGATCACTTCTTACAGCCTTCTGAGAAGTAAAGTTAATGTGAACAACCATGTTACTAATTTAACCACTGCAGTCATTCACTTAAACAACTCTGGCAATGAGGATAATAAAATGAGGCAAAATTCACTAAACAAATGCCTCACTTAGCAACTGTTAGGAATATGAGTCACCTAACAGGTATTTGGGTTAGAAATATATAAACCAGGATAGACATTTTATTACTGTCTCTTTAAGAGCATGCTAAAAACGGCAATTAGGCGTGGTTTTTCAAATGGCCATAAGATGGAGCCAGAAACCTGGGTTGTTTAGTCTGAGTCTCAGAAGAGAGTGTGAGTGTATCTCTGTTTCCTTCTGTTGGAAAGTATTGCTGTTCCTCCATTTTTTCTAATTGACTGCTATTCATGGATTTAATGTAAGTTTTTTACTGAACTTTTTTGACACTGGAATTTGTTATTGGATTATCCCTGGATTGAAAACTGACTGATCTTACCTGTGAATGACTTTGGACTGCCTATTTTGAACTTTCCTTAAACCTTTCTGGAAGTAAAAACCTACATTTACTGTACAGTGTACCTGTGTTCTGTGTGTGTATTATTCAAACACTATTCTCTATACGTCTCCCTGTATGCGCTCATTCTCCTAACGGGGAATTACCTCAACAGCAACCAAAATTTGGGGCTTGATTGTGGTGATAGGTTGATGACTAGCTGTACTCAAAGAAGTCCAAAAGATAGGTTCAGCTGTCTTAAATAGGGGTGTCAAACTGACAGCCTGTGGTCCGGATGCGAAACGTGCAAGCCATGCCCACCCCAGCTCCACAAAGCCAAAAAACATTGTGATACATCACGATACGTCATGTGACGCGATCGAGTTTAACATCCATGGTCTTAAGTTAGTACAGATTCAGCTAAAGTACCGGTAGTCCTCAAATTTCGGTCACTAAACAAATGGTTGTAAATTAAGGATTAATCAATCAATCAATCAATCAATCACTCAGAACTTGGAGGTCCAGCCCCCTGCTCAAGCAGGAGACCTATAGCCGTGATGGCAAACATGTGGCACGCGTGCCACAGGTGGCACACAGAGCCATTTGTGCCGGCACGTGAGCCCCAGCCAAACTTACCTGCAGTGCACATGCGTACACCTCCCGGCTGATAGTTTGGGTCGTTTGAGGCCTTTTTCGGCCTCACAGAGACTCGAGGGAAGCCTCTGCAGCCTTGGGAGGTCAAAAAATGGGCCTTCCAGAAATAATGGAAGTGACGAAACGGGCCTGTTTTTCGACCTCCAAAGACTGCAGAGGCTTCCCTTGAGCCCCCAGGAGGGCAAAAACAGCCTCCTCTGTCTCCAGAGGCCTTCTGGAGACTGAAAACAGACACTTCTGGTATTTCCGGAAGGCCTGTTTTTCGGCCTCCCGAAGCTGCAGAGCCTTCCTTCCCTTGAGCCTCCGGGAAGACGAAAATGGCCTCAAATGGGCCGAAAATTAGCTGGGAGGCACACGCATGCGCAGTCCAGATAAGGGGGCAGGGGGGTTGCGCACGCATGTGCAGGGGGGTGGAGTGCATTGCATTGTGGGTGCCGGCACGTGTGCACTATCGGCACACCACAACAAAAAGGTTCGCTATCACTGCCCTATAGCATTTCAGACAAGTGACTGTCCAATCTCTTCTTAAAAACTTCCAGTGATGGAGCACCCCCAACTTCTGAAAGTAAGACATTCCACTGGTTAATTATACTCACCGTTCAGAAGTTTCTCCTTAATTCCAGGTTGTTTTCTCTCTTTGATTAATTTCCACCCATTGTCCTGCCCTCTGGTGCTTTGGAGAATAAATTGATCCCCTTCTCTTTGTGGCAGCCTCTCAAAATACCTGTATTTTCATCCATTTGGAGGCTCACTCTCTGTTTAACTTAGTAAGACTTACTTGGCCATTGGATTTATTTAGCGTGTGGCAAATACATGGACATATAGTGGTTCAAATGTTAATGTCCAGTCCACCCAGCCATTCAAGGACAGGGTGGTCTATGTTGAAAAAAATCAGACATTGGGCTGGTGTAAGCTCTTGATGGACATTCGGACACAGTGTGATGGATATTTTGTCGAGAAGCACCATGGTCACACTGAGGGGAAGAGAGACAAGACCACAATTAAACAATGAGTCCTGGCAGACGCCATGTTGGATACGGATCCTGTTCAGAGTTGACCAATGCTGGTGAGGAAAGTCAAAACCTGGCACTTTTCGTGTGGGGTCATCTATGTAACGTTCAGCAGTCCATTTGGCTTTCCACTGTGGGTTGATTTTTTTTTTTTTGAATTAGAATTCTTTTATTGGCCAAGTGTGATTGGACACACAAGGAATTTGTCTTGGTGCAAATGCTCTCCGTGTACAGAAAAGAAAAGATACATTCATCAAGAGTCAAGAATCATCAGGTACAAACACTTAATAATAGTCATAGGGTACAATAAGCAATCAAGTCATACTAGGAAACAGTCAATATAAATCGTAAGGATACAAGCGACAAAGTTACAGTCATACAGTCACAAGTGGGAGGGGAATGGGCGATAAGGAGTGATAAGAAGATTAATAGTAAGAGTAGTGCAGACTTTGTGAATAGTTGGACAGTGTTGAGGGAATTATTTGTTTAGCAGAGTGATGGTGTTTGGGAAAAAACTGTCTTTGTGTCTAGTTATTCTGGTGGTGTTCTTGATATCAAAGTTGTTAGCCACTGGAGGTTAGACTAGAATGGCAGGGAGGGTGTATCCTTGTGTATCCTTCCTTATAGCCTGAATCTGTTGCTTCCTAATACCTAAATACCTACCCATCTACCGACTCACATACCAGAAAGGGCAAATGCCATACTTTACTTTAAGCAGCGGAAGATACTTCGCAATTTTCAGCGTATGCGCTGTGGCCGTGTTTTCCCATGTGGGCTCCCCAAAAAGAGAAAGAACCCTTCAGTTCTCCACCCTCCACAGCAGATGCCTGGGGTCCATCTGAAGGTAGTTGCCAATATTTGGTGCAATTGCTTTTCCAAAAAAAAGGAGCCGGTAGTTGAGATGCAAAGCAAGTAATGGCTTCTTAATGATAACAAGCTGTTGGCTTCCCCTCAGAGATGAATTCCTCTCACAGATGTTTGCTTAGTTTTGGCCATCTTCTCACTTGTAGTTTGGGTAATTGTGCTCAACTGGAGACTATTACTATGAATGAGTGGTTTGAACTTGTTCCACCAATAGGTGTTTATTGGTTTGTTGTTATGGCTTCCAAAGTCTAATTTATATAAAACACTGCGATATTATTCCTAGTAGCCAAGTTGTATCCTAGAAGACATCTATAGGCCAGGGGCTTATTTCTTGATAGTAAAGAGTGTCTTTCATCCACACTGACATTTTTAATGTTCCCTCTTCAGCAATTTTGTGGTTTCAACTCTTTGTTTAACACCACTTTCTCAGCAATTACTTCCAGCTCCTCCTGCGAATGACCTGTGTGACCCATGCCTTAGATGTGTGTATATTTTTGATATCTGTAAATCACTGAAGGGCACTCTGGGAAACATTCTTTGGACAAAGAGGCCTTTTGGTGGTGTCAGTAATGGTGACAAAGAACACGGCGCTGAACAGCTAAAGAAGACAGGCGTTTTCATTAGGTTTATATTGTACGAACTGTGTGGTAGAAATTTAATGTCATCTAATGGAATTTCTTAGGAAATCAGCAACACTTCACTCTTGCTGTTTTGACTTTCTTTTTAATTTGAATGCAGGCTTTTCATTCAAATACCTTGATTTTTTTACTTTAGTAAACAAAAGCTATTTTTGGAAAGTTGTCTTAGGTGACTCAGATGCGACTGCTGAAGAATGTGTCATTGATGGCGCTACATGTAATTTCTTGGTCCACAAATAGATATTGATCCAAAGAGCTGGTAGAGAGTATTTTTGCATTGTAATACATCACGGGGGAAAAAATAAAAAAAGGAGAAGCACCAATCCCGAGCCAGCCATGTTGTCCTTCACATTCGGTCTGGCTTTTGACAAATTCCCCGGAGCCTCCCATCAGTTGGGTCAAGCTTCAGCCCTCCTAAGCAGCTGGAGGCTGTATTTATTTAAAATATTTATATGCTGAAAGTCATCCTGTTGGATTCGAGGCAGTTTGTGACAGCCTGAAAGCATTAAAAATCATGGCAGCTACTCATACATTGAAGCAATAGGGCACAGAATTAAGTGAATGTATTTATTTATTTGCTTGTTTATCTATTTATCCAATTTATTGACTGCTCATTTTACCACAAGGTAATTTAATGTATTTTAAATTGCTCAGGATTGACCTAGGAATGTTGGCTTAGATAGTCAACTCCCTGGCTGAGTTTACGCAACCTCCTTGACTTGGCTACTGGATTAATTCTTTTTTGGGTGGGTGGGTGGGTGGGTGGGTTACATAATCAACTAACCTAAAACTAATCAATCCAGGATTGTTGCTCAAGGCACAAATGACCACGTTTGAATTATCCTACTTTAGACACATAATCAAAGATCTAGTTCTTTGGAAAAGGCTATGAAACTGAGAAGCCTGGGAGAGAAGAGGTTGACAAGCCGCAAGATGGATGGACTCCGTTCAGAAGTGATGAGTGCACTATTGGCAGACTTGAAAGAAGAGGTTAAGGATAGATCATCATGGAGAAAGCCTGATCTATGTGGTCAGTAGGAGTCAAAAGCAACTTGATGGCACCTAATCAAAAACTAACCACAATTAATATACATCCATTCATCCATTCAATTTCTATAGCCACCCAGCTTAGCCAAGAGATACCAAAGTTCTAGTTCTAACATTATAAAACAGTTAACATTATAAAGCAGTTAAAACCATTAAAACAAAACAATAAAACATCTAAAGTATTAATGCAGCAGTCGAGATAATTAACCAACTAACAATAAAGCTAGTAAATGAATAGTGAAGTAAATAAATGCTAAGCCTGATTAGCAAAACTACCCTTAACCAAGTCCGACGATCAGCTAAAAAGCATTTTCTTGGTGATCAGGAGGGGTACAGATGGAAAGAGGCTTTGGGTGAGGATTTTAAAGAAGTGAGGAAAACAAAGGACCCGTATAGCTTTGCTACATATTACTCATTGTGCATCCTTGTATATTTGTATAGGAGTTTTCCTATAATAGTTGGCACTGATATTAGGGCTGAGTGGAAAGTTATTTTTAGAAGGTTTTTTTTTTCAGCTGAAAATTAGGAGGCATGAGACAAAGCAAAATTTACTTTAAAAAAAAAAAAGGCTGCCACCCATTATGCTCCCAGCAACAGTATGCTATTTTTAATCTTCCAGTCTGTTCATGCCATGTCAGAGTGAGAGCCATTCTTCCATGCCACTCTGTATAGCCTAATAACTTTAATTTTTTTTTAGAATGAAGTACAAACAAGACTAATTAATGATGGCTTGTTTGAGGGCAGTCAACTGCTTTGAAATAATGGTTTATTATTGGCTTACATTTTTGCAGTTTATGACTTAGCCACGGGGCATAAATGGAGAGGTGCATATATATAACGTCTCTTGGATTATTCCTGATTTGCTTTTCTGTCCTAATTTTTAAATGGACCTAAAAGAATGGCAGTGGGGGAGAATTGGCCCAGTGAACTAAGACTGATCTGCAAAACCGTCTATGTGTTGTTTCCGTATTATTTAATAAGCCATAGTTACAGGATTTTCCATATGGTGCAAATGCAGCTAATACGTCAGGAACCATTTAAATCAGGGGGTCTCCAACTTGGCAACTTTAAGCCTGGCGGACTTCAAGTCAAGCTGGCTGGGGAATTCTGGGAATTGAAGTCCGCCAGGCTTAAAGTTGCCAAGTTGGAGACCCCCTGATTTAAATAATCCTGTAAAAGAAAATAAGTGATGCCATCTACTTCAGTCTTTAACACTGGATGAAATTTAACCCAGGATACTTCTGGATCATCCCTATACAGCTTGCTTTCCATGGTACATTACAGGTAGTCCTCAATTTACAACCACAATAGGGACCAGAATTTCCATTGCTAAACAAGGTGGTTGTTAAGTGAGTTATGCCTGATTTTACACTTATTTTGCTACCGTTGCTAAAGAGTTAAATCTGCTTCAGTTGTTAAGCGATTGATGTGGTTCTTAAGTGAATCCAGCTTCCCCCATTGACTTTGTTGGTTGAAGCTGGCTGCGGAGATTGCAGATGGTGATTACACGACCCCAGGATACTGCGCCCATCATAAATACATGCCTGTTGCACCTGAACTTTGATCACGTGACCATGGGGAAGCTGCTACCGTTGTAAGTGCAAGGATCTGTCTTAAGTCATTTTTTCCCCAGTGCTGTTGTAACTTCAAATATTCGCTAAACGAATCATCGTAAATCGAGAACTTCCTGCAAGAGGGACTTTCTAATACCGAAGTCACATGCAGCTTTCCTTTTCTGCGTGATACCAGCTTAGTTGGGAAGCCAAACAGTGGCCCCAATTTTGAAACTCGCCTGTCATGGATGCTGTGCGGAAAGTCCTTGCCAGTAATTATTTCTAATGAGTAAACCAAAAAGACAAGTATGTGTGAAGTTCATATTGCAGCTTTCAGGTTTTATTATCGCCTTCTCCTGAAGGGCCAATCACTACAGGGCGCCAGCTGGTGGTTTCTCTGGCCTGACGCTCCCAGGAGATGGTTGATGATAATGCAGACTTGAACTAGCAGAAGCGCTGATGAGTTTGTGGGTGTATTTATAGGTGGATTGTTTGCCAGAGAGAGAAAGGCTGCTCTGCTCTACACAGAGGCCCTTTGAAAGGTGGCCAACCTCTTTTTAACAGAAACAGAATAACAGAGTTGGAAGGGACCTTGTAGGTCATCTAGTCCAACCCTCTGCTTAAGCAGGAGACCCTATGCCATTTCTGACAAGTAGCTGTCTGCTCTCTTCTTGAAAGCCTCCAGTGATGAAGCACTCACAACTTCTGGTGGCAAGCTGTTCCACTGGTTCATTGTTCTCCCTATTAGGAAGTTTCTCCTTAATTCCAGGTTGCTTCTCTCCTTGATTAGTTTCCATCCATTGTTCCTTGTCTGGCCTTTGGGTACTTTGGAAAATAGATTGACCTGCTCTTCTCTCTCTGGCAGCCCCATAAATATTCGAATACTGACATCATGTCATCCCGGCCTTTCTGTTCATTAGACTAGCCATGCCCAGTTCCTGCAACTGTTCTTCATATGCTTTAGCCTCCAGGCCCCTAATCATCTTTGTTGCTCTTCTCTGCACCCTTTCCAGAGTCTCAACGTCTCTTTTACATCATGGCAACCAAAACTGGATGCCGTATCCCAAGTGTGGCCTTACCAAGGCCTTATAGAGCAGTACTAGTACATCATGTGACCTTGATTCTATCCCACTGTTGATGGAACCTAGGATTGCATTGGCTTTTTTGTCTGCCGCAGCACATTGCTGGCTCCTATTTAAGTGCTTGTCCACTAGGTCTCCAGGGTCCCTCTCACAGTTACTGCTATTAAACCAGTTTTCACCTCATCTCTACCTGTACTTTTGGTTTTTCTTGCCTAAGGGTAAGACCTTACTTTTCTCTTTGGTGTTTGCCCTTCATGTTACGAATTGTTGAGTTCTAGGTACCGTCCTGAGCTTGTGTAAGAAATAAGAGTGTTGTCTCTTGGATCATGGAAGATTTGGGAGTCATTTGCACAATGACTTTGCCCAAAAGTTTTATGTAGCAATCTGTAGGAAGTTCCTTCCAAGGTTGGCGTTTGGTTTTTTTCATGAGACATTCAGAGAGTGCCTTTTGTACATTAAAGTGGTGACTCATAGGATAATAGGATAATAATCCTTGGACGCTTCCTGATCCTCCCTTTTCTAAATGAATTCTTCCCTTTGTCTCATAAGGCTTCTATTTGCATCTGATTTTTTTTTCCCCTTCCTGACTTAAGATGACATAAGGGTCATTCTGTTTCATAAGCGGGACTGTGAAAAAACGGCACGAGCTGAATTGCCCTGGGCTACCTCCAGCAAGGGGGAATTAGTGATGTCAGAGGTAGGTTTCCCTTTTCGTAGACTTGCTCAGGTGTTGAAACCAAGCCCAGGGAACTTCTGCCTTCTCTAAATTCTAAGAATGTTCTGAAAACAGTCAGGGACCCCCAGCCTGATGCTGTCAAGCACAGGAAATCAGGAGTCCAGGCAGTTCAAATGAATGTAGGTTTATTGTATGCTGATGCTTTCCAGAAGAATCGGAACTACTAATGGTCCAAGCATAATAGAGGGTAGATAAGGATCAATGGAATTCAAGGTGGGCTCTTTTTTTCAAGAGGCAACTGGACTTTCTTGTGTTTTTCTTTGAAGACGTTTCGCTTCTCATCCAAGAAGCTTCTTCAACTCTGGATGAGAAGCGAAACGTCTTCAAAGAAAATGCAGAAAGTCCAGTTGCCTCTTGAAAAAAAGCACCTTTGGGACAACCCTGACCTGGATGATGGAGAAGCTCCATAGACATAAGGGTCAATGAATTCAAGGTGGGCTGGATTTAGATGATGACTCTGGACTGATGATGCATTTGACCCCTCCCTCCGGCTCAGTCTGGTCATTTCCTACAGATGCCATCCAGAGGGATTAGCAGCTCCTTGAATTCATAGCCAATATACTTGGGATGGCTGCTAAACTCTCTTACAAATGCACTTGAAAGCTAGTAAATAAGATAATAGTCATATTCTCTTGGCATCCTCAACTTTAATTTAGGTAATGGGATAGACCAAGGACCTGTCCTGTCTCTCTTCCTAGCCCGCTCCATAATTAGTGGGGAGTTGAACAGGCAGAATAACACTATAATCTCCTAAAGCAGGTTGATTCTTGTGCATTAGAACACTCAAGTAGACCATTCTGTCCCTTGTCATACACGTAATCATAATCCACTACAAAAGTCCTTTATTTAAATCTGCCTTCCGAGGGCAAGGGTGTCAAATTTTGGTTTTGCTGTTCAATATTACATTTTACAAGTAGTTCTCCACTTACAACTGTAATTGCTCATTACAGTTGTAACTCATGATAGTCGTAAAGCAGATTGATCATATGACTGACCCGACGTTATGACATATTTTTGTGGTGGTCATTAACATAACATTGTGAACCACCTAACCAGTGGTTCATTATGAATGCAATTTTGGCAAAAATGCCGTTCTTTTTTATCTTGGGCAAAATCATCATAAAACACTAACACATGACTGTTAGATGTTAAATTTACTGGGTATCACAAGGTCACCCAGTATTAACTGAAAAAAAAGTATGAATTCAAAAGTTTCAATTGATCTACCTGGGGAAACTTATGACCTAGATTCAAAGTTCTGATCATGCTCTCCAACTTTGAATCCAGGTCGTAAGTTTCCCCAGGTAGATCCATCGGAACTTTGGAATTCATTCTTTTCTTTTTAAAAGTCTAGGTGAAAATTGTGCATGGTTCATACAAATGTCCAGAATCACAAGGAATTTGTGGCATACAAATTAACTTGTAAATTGTTTTTACGTTGTTTCCAATAAATATAGATTACATTCCTAATAAAATCCTTTTTAGAAGCCTTCCCCTAAGTGTAATTTTGTTGTACTTTCCCTTAACACGTAGTATACTGTATGTGCAGTTCTTGTTAGTTTGAAAAGTCTTTATACACATTTTTTGAGTTATTAATGGCATTGCGAAGATGGAAAAGTTCCAAGTTCAAACATAGAAGTTTATTTTGGGTTGTGCATACGTTGTGTTAGCAAAAGAGGGGGAAAAGTGTGTGGATAGGTAGGTAGGTAGGTAGGTAGGTAGGTAGGTAGGTAGATAGGTAGATAGATAGATAGATAGATAGATAGATAGATAGATAGATAGATAGATGATAGAATAGATGGCAACTGCTTTTTCTTTGTACCAAATATTAGTTTGAATAGGATGGTTGGATGGGCTGGTGAATTTTCTGCCCAATTATGCAATATAGCTAGAAAACTTTTTCTTTTTTCTTTTTAATTTGCTTTGGCTTTTAGATCCAAGTAATTCACACAGGAAATTGCAAACAAGTCGCTTGAAATTTCCACATTTTAATCGGAGGAGGGAGGATGATTAAATCTTAGGAAATCTTTTGTATTCTCTTGCATCTGATCATTGATTACCACTGGGAGCCCTTGCTAGTAGACCTGCCCCGTTCATTTATCTGGGTGTTTTAAGAACCTCCTTCCATGTAATGCTAGTGATCTAATGATAGGGGCACGCTGTGGGCACATCCGTCTGCCAGCAGTTCATGAAATTGCTCTTCCTTTTTACTCCAGTGGTTCTCCCTCCCGGCCCCTCCTGCTTCTTCTCCAGCTTCCAAGGAGTTTTATGTGCAGAGGGGAGGGGGAACCCCAGCAAGGGATTACCGCTCTTTGATTATGGCTTCAAAATGAAGGGAACCCACCGCCCGCCCCCCACCCTCCCCCTCGGCAGTCCTGTTTTCTGTTTGGGGTTTGTGGGCTGGGAGGGGATTTGACTTCTGACCCTGAAGAATGTGCCTTTGCTTTTGATGCCCCCGGTTCCTGTTTTCTGGTCATGCTGGAGCCGTTGTCGGGCCGAGTCCCACTCTTCTGAGGAAGTGCCTTCCCACCGCAGCGCTGACCTTGTGACATTTGTGCTGAAGGTTGTGCGTTCCCCAGGGTGCCGGTGGTCTTTCCAGAGAGGTGTGAGGCCCACATCGATCCTTTTAAGTGCACTTTTTGTGCATCTCTTTTTTCCTTTTCCTGCAGCTCAGGAGATTACTTGGTGGCGGCTGGATTTTTTGCTTCCATCCATTAAATATAATGAAACTCTCCTGTCTGCCTTAGTTTTAAATGCATTGGCAGCAGGGAAGGGGGATCTTCCTTCCTTCCTTCCTTCCTTCCTTCCTTCCTTCCTTCCTTCCTTCCTTCCTTCCTTCCTTCCTTCCTTCTTCCCTCCCTCTCTCCCTCCCATAATGTACCTTCCTCCCCCTTTCTTTCTTTCTTTCTTTCTTTCTTTCTTTCTTTCTTTCTTTCTTTCTTTCTTTCTTTCTTTCTTTCTTTCTTTCTTTCTTTCTTTCTTTCTTTCCTTCCTTCCTTCCTTCCTTCCTTCCTTCCTTCCTTCCTTCCTTCCTTCCTTCCTTCCCCTAACCCACCCTCCTCCCTCTCCTTCCTTTTTTCCTTCTTCCCTCCCTCCCTCCCTCCCTCAACGCACCTCCCTCCCTCTCCTTCCTTCCTTCCTTCCTTCCTTCCTTCCTTCCTTCCTTCCTTCCTTCCTTCCTTCCTTCCTTCCTTTCTTTTCTTTCTTTCTTTCTTTCTTTCTTTCTTTCTTTCTTTCTTTCTTTCTTTCTTTCTTTCTTTCTTTCTTTCTTTCTTTCTTTCTTTCTTTCTTTCTTTCTTTCTTTCTTTCTTCCTTCCTTCCTTCCTTCCTTCCTTCCTTCCTTCCTTCCTTCCTTCCTTCCTTCCTTCCTTCCTTCCTCCCTCCCTCCCTCCCTCCCTTTCAATCTTGCTCTCACCATAGCTATATATTGTACTGTATATGTGTATATATAACTATATTGAAATTATCTTAAAATAAAATACAAACAAAACAAAGATAGCAAGGAAATGGGTGGAAAAAAAGAGAGGGAAAGAGACATATGGGACAAGGAGAAAAAAGGAAAAAAGCATTAACTTCCAACTTTTTTTCAGTGCTGTAGAATAAAATACAGCCTCAACCTTTTACTTTTACATACTCGTTATATAGTAGTTGTTTCTATAACAACAAACTAATCAGTAAATCCCCAAATTAGAATTTCATTTTTTCCCGTCTTGAGTACAAAGTTTAGAAGAAGTTTCCCAACTGAAACAAAACTGGATATATTCTTTTCTTTAATTAAAGCAGTCATTTGGCCATCCCTTCTAACTCCATCAGTATTTGTATTTGTTTTCCATTGTGGGGATTGTTGTAGCTTTCCGTTTTTGGCATAAAGAATTCTTGCTGCAACTTTCAGTCTTCCAAGGCCCTAAATTTTCTCTCTTGTTTAAGTTCCTTTAATTATTGAAGAGTAAAATTAATCTTTTTGCTTTTCCCTGAAATCTTACTAACAGGCATTTAAATTAATAGTCTTTCTTGCCGGCAATACTTTGGCTGAAATTAATCTTCCGGTTGCTTAGAAAAAGTTTTAAGAACAAGCCATGCTTATTCCACTTGTGGAAACTTTTGGGGTAAGACTATGAGTGGCCCAGGGCTCCAGCAAATAAAATAGTTTTATCTTTTTCCAATTTTTCCCACTTTCAGTGAAAATCAGCATCCGCCTTAGTTAATAGGGCTCCCTAAATTCATTCCTGCCCCAAAGAGGTTTCAAGTGCCTAGAAACCCAAGTATAGTCCTTTTTTTGCAGCCTTTTAAAGGAGCTCTTGCATATCAGTTTGGGGGAAAGGTGCATTTCCTATAAGGACTTTTATTAATCAGTTAATTAATTTATATTTATTGGTCACCCAACTTCAGTCAGATGCTCCCTTCCTGCTGCTACACCTCCTAAAGCTTGAGACTGAATGGGATGATGGGATTTATAGTACAGCGTTACCTGAAGCCCCGTTGGAGTTGACTAAATGAGCTGTAATCTGCAATTTTGGTTTTACACCTATAGCTGTTTGAAAGAGAGGCTTTCTCTTCCTGTTGCCCACCGAACTACAAATACAAAATTACTGATTCAGCCTGCTAAGTAAAAACTGTCTTTGTATTTGTTCTCCTTGTTTGTTTTTATCAATTGTCTGTCTGTCCGTCCATCCATCCATCCAATCTACTCTCTCTCTCTCTCTCCCTCCCTCCCTCCCCCCACCCTCTTCATCCATTCTCCTCCCTTGCTTTGCTCTTTTATATTTTTCTCTGGGCAGGCAGTTCCCTCACCATCTGTGGTTAATTTGGAAGCCATTAAAGGGCACTTAGACCTCCAAGCAGGCTGTTTAAATCTATTTCCCGCGAAGATTGCCTCAGCACGCTGCTGGGAATAATCGCACTACTTATATAGCACTTTGCAGCTTCACTGTGCTGTCCAAACATGGGCTAATCTAGCGGATATTAATTTGAGTTGTTGAGTAACTTAAACTTCAGAGCTATTGACTTAAATTAAAGAGGGTGGATTTCTCCCCCCCCACCCCCCACCCCTTAATGTCTTTTGGTGAAATGACAGAATACTCTTCTTCCCCTGGGAAAAGACTTTTGTGTGATTTGTTATTATTTGCTATAAACTTTGAATAGAAGGATGGGCTTTTTTGCATCTCCTGGGTGGCCTTGAAGCAATTGATAAGGTCAATGCATCAATAATAAAGATTATTGTGAGAAGAGAGCTGGGTGGAAATGGACAGATCAGAGCAATAATAAACTTCATCAGTGCATTATTGTCACAGCAGCAAAATCATTAAAAAAAACACAGAGACTGTGTCTAGTTGTTCTGGCATGCAGTGCCCTAAAGCGTCGTTTTGAGGGTAGAAGTTGAAACAATTTATGTCTAGGATGTGAGGGGTCTGTAGATATTTTCACAGCCCTCTTTTTGGCTCATGCTGTATACAGGTTCCCAATGAAAAGCAGGTTGGTAGTAATTGTTTTTTTCTGCAGTCCTAATTATCCTCTGAAGTCTGTGTCTGTCTTGTTGGGTTGCAGAACCAAACCAGACAGTTATAGAGGTGCCGATGGCATTTTGAGGTAGTCCTCGTATTACGACTAGTTGCTTAGTGACTATTCAAAGTTATAATGGACGCACACATACACCCAGCCCAGTTTCAAAGATATGCATGCCTTTGTGCATGCGTGCGTCCGTGTGCGTGCGCCGCCCCCCCCCCCACAGCTGCATTTGGGTTGCTTGGCAACTGGGCTGCATATATGGCTGTTTGCAGCCTCCTGCGGTCATGTCACCACAATTTATGACATTTATGCTGAAAAGTGGCATTTACTTCTGATTTTCAGCAAAAAGACGAGTGAACAATGAATTTGCTTAACCACTGCTGTAACAAAAAAAAAAGGTCCTAACATCAGATTGGTCACATGATGACTCATTTTATGACCATCATGATTTACAACCATAGTGGGCAGGTTTCATTATGGCTGTAAGTTGAGGACCATCTGTATAAGAATTCATGGAACAGAGAGTTGGTTGGTAGCAAAGAGGGTATGTTCTCTTCTTCCCTGCCCTATTTAAATAATTAAATCAGAAGAAAACTTTTTGTTAAACTGATTTATTTGCCTTTTGTTTTTCTCATTTATAATTTTTTCCATTTGGGAAAAGGGAAAAGAAAAGAACAATGTCAAAATTCATAGTAAGAAAAATATCTCGAGTGGGACAACCCAGGGCTGTGAAATAGTGTGTGTAACATTTTGTGTTCACCAAAATTCATCATCACACAAAGTGACAAACAAAATCAAACGCTTTGGAAGAGAGGAAAAACAAAGACGCTGAGTTTTAAGGAGAAACTTGCATCTGCTTAGTTTCATTTTCACCACTCCAGGTGCAAGCGAGATAGAGTAACAAGGTTAATAAAAAATAAATAATATGGCATGATAAGATAATACAGCACATAATAAAGCAGCGAGGAACATTCCCAAATAATCTGTGACAAATACTCTTTCTCCAGATGAGGGTTATTCCCCCCCTCCCCACCCCAGTAGCACTCCGAAAAGCTCTTAATAATTGCCCGGAATCCTAGCAGAGGCAGGCTGCTTTAATATCCAGATAGTCCTTGACTTACAATCATTCGTTTAGCGATGATTTGAGGTTATAACAGCACTAAAAAAAAAGCCTCTTTGCATCAGTCCTTGCACTGACAACCATTGCATCATCTTCCCCAGTCTGTAATCAAAATTGGGACGTATGGCAACCAGCATGAATTTGCAATGGTTGCAGTGTCCCAGGGTCACGTAATCACCATTTGCAACCCTCCTTACTGGTTCCGGCAAGCAAAGTCAACAAGGAAGCCAGATTCACTTAGAAACTGCAGTGATTCACTTAACAATTGGGATTAAAAAAAAAATTGTAAAATCAGGTGCGACTCACTTAAGGATGCTTAAGCAATTCCTAACTACACTTAGACATTCTGGTCCCAATTGTGTTCGTAAGTCGAGGACTGCCCGCATACAGTTTTGGAGAAATGAGACATTGTGTAAATTGAGACTTGTGCGTCCAGTTGATGCTGACGTTAAGGGGCTGTCACAAGGAAGAGGGGGTCAAGTTATTCTCCAAAGCACCAGAAAGCAGGACCAGAAGCAATGGATGGAAACCAATCAAGGAGAGAAGCAACCTTAGAACTAAGGAGAAATTTCTTGATAGCACAATTAATCAGTGGAAAAGTTGCCTGCAGAAGTTGTAAATGCTCCAACACTGGAAGTTTTTAAGAAGAGATTGGCTAATCATTTGTCTGAAGTGGTATAGGGTCTCCTGTATGAGCGGGGGTGGGGGTGGGTGGGGGGGTGGTGGAGTAGAAGACCTCCAACGTCCCTTTCAACTCTCTTCTGGTGTTTAAGTAACATTGTAGTGAGGTGTTCAACATATATAGTAGTGTACCCTGTGGAGCAGAGGCATCTCTAAAAGACCAAAAGGAATCTTCTGCCTTGGTAAAAAAGAGAGTAGGAAACTTGCAAGATTGTAAACCAAATTGAGAAGTCACTTTTTATCAGAACAAATATGATTAAAAAAATGTGTACCTTCCTGATGTATTTGACTGGTACAGTAGGTTATCATGGAACTGTTGTTATACATTAATGTCTAATATTTTATACAAAATGCTATACAAACCATTTATACAATATCTTATATAAAACTTTGCACATTTTTATCTTTACTGTGCACAGTAGCAGTTTGCTGAGTACTGGATGGAAAAAAAGCAGTTCTTAATTCTGTCTACTTTGTTGAACTTTACCCGGTTCTTCAGATCATGGCTTGTTTAGCTGAGCTTGTTTTGAAGTCATCGGGTGGAGTCAGGTTAGGACAAATACGTGCTGGGGGTGGATGTACAGGGAAAGCCTTCTGAAGAATTAGAACTATTTTCAGATGGTATGTGTGTACATGTGTGTGCAGGTTGGTGCATTAGTGCAGGCATTAGTAGCGACTTATGAGTGTATGCATATGTGTGTGTGTGTGTATAATTTTAGGAGCCTTGTTAGCAGTGATTTTTAGGAGTCTTATTAAGAGAGAGTTCTGCAGGAGCATATTTGGTATAATATATTCTGTTCTTGAAGAAAGTGTTCTCCAGAGAGACTTATAGTGTGTCCAAAAACATGAAACAACTGCCCGAACATGAAAGATTCATACCAAACGGAAAGAGCATGTAAGAACAATATGTAACATCAACTTTTAACCTATTTAAAAGGTGAATGGGACACCACCTTGGGAACTGTATGATTTATAAGTAGAAGAAGGGGACATACAGGTAGTCCTCAACCTACAACCACAGTTGAGCCCAACATTTCAGTGGCTAAGCGAGACTGTGGTTGAGTGGGTTTTGCCCCACTTCTTGCCACAGTTGTTAAGGGAATCACTGCATTGTTTAAGTTAGTAACATGGTTGTTGAGTGAATTGGGCTTCCCCACTGACTTTGCTTGTCAGGAGATTGCAAAAGATGAGATCCCATGACCCCAGGACACTACAACCGTCATAAATATGAGTCAGTTGACAACCCTCTGAATTTTGATCATGTTGACCACAGGGATGCTGCAATGGTTGTAAGTGTGAAAAATAATCACACGTCACTTTTTTCAGTGCTGTTGTAATTTTGAACAGTCATTAAATGGATTATTGTAAGTCTAGGACTACCCATCCTGGTTCTTCGTACAGTTCCTCTTGATGGTGACATGGGCAGTGTGTAAATTTAATAAACAAATTAATAAAATAGTACTTTTCAAACCCCAGTAAGGGGCAACTGCAATGGTTCTATAAAATTTCTCTTCTGATCCTTTTCCAACCCATAAAGCAGTTCAGTACTTCCATCACCCAGGATGAAATAGTGCAGAGTGACTGTCTTGGGTTTTCATCCTATAAATGGCATGTAGGTTCAAAATCTCTTAAAAACAGATTGCAAAATGGAAAGTCTTGAGAAGACAAGAGGTCAGGATGTAAAATACGAAAAGTGGAAAGCATTTTATGGCCCGGGTGTTGCTAATTGACTCTCCCAAGAAATACATAAAAGTGATTTTTTTTTCTTTTCACTTTTGTGAAAACACATGAAAACAATTATTTTACTTAACGGGTGTCTTGGCAACTTGAAGATGTGTGGACTCCAACTCCCAGAATTCCTCAACTAGCTAGTCTGGCTAGAGAATTCTGGCAGTTCTTCAAGCTACCAAGGTTGAGAAGCACTGGTCTAGAAGATACCTAGTAGGTAAAGAAAAACAAGTATGAATACTCACCTTACCTACCAGGTATCTTCAGTGTTTCTTAGCCTTGGCAATTTAAAGATGTGTGGGCTCCAACTCCCAGAATTCCCCAGCGAGCCTGGGAGTTGTAGTCCACACATTTTCAAGCTGCCAAGGTTAAGGAACACTGTTCTAGATCGGGGGTCTCCAACCTTGGCAACTTTAAGCCTGGGGGATTTCAACTCCCAGAATTCTGGGAGTTAAGTTTGCCAAGGCTTAAAGTTGCCAAGGTTGGAGACTCCTGTCCTACCCTATTTCCCCGAAAATACGACCTACCCTGAAAGTAAGTCCTAGCTTGATTTTTACACATGTGCCCAATATAAGCCCTACCCCCCAAAATAAGCCCTAATTAAGATCTCACCCACTCCAGAGTGGACAGGTAAAAATTAAGCTAGGGTGGGGATGGGAGGGGGGTTGGAGCTGCCCTACTACTTACCTTTGGATAGTTGTAGCCAGGCCTCGCACACCCCAACACCTGCCTTGCCCCGTGTTGTGGTTTGCCGGTAGCAGGTGCGGACGGCTGAGGTCTTGGAGAGCGAGGACTCAGATGAGGGGCCTGTGTGCAATGCAGGGATGGGGACAGGACCATCAGGGAGTGGAATGCTGCCTTCAGAGATTGTGGAGGCTAGCAGCAGTAATGAAGAGACCTCCAAGGAGCCTGTGCCCAGCGTGCGTGTGCGCAGGACTGCTCGAAGGAAAGAGCAGCTGCAGCAGCACGGGCGACTCGGGAGTAAGGCTGCAAGGTAATGGCCCCTCTCTTAAGAGATAAAAGCCAGCTGAGAAACCTGAGTTCTTTGCAGGAAGCAAAGAAGTTTTTGCACTCAAGCCTTGTGGACGTTCAGAGTATCTTGGTTGGTGTTTGGAGACGCTTGTTTGAAATATTTCTTAGTAACTTTATCTAGTGTTCTTGGCAGCCTTGCACAACCTTGGCAAGGCTCGTTCTTATCAGAGATAATTAATTTGAAACAGCCTTTTAACCGTGAAGGAACGGAATTTGTAAAGAATCATTAAAAGGTTTTGCTGTTACCGCCATTTCGTGTTTGTTTCCTTGGAACAAGGTTTGGGTTAGAACACCCAGCCCATTTCTTCTACAGCTGGCAAGGCTGGCAAGACTTTCCTGAAGGCCTCTGTAGCAGATAACAAAACTCCGGATCAATCCAGAGCTCTGTTATCGGCTGCAGAGGCCTTCAGGAAAGCCTTGCCGGCCGCAGAAGAAGAAGTTCCTGAAGACCTCTGGCAGCGAAAAGGAGGGCGGGGGCGACGCATGCAAGTGAGGATAGTCAGTGGATGACATCCCCCCAAAATAAGACCTGGTGCCTTTTTGGGTGGCAAAAAAATATAAGGCAGGGTCTTATTTTGGGGAAAACACGGTAGATGGTATTCCTATTGCTATAATCCCTAGCCAACGTGGCCAATGAATCTCAGAGAGCTCCAAATTAGAGACAGGTATGCTAAACGCTAATTCTTTTTGTGCAAGTAACTCTTCCCAAGCTTCCATCTTGGTGAAAAACTGAAGTTTCTGATAAGTACCCCAGTGGCAAAGTGGGTTTTACGCTCTTCCTTGTCCCTGGTCGGAGCTCATCCAGCGACAAGGACTCGTCTTTCTCAAATGCAGCACAAATCAAACATCCCACCCTGGTTGCTGAATTTTAATCACTTAGATGCAGAGATGTGATAGACGGAATCAATTTAATTTCTCTTGCTTAGGTCTGAGAGGAGAGGAAGAGGGGCGAGAGGGAAGGTCAAGGCAACTTGGCCAATAAATTGTTGGGTTTATAAATACGTTGCAGAAATCTTGCCCCGTTCTTCCCCTTCCCGTTCCCAGTCTTCGCTCTTCCCATCGCTTTCTGTGGTTCAGGTTCATTAAAAAAAAAAAAACTTGTGCAGACAAAAACCAACCTGACACTATACTGAGAAATTGCTGATCGCAGCCAACATGTTTTCCCCCCCTTTTTTTTTGCTGGAGGGGAATGTTTGTTAATCAAAGCACCCTTTCCCAAATGCCTTTTGAAGCAAGGATTTCCCTCCTGCAGGGATATGTTGAGCCCTCTGATTCATTCCTAAGAAGATGAGATGCCCATCTCCTCCCACACAGGTAGTCCTCAATTTAACAACTACAATTGGGACCAGAATTTCTGTTGCTAAGCAAGGAACTTTATTAAGTGAGTTGCATGCCATTTTATGACTTTCCTTGCCACGTTGTTAAGCGAATCACTGCAGTTGTTAGGTGGATCATGTGTGATTAAGAGGATCCGGCTTCCCCCACTGACATGGCTTGTGAGGAGTCAGTTGGGAAGGTACAAAAATGGCGATCAGACGGCCTTAGGACGATGCAACCATTGTAAGCACATGCTGGTTGCCCCTCAAATATATTATTATATACAGGTAGTCCTTGACTTAAGACTACAGTTGAAATTCAAGTGAGATATTTGTTAAGCGAGTTTTGCCCTATTTTATGACCTTTCTTGCCACAATTGTTCAGTGAATCCCTGCGGTTGATAAATTAGTCACATGGTTATTAAGTCAATCCCCACTCATTTTGGTTTGTCAAAAGGTTGCAAAATGACCTTGGGACACCGCAATAGTCATAAGTATGAGCCAGTTGCCAAACATCCAAATTTTGATCCTGTGACCATAGGGATGATACAAAGATCATATGTGTGGAAAACAGTCTCAGAAGCACAGAGCCGAAGACACAAGCCTGAAGATGATGAATGAGACTTCATCGAAACGTTGCCTAGATACTTCCAATTTTACACGGGAGAAAACCGAATAACCAAAGATAGATAGATAGATAGATAGATAGATAGATAGATAGATAGATAGATAGATAGAAAGATAGATAGATAGATAGATAGATAGATAGATAGATAGATAGATAGATAGATAGATAGATATAGATAGATATAGATATAGATATAGATATAGATATAGATATAGATATAGATATAGATATAGATATAGATATAGATATAGATATATAAAGAACAGTTGCTAGAACTGGGTATGTCTAGTTTGATGAAAAGAAGGACTAGGGCTGACATGATAACAGCCTTCCAATATATCTCAGGGGCTGCCACAGAGAAGAGGAGGGCACCAAGCCATTCTCCACACCACCTGAGGGCAGGACAAGAAGCAATGGGTAGAAACTAATCAAGGAGAGAATCTAGAACCAAGGAGAAATTTCTTGACAGTGAGAACAGTTAATCAGTGGAACAACTTGCCTCCAGAACTGAATAGACATTACCAAGCTTGCAAGCAGAGAAATAAAAGAGAGTGAAGGTTGTGTCCTTCTTGCCAAAGGAAAGTGCAATCTCCATTAATAAACTGGAATTTGAGGCTGCTATATAAACAAACTAGGCAAGAAAAGCAAAATGCCCAGGTACAGTATAAGTGGTGTCTTGCTCAATAGTAGTGACTCCTAGAGGGATCTTGGAGTCCTAGTGGACAATCACTTAAATATGAGCCAGCCGTGTGCTGCAGCTGCCAAAAAGCCAACACAGTTAGTTCTAGGCTGCATAAACAGAGGGATAGAATCAAGATCACGTGAAGTGTTAATATCACTTTATAAGGCCTTGGTAAGGCCCACACTTGGAATTCTGCATCCAATTTTTGTCGCCACAATGTAAAAAGCATGTTGAGAGTGCAAAGAAGAGCAACAAAGATGATTATAGGACTGGAGGCTAAAACATAAAAAAGAACAATTGCAGGAACTCGATATGTCTAGTGTAATGAAAAAAAGGACTAGGGTGACATGATACCAGTCTTCCAATATCTCAGGGGCTGCCCCAAAGAAGAGGGAGTCAAGCTATTCTCCAAAGCACCTGAGGGCAGGACAAGAAGCAGTGGGTGGAAACTAATCAAGGAGAGAAGCAACCTAGAACTAAGGAGACATTTCCTGGCAATTAATCAACTTGCCTCTAGGACAGAGGTCTCCAAATTTGGCAACTTTAAGACTTATTGAAGTCTTAAAGTTGGCAACTTAAAGAGTTGAACTCCACAAGTCTTAAAAGTTGCAAAGGTTGGGGACCCCTGCTCTAGAAGTTGTGAATGCTCCAACACTGGAAGTTTTTAAAAAGATGTTGGATAACCATTTGTCTGAAGTGGTGTAGGGTTTCCTGCCTAAGCAGGGGGTTGGACTGGAAGACCTTCAAGGTCCCTTCCAACTCTGTTATTCTATTCTGTAAGTTTTTCACAGCCACTGTTGACCTGATCAATCAAGGCAGCTCTTTCCTAATTTTCCTCCTCTGTCCCTCTCTTGCCTAATCGTTTCCTAGGCAGCATCTCTTCTTCTTGTTCCTCAAGGTCATCCACACATTCCACTACAAGCCCCCTTTCCTGGGGGTCCACAACCTCCTTTCCCTCTTGTCCCCCCCCCCCTCCCTGGCATCTGGCAAGGCCAGGCAAGCTTGTGCAAAGGTTCCCGCTTCCAGATGCCATAATCGCCCTGATCTAATGAGCTTTTTGAAGCTTGCCTAATTCTGAAAGGCATGTAAAATAGAAGAGCAGTGTGAATTAATAACACAAACTTGGCTTAGCTTTGCGGTGAATTTGGTAGCCTGCCATAACCATCAACCCCATATGTACAGTTGTACATAACGACCGTGGCTGAATTTCTTTCAAGTTGCCCATAATGATGATAATTACGATTAATGAAAGGAATATTAGCCTTCCATGCTAGCGTCGCTGGAAAAAATATGGGAAATATGGATTTTTTTTCCTCCCGCTGTGCACGTCTAAGGGATGGTGTAGCCTTGTTTTAAGAGGGAGCACAGAATTGTGTTTTAGATTTCACCTTTATTAAAATGCAGTTTCTATGCTAGCTATTGCTTCTGCTGATGCCGGAGAGTACAGAGGCTAAAATATTTTATGTAGGTGGAAGGGTGGATTGATACAGGTTTAATTTTTATTTGAATCTCAAGCCTCATTGTTATTGAGTCTCACCTACATCAGCCTTTATTTCATATTTTAATTTTTTTTAAATTGAGTCTTGCCTACATTAGCCTTTATTTCATATTTTAATTTTTTTAAAAATTGATTTGTATTCCTGTCTTTTCTACTGTGCTGCAAGCCATCCGTAGCTGCTAGGACAATGAGACGGGTGGCAGATAAACTTAAAATAAATAAATAAAAAAAAATAAACGAACACACACACATACACACACACACACACACACACACACTGCCAAGTTAAAAGATGGCTGGGTCTTTGTGGTTGTTTGTGAATCACTTCTGAAATTCCGTGTCCTTCATAGGATGCCTTTGCTTCCCTTTTCTCATCGGAAAGGCCTTAGTGACAAAGTTTGCCTGTGCCTGTTCCAGAATTTTCCATTGACCCTGTAAGAGTGAGTGAGTGAAAAGACAGAGGAAACAGAGTTTGCTTGTGAAGTTCAAAAGGAGGAGGATAGGAAAGTGACCAGAGAGGCTGTATGGCCAAAAAGGATTATTTGCACAGCTGTGGGAGTGAAAGGCCATATGCTGAATAGCTGCTGATTGTAAGGGCTTTGTCTGGAAACCTGCTGTCTCCTCATTATGGGTAGTCTGCATATTGTAACTCAGTCGTACAAGGGGGGAAAAAACCCCGTGCGATCTTCTGGAAGAGGGATCAGGAATGAAAAAAGCAACTTTTGAAGACTTCTCAAACCCACTGATAGTTATTCCTTTTAGATTTTTTTTTAAATCTTGCTTTTATTATTTTTATAAATGGCTCAAGATGGTGAACAACATACCTAATGCTCCTCCTTCCTCCTCCTATTTTCTCCACAACAACACGGTTGTTGTGTGAGGTAGGTTGGGCAGAGAAAAGGGGACTGGCTCAAAGTCAGCCAGCTGCTTTCATGGCTGAGTGGAACTAGTACTCTAGTACTCTGGTAATCGGCCCAATGTCAACCAACCGGCTTTCCTGCTTAAAATGGGACTAGAATTCACTGTCTCCTGGATTCTAGTCGTAACCACTTCACTAAATCAAATGCTAATGCTAAGGATAACTAAAATTATATCCGGCTCCGGTGATGTTCCCATCGATTACTTTAGGATTGAAAGAGTATCTTTTCTACCAGGAAATTATGAAGAATATACTGAAGGGGCAAGATTGACACTAATAGAAATATGATCCAGATAAGGTTATAAATTTTAAAATGCTTAACTATGCAAGTCCAGAGGAACTGCACATAAGGATAGTGAAATAAGTTCCTCGTGATCTGGTATTATTTGTGGAAGATCCTGGAATGATTAGAGGAGAGCAAATGTTTCCTAATTTAGGAAAGAGGAAATAGTAAGTTCCAAGAACTATAAATTACTCTGTCTGACATTGAGACCCAGAAGAGCTGTAAAGCAAGTCATAAATTAAAAACAGTAATTATTGGAGATCAGGAACGATTTATTAAGAATAACTATCATCAGGTTAACCTAAGTTTTATCAGAGAATGTATGAATGGACTATGGGAATTCTGTAGGCGTGATATATCTTGATTACAGCAAAATGTTCCACAGAACACTACATAGGATTCTGTATTAATGACCTGGATAAAGAGATGCTTCTGCAAAGGACACAAAATTGATCCAAGAAGACAGAAATAAAATTATAAACAATCTTGATGGATTAAAAAAAATACATGCTGAAACCAAGGATGAAATTTTAAGGGAGGTGTACGCAGAAAACAAAATGGAAATTGGCCAAAAGGCTTGCTAATAGTAATTGGAACACATGCCTATACACTGATTCTGTATGAATCAGCAGTGTGATGTGACTACAAAAAAAAAAAAATCTGGTTTGGGCTGCTTCAAGAAGCACGTGATTTTGAAATGATTAGAAGAAACAGTGTCCTCCTGCTCACTGAATCAAGGAAACAAAAAAACAAAACAAAACTGAGATACCCCTATTAGTCCATTCAAAGATAAAAAAAATAGGAAAAATATTCAAGGTTTTCTAACCTTACTTTGCTTTAATTCTGTTGCAAACAATAGCGTATACAGGTAGTCCTCAACTTATGACCACAGTTGAGCCCAAACTTTGATAAATGAGATAGCTGTGAAGTGAGTTTTGCCCCATTTTACAACCTTTCTTGCCACAGTTAAGTGAATCACTGCAGTGTTAAATTAGTAACACAGTTGTTAAGTGGCGCAGTGGTTAGAATGCAGTATTGCAGGCTAATTCTGCTGACTGCCAGGCTGCCTGCAATTTGGCAGTTCGATTCTCACCAGCTCAAGGTTGACATCCTTCCATGGTCATCCAAATGAGGACCCAGATTGTTTGGGGGCAAGATGCTGACTCTGAAAACCGCTTAGAGAGGGCTGTAAAGCACTGCGAAGTGTTATTGCTAAGTGAATCTGGTTTCCCCACTGACTTTGCTTCTCAGAAGGTCACAAAAGCCATGACCCTGGGACACTGCGACCATTATAAGTATGATCCATTTGCCAAGTATCTGAATTTTGATCCTGTGACCATGGAGAGGCTGCAACAGTTGTAAGTGTGAAAATGATCATAAGTATTTTTTTCAGGGTTGTCGTAACTTTGAATAGTCACGAAATGATCTGTTGTAAGTCGAGGACTACCTGTGTGTCCGTTTTGACCAGGGGTCCCCAAACTTGGCAACTTTTAAGACTTGTGGACTTCAATTCCAGTTATGCTGGCTGAAGAATTCTTGGAGTTGAAGTTCACAAGTTTTAAAGTTGACCAGTTTGGAGACCTCTGGTTTTAACTGATTATGTAGCATTAAATTGGTACTGATTCTTAGTTACCAAATGGACAGATTTTCTCCAGGAGGATCTGTGTTGAGCCTGATCTTTCAGGTCTTCCTGATAGGCCTTTGCTCTTCCCTTCCCTTCCACCTTTCCCAACATTAGAGCCTTCTCCACAGAGCTGGGTCTTCACATAATGCATCCCAAGTAGGTTACTTGAGCCTGGTCATTTGTGCCTCTGGGATGATTTGTTCGATGATCCATTGGTTTATTTTCTTGGCTGCCCATGGTATTCCCAGGGGTCTTCTTAAAACCAAAGTTTAAAAAGAATCAATATTCTTCCTATGCTGCTTCTCTAAAATCCAACTTTTGTTTCCAAAGAGCGTCACTGGGAATGCCGCTTGTCTGCAAGATTCTAATTTTTGTAGGAATGCAATTGGCATCCCAATATCTTTTCCAAGGCCTTTTCCATCTTTTCCATTTTACTTAGGATCTACTAATCAAGCAATTGTGCAAGAAATCCATTAGAGAAGAGGAAGCCCTCTTCTAAAATTAATGTGAAAGGACAAAAGGTCCTGATTAAGAAAGTCAAACTCTTAAATAGATTCGGTGCAATTGGGCCCCAAGTTGGTCTTGAGGCTTGACTGGATTGGCATTTATTGGTTTGCTTCGAGGAGGAGAATATATTGTGATATCTTTCCTCTAATATTTTAGGTTTTTTAAAAAAATATTTATAGGAATTACATGTGTGCTTGTTTTAAAATAAAACTAATTGATCTGGGAGTTCCTACTCAAGGCACAAATGACCAGGTATAAATTATCCTACTTTGGACACATTTTGTGAAGACCTAGCTCCCCTGAGGAATCCATAATTCTGGAAAAAGTGGAAGATTAGAAAAGAAGAGGACAACCAGCAACAAGATGGATGGACTCAGTGTGTGTGTGTGTGTGTGTGTGTGTGTGTGTGTGTGTGTGTGTGTGTCTGTGTGTGTGTGTGTGTGTGTGTGTGTTGTGGATAGATAGATAGATAGATAGATAGATAGATAGATAGATAGATAGATAGACAGACAGACAGACAGACAGACAGACAGACAGACAGACAGATAGATAGATAGATAGCCAAGAAGAGATTGGGCAATCATTTGTTTGGAATGATATAGGGTCTTCTGTCCAGGGGATTGGACTAGAAGATCTCAAAGGTCCCTTCCAACTCTGTTATTCTCCAATTTTGTAATCATGGTGAAAATCTGTGGATTGCTAAGGACACCAACTTGATGACATTTAATTAGTCAATCCATAGATACATTGATGATGATGTTTTCCATTCAGTTGAGTCCAACTCTTGGTGATGCTGTGGGCCAGGTGTCTCCACATCTTCTGATCTTGCACTACTTTGAGTGTTTCTGTGTTATGGCTGGTGTCAGCTTTGATAGTGTCCAGCTACCATGTTCTTTGATGGCCTGGTTTCCTTTATAGATACATGATAGAAGGGTAGATATTCTAAGAGAGCCAGTTTATTGCAGTAGTCAAAGACACTAGGCTGGAAGGAAGAGACAATGAATTCTACTTCTCTCTTATTATGGAAGCCAGTAACGAAGCTTTGGACCAATGTCCTCTCTCAGTCCTTTGAAGAAGGCAAACAACTTCCAAAAACATTGTCAAGAAAACTATGGATTTGTCTAGCTAGTCACCAGGAATCAACACTACTAGGATGACTCCCCTGGATGCTTCCCCAGATATCTCTCCAGATGTCAGCTCAGAGGAGGATGAACCAGTTCCGGGCATGTCAAGAAGGGAATTGGTCAATGTCTCCAAGCAGCCATCTGACAGGGATTTGGCTGAAGCACAGTTGCAGCAGGACAGCCCTGAGGCTTCAGGTGGGGAAAGCATGCAGCTGCAGCTGTTCAGTGATGAGTAAGAGGAACTGCCTTCTGTACCTGATCCAAGAACACATAGAGAAGAGAAAAGGCAAGACCAACAAAGATCAACCCGATTACTCACAAGGTGGCAGCCTTGCCCCTATTGATGGGCTACACCAGAAGCTGGCCATTTAGCACAACAGATGGAGATGATTCTGGGAACAACATGTTCATTTCCTTGCTGTGTGTTCTTGCCTTGAACTTTGGATTGTTTCTCTTCTGCTGTTGCCTTCGGATTTCTTTTGTCTTGTGGACTTGCCTTGGGAACTTGCTTTTGCCTAGTGGACTGGACTTGCTTTTGCCTTGAGATTAGTGTTGGCTTTGTTTGAGTAGCCTGTGGAACTCATTGGGGTTGAGCTGGGGCCAGCATGGGGAATTGCTGGGGAATACCAATTCAAGCTCAGAAGCCTTACTAAAGTTAACTCCTTACACCCGTGGTGTGTATGTATATGCACAAATGGGACAGCACAACTACTTGCAAGACAAAGAAAAAAAAGAAAGCACCTGTAAACATGAATGGACAGTGTCCCTCAAGTTGGAGATAATTTGTTTAGAGCAGGGGTCTCCAACCTTGGCAACTTTAAGACTTGTGAACTTCAACTCCCAGAATTCTTGCTGGGTGAGGAAGTTGAAGTCTACAAGTTGCCAAGGTTGGAGACCCCTGGTTTAGATAATGGCCCTTCAGAGAGACCTAAACCGAACAGAGCCTCTGCTCTTTTCTAGTACTTAGCGCAACGGTTTCTCCTTCCCCGTTTTTCTCTAATAAGCCTTGAGAGAGTCCTTTTCCCCTCACCAACGTGAGTTGGCACTGTAGGACGGAAGGTTGAAGTGGCTGCTTTTGATGCAGGTCAATTTCAGAACAAACCCAGCTATTTATAACGTTGGCTGGGTGCCCCGGAGTTCTATTTAATGAATGGCCTGGCCTGCAGACATTTGCATTGTATGCTCTCTGCTGCTTACCCAAAGGTGCTACGGAGAACGTGGTGAAAATATGCACTGTGTGGTTTTGTAATATGGATTTGTTTTGGAGGTAGGCCTCACCCTTGCTTTTGAGTCGAGGGATTCTGTCCGACACGGACTTGCCTCAGACCGGCGTGGAAGAAACCTCTTGGTTTTTGCCCGCCTTCTGTCCTATTTCCCACTCATCTCTCCATCCTTGCATCCTGTCATCTTACATGGAGTGTGATGCTGAAGTGCCCAGCCAGTGCGTGGGTGGCCTTTGTGCTCTGTTGCTGTCAGCTAGAAAAAGGTGTAATATAAACACTTGTCTAATTGCCACATGAGTCTTCCAATTTAAAGACAGAAGGTAACATCAGAGACCTGGTTGTTTTGCTCGCAATTAAACAACAGCAGAAAGGAGGTGAAAAGGCAAGGGAAAGCAAATCTTATGCAAAACAGGCACGCCAGCAAATTAATGTATGCAGAAGTTTGTTTTTTAATGAGTAGCTTTGTCATTTTGGTTTGCTTGTTTTTTTCTTCCTCCTATAGCGCTCCCGTGTTTCCAGTGCTTGGTTTAAGAAATGTCTTGCCTTTCTTGATCAAATCAAAGAACCATCTTATTAGGTTTCACCCTGCCAGGTTAGACTGGAACCAATTAAAACACACCACCCAAAATCTAGGAGCTTCTGGCCAAATTATTTCATTGTAGAAAAAAACCCAAGAAATCGTCATGAAAGAATCCCAGCAGTTGTTGGCTATCAGGTGAGATCAAAGTTCTTTTACCTATTGCTCTCCACAAGGGAAAAAGCAGGGTAGATAGAAATCCTGCTTTACAAAGAAGACTATAGATAGTCCTTTGCTTACGACTGGTTGCTTAGCAACCATTCAAAGTTATAGCCCACTGTAAAAAGGGCACTTATGACCAAGATCTGAAGTCTCCCCCACCTGGGGTCATGTGTCCATACTTCGGAGCTCAGCAACACAGCATTTGCGGTATCCTGTGGTCCCATGACCCTGTTTTGCCACGGTTTTTGTCAAAAGCTGGTGTTTCCTTCCAGTTCTCAGCAAAACATTGTAGGATGTTACAACTTATAACCGTACTGGTCAGGCTCCATTACGGTTGTAATTCGACGACTACCTGTATCTGTGATGACCCAGGGTGGGATACAAAACAAACACAGTCAGAGAAAACAGGTGAAGCCCCTTTTATTCCTTCACTTTGCTTCCAAGCTCCAAATATCCTTGAAGGGAGGACAAAAAACTCCCACACAAACGGTTACAAGAAGAAAGAAAAAAGCAACACAAACCAGGCAAGATAAGGGCTGGAGGACGGCCACAGATAACACACAGTGGGAAGGACGCCAAACTCGGAGAGGAACTATAAACTAGAGATATTTCCGCGCTTTGTTTCCAGCGTTCACCAGTACGCAGGTCCAAACTCTTATTCAGTTGTCACAGCTGCAGCCCATGAAGAGGATCAAGGCCCTCTCCTCCCGAGTAGATCACGTCTCTCCCTTATCCTCTCCTCCCTGTGTGCCCTAGGATGGATAGGGGATGGGCCTGGGTCCTCCTCTGACTGCTCAGCCGGCCTGTGCCCTTCCCCAGCCTCCTCCACAACCTCTGGAGCCACATTTCCACTCCCTGTCGGCTGTTCTTCCTCTCCCTCAGAGTCAGTCTCCACCAGGGGCATGACAGTATCTGTCTCTTATCTAGATAATGGTTAGATCTGATAATGCATTTCTTTTCCTCTGACCTATCTCTCTGACCAGAACATGTTCAACAACATTATCTTACAAAGTCCACAATCAGGGTTTTGGCATGGTAATAGGTAACGTGGTCATTATTCTTTTTTTTTTGGATTTAATTTTGATGTTATTTATAAAAATAGCCATAGAAAACGGACTCGGAGTTAGAGGAGAAAGTACAACAGTTCTGCAGGACATCCAAATTGAAGTCATTTCCTTACTAGCAACTTATGGAATCACCCGGCCATCATTTCAACAATAATTAGAACAGTGCTTGTATCCCTTCAGTGAGGGTCATACCGTGAAGGCACAATAAGTCACTGGTGAAGAAATGAGTGGAGGGATGTGCTGTCTTCCATCTTGTGCAGCCTAGAATGCAATCGCCCATGGACATGCATTTCAATTTGCCAAGCAAGAAATACAGTACTTGCTCAGGAATCTTTTGAAGAGTTATGGGTGAGGTCAACTGGTCCCTGAACTCTCCGTTTAAAATGTTCATTGTGATCAGTTGGATCAGATGAAGATTTACAAAGGCCGGCCCTCTTACTCTTTCTCTAGCATTTTTTATCTGGATCTTCTGTCTAAGACTTGGAGCAACACATACAGAGCAGTGACAAAATAAGTCTTTGTCCATTGGTTTATAGTCTGAATGGTGCGGCACAAAAGGAAAGAGGATTGGAAGGGTAGAAGATTGAATGGCATTTATGGAATTTATGGATGGCTTGTAGTGACATCAGAGGTAAAATGAGGAGTCAGTATGCCAACTCTGTAAACCACTTAGAACAGGGGTGTCAAACCCAAGGCTTGCAGGCCAGATTCAGCCCACAGGGTGCTTAGATCTGGCCCATGGAGCCACCCTGGAAACAGCCAAGGACTGGCTGTGGTGCCTCTGCCAGCAAAAACGGAGCTTGGGAGGGTTGCGTGCAGCTATCCCGAGCTCCGTTTTTGGTGGCAGATGGTTGCAGGAGGCCGTTGCAGCTGAAAACGGAGTTTGGGAGCCTGTTTTTCATTAGCAGAGTGCTCGGGCCATCAGCTGCGCCCATGACACAAGTGACGTCGAGCTGACCACACCCATCGTGGCCATACACCCCTCCCAGGTCCAACACAACCCTGATGTGGCTCTCAATGAAATCAAATTTGATACCCCTGACTTAGAGATAGGGCTGTAAAGCACCCATGAAGCAGTCTATAAGTCTAACCGCCATTGATATTTCTATTTTGACTGGAAACCAAAATATGCATTTACTTTTGTGAATAGTGTTGCTGGGTGAGAAAGCAGGGGAATCTGCTGTGAATTTTAAAGAGACTATACGATGACACAAAACATATGGATGTGAAAATTGAAAGTGTCAAAGACCAAAGTAGTTGCATGTAGCAGGCAATATGAAATGAACAATTGCAAGTTATACAGACACGATTAAAAATAAGCTCATGTGGGAATTTCTTTGGCAACAATATGGAAGGCGCCTAACAGAAGGAAAATTGCTGGATCCACCAGCTATTCCAACTCTGCATCCATCGGTCTCTTCCCAACTCTGTTATTCTGTAATCCTGTTATTTAGAACATATCATCTTCATAGATTACTCTTCCTTGCAAATGGTGCAGCACTAGCCAGGCCTGTTGTCATAAGAAAGACAAGGGATGATGGACACGTTTCCCAAAAGCAGATCATGAAAATGAAACCAGTTCATGTTTCCAGTTGTTAAACAGGTCCAATCTTGTTTAAAAAAAACAAAAAAAAAAAAAAACAGACCAATTTAGCTAGGTGGTACCCCCAATGGATCTAGTTGATACAATTCTTATTTTTGGCATCGTTGGAAGGTACAAATAACCCCCCATGGGCCACGCTGAAGGTTCTTGCTAGAGGACTATGATAAATAGCGGAGGTTGCTGATGGGATTACAGCTGTTCTTTATCTTAATTTTGCATGTTTGTTCTTCTTCGAAGAGAGCCGTGCCAATAAGATTATGACATGAGTCAAAGACATAATTTTCCCCACTCGCTTTACAAGAGGAATGTTACATGAGGGATATCATTTGATCCGTGCTGTCAAACTACAAGGGGAAAGAACTGATGCTTGAATTTTCTCGTGCTCGTATTAGAAGATAGGTGGGAAGTAATTGGAGGATTGGAGGATTCAGAATTTTTTTAAAAGCCAGCTTCCTTGCTCACAGAGACTTTAGGGAGGCAAGACCTGGCCCCTACAGATATTTTTAAATTTTCTTTCTTGTATTAATTCAAGAGTGAAAATGTTTATAATAGTTGATCAGTTTGCTCTTCTTCCTGGCAAACCTTTATTTCTGGCCGAGATGCCTGCCAGCATTATGTTTAATTGAAAGGACTCAACTTAATTAAACTATAAAAAAAGCACTCCACAGAGAAGTTTTGCAAGGAACGTGAAGCCAGACAGCTTTATTTCACATAATGTTTAGCACACACAGGGGGAGCACATTGCCTTCCTCCCCAGAAGAGATGTAATTTTACATTACGGAAACAATAACGGGGTGGGTGAATTGTTGGTTGCTTCAGTTGGGAGTTGAGACTGCCTTTCCAACCCGTTGATATATAAATGTACGGGGTGAAGTGCCCTAATTTTCAGTTTTCTGAATCCTTTGTCATTTTGCATCACCACCTTCATGCTCTCTGCACACTTTAATTTTTGGAGGGGCATTCAATCAGTTACTCTTTTAAGTGAGCTTAATTGTGTAAAGATTATAATGCATAAGAGAGCCGCCTGTAATTAGAATGGGGGTGGTGCCATTAGACAGTGTTTTTAGTGGAGAAAATTATAGTCTTCATAAGCGGAGCAGAGAGTGGAAGCTGCATATATTAACAAGGCAACAAGTGTCATGTTATGCAAGTATAGGATTGACTGTGTTCACTCCACTTTCCTTCTTATCCTTTGTTGCTTTGATGTTGGGCTGGAGCTGTGCTTAAAATATGCAGGGAAGAGCCTGAAGTTGGCCAACAGGCTTTAGTAAGAGAACTAGCAGGCTTCACAGAACAAAGATTTTTCTTCCTCTTCTTTCTCTGCTCGAAAAGACCCTCTGCATTCATGTATAGGTGCACCATCATTTCCCCCTCTCTAATTTAGGGAATTCAGGTGTACTTTCTCTTCCCCAGTTTTGTATGTTGGACTGTTCCCTGATATTTCAATAACCGATGACCCGTTGCTTCTGGTATCGGAACAAAACAGAATCCTTCTTCACAAGTTTGAAAAGCTTCAGCAGCTCAACCGCTGCTCTCCAGGAGCTGTTTTAGAAACAACACAGGAGATCATGATATTGGAGAATGTGTTTCCCCCTCCCACTTTCGTCTGGAGAATTATATGGTGTCTGGAGAAGAATATTGCATTTTTCTGGCCAAGAATGTCTTTTTTCCTGTTAGCATTCCATGCCGACTGAGCATCCACCCATGTTTCTAAAGATGGTTTCTACTGTAAAATCTGGAGTTTTGCTGGATTGGCTGAGTTTTCTCTTTTGATCGATGGATGGATGGATGGATTGAGCGTCATCCAGTTTCTTTGGATTCTGTGAGAGGATGGGTTGTCTGCAAAATGGATGGCACTTGGGCTGCTGGTACCCTGAAGTTTTAAGACCCCTCCCTCACCATCCCGGCAATGTGTGGCTATAAAAGCTGAGCAGAGAGACAGATGGTGGTGTTGGTGTTAAGAGTTGCGGTCTTAGAGTTGTGGTCTTGGTGTGGAAGTGAGAGGAAAGGTGGTTTGTGCTTGTTTGGGAAACTAAAACAGCCGGAAGCAGCCTAAGACAAACAGAAGCATTACTGTTCTTCAGAAATTAGGCTCACAAAGAAAAGTAGTCGAGGAACAGAAGTTTCAATAAAAACCAGGGGAAGAGTTGTGTAGCCTGTGGGTGTGTTGCCTACAGGCAGGGTGGGGTTGTGTTGGCTCTCTTGGTGTTTTGGAGCCCACTAACCTAGGTGCATAGAAAAGAAGCTGTAACAGACTCCTAGCAACCCCATACAGATAGATTTTTTTTCTCTCTTTTGAACCTGAGAACATTATGGGGTTGGTTTCAACCTAACAGCTAGAATGAAATGGATCATCTTCTGATCCATATCTTGGTTCTCCTGCTGGATATCTTTCTGGCACCATTGGGAAAGGGCTTGAAGATCATCTTAGGTTGTCTTCTACTTCTTTGACTTATGACCATTTGCTTAGCGACTATTAAAGATTTCAATGGCACTGAAAAAAAGGGACACACAACCGGTCCTTGCACTTAACAACCATTGCGGCATCCACAACATATGATCAGAATTTGAGCACTTGGCAATTGGTACATATTTATGATGGTTGCAGCATCCTGGGTCATGGGATATTCCTATTCATAAAATTGGGTGAAACTGACTTAATAACTGCCTTGCTTAGCAATGAAAATTCTGATCTCAATTGTAGTCGTAAGTTGAGGACTACCTCTATGATGAGACAGTGTAAATCTATCTCTCCTCTAGCTCCAATTTTTGTGTGTGTGTGGGGGGTTTATCTCACCAGGGTAACTGCATGGCTTCCCAAAGAATATGGCGGACTCTTCCAGCCTGGGCCGTTAGATTGGACTTCAGTTCCCAGAATCCTCAGCTACTTTGGTTGGTCTAATGTATATCTAGAGCAGGGGTGTCAAACTCGATTTCATTGAGGGCCATATCAGGGTTGTGTTTGACCTTGGAGGGGCCATGGTGGGTGTGGCCACAATGGGCATGGCCAGCTTGACGTCACTCATTTTGAGGGCGTAGGTGATGGCCTGAGTGCTGTGCCAGCAAAAACAGGCTCCCGACAGAGGTGGTATTCAGCAGGTTCTGACCAGTTCTGGAGAACCGGTAGCGGAAATTTTGAGTAGTTCGGAGAACCGGCAAATATCACCACTGACTGGAGATTTTACAGTCTCCTTCCCTTGCCACGCCCACCAAGCCATGCCCACAGAACCGGTAGTAAAAAAAAAAATTGAATCCCACCACTGGCTCCCGAGCTCTGTTTTCAGCTGTGGCGGCCTCCTGCAACCCTCTGCCAGCAAAAACAGGGCCACACAGGACTCTCCCAAGCTCCATTTTTGCTGGCAGAGGCACCGTGGGCCAGTCCCTCACTGTTTCCAGGGTAGCCCCATGGGCCAAATCTAAGCACCCTGCGGGCCAAATCCCACCTGCGGGCTTTGAGATTGACACCCCTGATCTAGAGGATTTGAAAGTCTAGTACATCTTGAGACTCGGGAAATCTGCAGTGTAAAGTAGATGTAAGGTGCTGTGATTTGTTCTCTCTTAAGAGAAAGTATTGTTGGAAGTTGTGATTCACCCCTTCTTTTCCCTTATAACAGGGTATAAAAAAAACCATGGCGGTGGGGAATCACAAGTTTGTGGGGTGGCTATCTGCAAATAATCGTCTTGATTTTGGCTCCCCTGATTATTTCTTCCTGGTCAAGAGGTGGCTTATCTCTGTGTAACAATTGGGGTGTGTGTGTGTGTGTGTGTCCGTCCATTTTTGCTGTCTCTGCACCTGTAGGTACTTTATTAGGGACAATTAAGAGCTTTTAGGGTGGAAACCATCATTCCTGATGTGAGAAGAAAAGCTGCTGCGAGTGTGGGGGGGAAATCTCCTCTTGGCAGGGAGTCAGAAGGTTTTTGCATGGGGCATTTTTCCACTTCTTTTGGTCCTCCCCCCCCTTCACCCCCCCCTTGAAATAACATGACACTGGGGGAACATTGATTTCTGCTCTGAGTTGTTAATGAAAAATTCCTTGTTGGCTCCTAGTTTCTGAAACCCTTTGAGACCTTAAGAGGCTTCAGGAGTAAACATGTCAAATGTGTGATGTATGACTTTGTGCGAACTTCCTAGGGACAAAAGCTTGCCTTTTTTTTTCCTTCATTGTTCGTAAAATGAAGAGCTTGCTTTAGCCTTACCCTCCACCCTCCCTTGTGCTCTCTTCTCCTCTCACAAACACCCCCTGTTTTTTTTCCCCCCTTTAGTCAAATCTGGCTGATTGATCTTCTACAAGGGACTTCAGCACCATGACAGAAAGAAAACACCCAGGTCTCTTTAAAGCTGGATAAGAAAGTTAGGTTTGGTGATTTGCTAAACAGATGTCAACGCCTCCCGATCTGAAAAAGGAATGTAAAGTTTTAAAAAGCGGTTTAGAATCCCGAATCCTATTTATTAAATGCCCTCTCCGAGTGTGAGATCACGTCCTTGGCAGGCTGTGTTAATTAATGTGGAGAACTCGGTTGCATGCCCATAATTTTGAAAGAAATTAGAATTGCCGGTTTGTCCCTGTGTTGTGAGGGTGATAGTAAGGCGGGGGGAGAAAACCCCCACACTGGCTAATCAATCTGATTGTGGATAATGCTTCATCATTAAAAGGTGTTAAGGGGATAACTCACCCACATTAAATGATCTCGAGTAGATGTCTGATTAATTTGGATATGGGTTTCAAAGCCTCTAAATTATTCTGGGGACTTGGGCCCTGAAAGTGTTGTTTTCACATGAACCTGATTGGAATCGGAGAGCTGGTTTGTGCACACTACCAGTGAATCCTAGTACAGCTTGCAGTGTTCAGTTCTAAGGAATGAGAACTGGGCTTCAGGTGGAGGTAAGCACTCAGGTACCGAAGCACACAATTTTTCTCTTTGCAACGAGGAAAAATAAACCCATTTGTGTTTGCATGGAAGATGTTTGACCTGTTCCTTCTTAGTGCATCCTCTGTAGCTGGGCTTGGATAACCGAAAGCCTTCTGGGGGCTCAGCCATGGCACAAATTGAGGTCTTTACCTTCCAATTTACGTCTCTGATTGGGTACAAGACATTCAGCTCTTGCTTGCTAGACATCACACCTAGGCATTAGCCAGCAATCAATTTTCACTGGTGTGAAATACACTCAGACCCGTGCAGGGTGCTATGCCTGTTGGGAGGTTAAAAGAACAATACTTCTCATTCTGTTCCTTTATTAAAAACAAACAAACAAACACTATCTGCCTGGCCAGTTCTGCATTTCAAAGTCATGTGTAATATACCCCACTGGTATGACTGTTCAAACATTTTTCCAGAGAAATAACATAAACAATTCTGTATTTTTAATGTACCTTTTTTTTTTGTAGCACATATTTGTGTGGCTTATATATTTCTGTTGTGCTAGGGTTGAATTGTTTTTTTTTTTTTAAAAAAAGATCTTGGATGTTTTAATCGATATCTGTGTTTCACAAGCTGTGAATTACCTGTTTTGATTGTGGTGGCATAAGAAGTGGAAGGAATGAAGGAAGGTTGGTCCTCTTTCTCCCCCATCTGCTCTCAAGTACAGGTAGTCCTTGACTTGTGACTGTAATGGAGTCCTTCACAGTTGTACATTACAATCGTAAAATGGGCTGGTCCCATGACTGTCCCAATTTTATGACTTTTTGTGGTGGTTGGTAAGTGAATGCTGCAATTGTAACGTGATTGCTGCAGTTATCAAGCAAACACCACGGTTGTTAAGTGAAACATGGTTTGCTATGGGTGCGGTTTTGCTGAGACATGCTGGTTTTTGGCAAAACCGAGGTAAATGTGAATCAAACAGCCAGAAATGCAGCCCAGTTGCAGGTGCCCAAAGTTCATTTGCATGAGGATGTGTGGGGAAGAGAACTATCATAACTTCAAATCCGGGCTGTACGTAGCCCTCAGGTTGGTCTATCATAACTTTGAATGGTCGTTAAGCGACTGGTTGTAAATCAAGGACTATCTTTATCAGGGTCAGATGGGCCGCATGCAGTTTAAGTACAGCAATGCACGATGTTCTGATGTGCCTCTTATTATTGCATTGGATGCCATTTACTTTCAGAGACCCAGTCAGGCTTTGCAGATTTAAAAAAAGACATTTCTGTATCTTAGCGACTCATTGCTTGAAACTTCCCATTGTGTGATCCATGTGTGAGTCAGTCAAAACTTTGCGCAGAGGCTGCTTCTTCTACAGAAAGGAAAAATGGATGCCCTCTCACCTGGGTCTAGTGAAACTGTCCAATAGAAAAGGAGTTTCTAAGAAATTCATTTAAACTCAAGACCAATGTGATTGTTAACTGCAGTGTTTCCCAACCTTAGGAACTTAAAGATGTGTGGTCTTCAACTCCCATGCTGGCTGGGGAATTATGGGGGTTGATGTCCACACATCTTTAAAGTTCCCAAGGTTGGGAAACACTGGTTGAAAGTGTAGTTTAAAGAGCTAAATTCATGCGTTGAACATTTTTTAATAGAAGGAGCTGAGCTGGGAGCAGGAATGGAAGTCTCCAGGCCTGTCTCTTGAAACAAAGGGAATTAAAGCCCGCGGATGAACAAATGTAAATAAAGCACAGATTGCCAGCAGCATGAAATGAGATCTCCGCTTTGCTCTTCAGTGAGTCTTTTGTGAAAAGCTTGACTGCTAGTGACTTTTTGGGCACATCTATATTATGGACATTATTATGGAAATTGTGTTCTGTTTTCCTTTTCCTTTTCCCTGGATTCTCTTTTTTTTGTTTTCCCTTCACACTCTTGGGATTTTCTGCTGGTGTCCAATGACATCCGACTGTTTAGCTTTCTGAAACTAGGCGAGGCCAGATTCAAATTGAAGGCAGATTTTGATGTTTTGGTTGGATGTTTTGCTTTGTTCACACATTTTAATAATTATCTACTTTTAAAAAAAGGTTCATTATGTATTCTTCCTTAGCGATGACACAGAGGCAGAACCAGCCAAAAACCAACTGTCAAAATGGATGCCCAATTTTAAAGAAACAGTCATCGTGCAACAATGGGCTTTGTGGATTAAACCTACAATATGTACGTCAAGTTACTGCATCCAGTTTTGTTCACCACATTATAAAAAAGATGTTGAGACTCTAGGAAAAGTACAGAGAAGAGCAACCAGGATGATTAGGGGACTGGAGACTAAAACATATGAAGAACGGTTGCAGGAACTGGGCATGGCTAGTCTAGTGAAGAGAAGGACCAGGGGAGACATGATAGCAGTCTTCCAATATTTGAGGGGCTGCCACAGAGAGGAAGGGGTCAAGCTATTTTCTAAAGCACCTGTAGGCCAAACAAGGAATAATGGATGGAAACTGAACAAGGAGAGATTTAACCTGGAAATAAGGAGAAACTTTCTGACAGTGAGAACAATCAACCAATGGAACAGCTTGGCCTCGGAGGTTGTGGGAGTGCCATCACTTGAGACTTTCAAGAAGAGATTGGACTGCTATATGTCAGAAATGGTGTAGGGTCTCCTGCTTGGGTGGGGGGGTTGGACTAGATGACCTACAAGGTCCCTTCCAACTCTGATTATCTGTTATCTGTTATAGCCTAAAAGAAAATTGGTACAAAATGTTTTATAGAGGGTACATACTCCATCAATAACACTTGAGATAGACAAATCATACAGTAATGAATATTGGAAAGAAATGTTTTACCACATGTGGTGCACATGTAAAAAAAATCAAAAATATTGGAAAGGTATATTGGATAGTATAGTGAAGGAAATATTGGAATTTAAATTTGAAATGAAACCACAACTTTTCCTACTAGGCATAATTGATTGATTTGTATCCTGCCTTGATTATTTCATAGGAGTGACACAGTGGCTCAATGGTTAAGATGCTGGGCTTAGCGGCTGGAAAGCCGACAGCCTGGGTTTGAAACCCAAGTGCCATGCAACAGGGTGAGCTCCTGCCCTCACCTCAGCTCCTACCAACCTAGCAGTTTGAAAGCACGCAAATGTGATTAGATAAAAAGGTACCACTTAAGTGGGAAGGTCACAGCGCTCTGTGATGTCATGCTGGCCACATGGCCATGGAAATGTCTTTGGACAGTGCTGGCTCAATGGAGATGAGTACCGTCACCTACAGTCGGCAACGACTAACAGAGTAAAATCCGCAGGGACTCCTTTATCTTTATTATTTTTTACAAATAACTCGAGGAGAAAACATCCAGTGATCTCTTTTGACTGCTATTTAACTTTGGATGAAAAAGCCAAATGATTTTATGCCTGTAATATTGACACCATAAATGATACGATAGATTTTTTCTTTCACTTCTTTAGCGGTGTTTGCTATACTTTAAGTTACCTATATAAAAGGATGTCAATCATCTTTAACTATATCCTGTGAACATCATTGTATTGGAACAATACGATGGATCAAAATTTATAACCATGTAATAAAAAGGCAAAAAAAAAAAAGACTCATTGTTTACCCTTTCCTTCCTTTTTGTATTTCAATATTTATCCGAACAAGGAGGAAGGATCTATGATTGACCTCAGCCAAGATCTGGTTTGTATCTTCCTTCTTCTTTTTTTAGAACAGGGGAAGTGGTTTTGTGGATAAGACAAAGTCTGGCCCATCTACGTTGTATATGATAAAGCAAGCTTGCAGAACCTCTCCACTAATGTGCACAGACATACAACTAAAAGCAACTGCCATCATTTTTTTACCATAATAAAAGCCTATTTTCACTCCAAACTATCCTAGTTCTATAGTTGGCAGAACTGTGACACTGTAGACCAGAGTTTCTCAACCTTGGCAACTTGAAGATCTGTGGGCCTCAACTCCCAGAATTTTCCAGCCAGAGCAATAGCAATAGCAATAGCACTTAGACTTATATACTGCTTTTTACATCCCTCTCTAAGCGGTTTACACAGTGAGCATATTGCCTCCAGCAATCTGAGTCCTCATTTACTGACCTCGGAAGGATGGAAGGCTGAGTCAACCTTGAGCCGGTGAGAATCGAACTGCTGGCAGTCAGCAGAATTAGCCTGCAATACCGTATTCTAACCACTGCACCACCACTCTTATCCTGTCTTAGAGGAGGGACCAGAAAAGGTACAGAATAGGAAGTACCTGGCTCAACAGAGGCAACTGTGAGAAGGATTTAGATGTCCTGGTGAGTCACTCTTTTAAGTATGAGCCAGCAGTGTGCTGCAGCTGCCATAAAAGCCAATGCAATCCTAAGGCTGCTCCAACAGAAGGATAGCATCAAGTTCACAGGAAGAGATAGTACGACTTTATACTGCTTTGGTAAGACTACACTTGGAATACTGCATCAAGTTCTGGTCACCACAGTAACAGAAAGGATGCTGAGGCCCTAGAAAGACTGCCGAGAAGAGCATCAAAGTTGATAAGGAGTCTCGAGGCTAAGTCATATGTTGAACAGGCTAAGAGAACTAGATATGTTTAGCCTAACAAAGGAGAGACATGATAGCATCTTCCAAAACTTGAAAGACTGTCAGAGGGTGTCAATTTACTCTCCAAAGCACAGGACAAGAAGCAATGGGTGGAAGCTCCACAGAGGGAGATTCAATCTGGAAATAAGGAGGAATTTCCTGACAGTGAGAATAATCAATCGATCCTGATGTTGTGGGTGCTCCTTCATTGGAGGGTTGACACTTTTGGACTTTGGTTTTGGAGGAGACTCCTGAATATACCATGGACAGCCAAGGAAACAAACAGTGGAATCAACTCACAACTGGCACAAATGGCCCAGCCGGAATTCCCCTACTTTACACACCTTATGTGAAGTCTTAACTCTTTGGAATAAGCTTTAGTGATGGGAAAGGTAAAAGGAAAGAGAAGAAGACTAAGAGGAGAGCCAGTGGACTCCTTTACAATGATAACAAGTGCACCTTTGGGTGACTTGGAGGAAGTTAGGGATAGCTCATTGTGAAGAAAATCTATCTATCTGGTTGTGAAGAGTCAGCACAGACTTGATAGCGCATGATGGATAATGTAGGCCTCAAAGCCCCGAGGTTGGCATAGCTGCCATGGTGCCCATGCCTTGGAGATAATCTCATTACCTTTTAATGGGACAATGAGTTTGCTAGTTCAGGGAGAATTGCAGGTCATTTGAGAGCTTTCAAAGAAGGTTAGAGGCATGTAATCTTAGTGGATTATACTACTATCTCCCCTCTCTAGCAGGGATTGGTACTGGACTGAAGCAACATCCCAAACAGCCTCTTTCAAATTACAGAATTATGGAAGATGGACAGGAGAAGAATAGGTTCTTCTATTATTGCTCCCAAGTAACCGATGCCGTCTGTAATTTTGCAGCCATCAGAACTAAGAAGCTTCTGATAGGCCACTTTGTGGTGAATTGGCTCAGATCTCTTCAAAACCATCCCACCGAGCAAAAACATCTAATTGCAACAAATCCCACCGTTTAACTACGGTGGCATAAAGAAGCGTTTCCTTTAATTGCTCCTGAACTTCCGGCCTCTTTTCAGTTTTAATGGATGACCCAATTTCGAACATTGAGGGAGAAGGAGAAATATTTTGCTCCACATTTTTTTCATGCCGCACATGATTTAATGCCTCTTATATTTCTACGACTCAGTTTCCCTGTGTGCTGAAAGAGTTCCAGACGCTGCCTCTGCTCTGGACCCTGCATCGTTTTGGATCTGATATTTTTGTACCTTTTCCTATCTCACAAATCCTTTTTCAGGAATGGCAGACAGAATAATATAAAGCAGGGGTCCCCAACCTCGGCATTTTGGGAGTTGAAGTCCACAAGTCTTAAAGTTGCCAAGGTTGGAGACCCCTGGTATAAAAACTTCCATTTGTTTAGTGACCGTTCAAAGTTACAGTGGCACTGGAAAAAGAGACTTATGACCGTTTTTTATACTTAACAACTGTTGCAGAATCCCCGTGGTCACGGGATCAAAATTCAGACACTTGGCAATTGGCTTCTATTTATGACGGTTGCAATGTCCTGGGATCAGGTCATGGGATCCCCCTTTTGCGACCTTCTGACAAGCAAAGTCAGTGGGGAAGCCAGATGCCTTAATGGTGGAGTTACAAACTTAACCACTGCAGTGATTTACTTAACTGGCAAGAAAGGTCGTAAAGCGGGGCATAACTCATTTAACAACTGTTTCCCTTAGAATTCCCTGTATATTATTTCACCATTATAATCCATATAATATCTATATTACATAGCCTATATTATCCTAATTCAGCAATGAGGAGCCGTTTTTTACTTTCCATGGTTTTCATAGGTAAGAAGTCCTGTCCTTAGACAGAAAGGACATTTCATCCAAAATCTGGCCAGAGAAAGTGGCAGCAAATTATCTAGCAACCTGTTTGCCTGGAACGAGTGAACTTTCCCTTCCAGTTAGGCAAAGTCATTTTGCCATGGGGATAGTTGTATGCCACAGAGAGCTGTTGTTGTTGAGGCCTAGTTTCCGTGGGAGCTGCTTATAATTGTTTGGGTTTCAGGTATCTACACTGACTTCTTTCTGTGTTCCGGAGGGATTTTAATCCTCCCACTTCAATTATTTGTCTTAGAAACAACTTGGGGGGGGGAGAGGGAAATCATGATATTTAGCAATGGATGCAGAGGTCACACTGTGATTGGCACTTATCAGTCTCTTTTCTTGAAACATTTCCTTCCTTGTATGAGAAAATAGTTGGATAAAACCTTATTGCTTATTATTCTGATAAGAGTATATCTTGCACATGTGGTTGGAGTCACTGAGTCCAGGCGAGCATTTTCTAAATGAAGTTTAGGAGAAGTAGACTGTTGAAAGGAGAAGTTGCTTTTGTTTGTTTAAGAAAATGTATATCAATTCACTCTCAGTGACTGGGTAGCTTTTACCCTACTAAGAGTGTTTGATTGATCATATTGTTTTCAATATGATTGATCATATTGTTGATCAAGTTGTTTTCAACTCCTAGCAACCACATAGATCTTCTCCATGAAGATCTATCCCTAATCTGTTCTTTCAAGTCTCAACCATCAGAGGCTCGGTTCACTTCTCTGATCTCGGATAGAGTCCATCGACCTTCTGCTGGTCATCCTTCTTCTCCTCTTTCCTTCCACCTTTTCCAGCATCAGCACTTCTTCCGAAGATCTGGGTCTTCATATAACGTTTCCAAAGTAGGATAATAGAGCCGTGGTGGCACAGTGGTTAGAAGGCACTATTGCAGGTCTACTCTGCCTACCCAGAAGTTCAATCTTGACTGGCTCAAGATTGATTCAGCTTCCATCCATCTGAGGTCAATAAAATGAGGACCCAGATGGTTGGGGGCCATAGGTTCTGACTCTGTAAACGGCTTAGAGAGGTTATAAAAGCTATAAACCGCTTAGAGAGGTTATAAAAGCACTGTGAAGTGGTATATAAGTGCTCTTACTATAATTTGATCCTGGTCTTTTGCGCCTTGACTGAGAACTCTGATTTGATTTGTTCAATGATTCGTCAATTCGTTTTCTTAGCTGCCCACAGTGCAGGTAAGTCCTTGTGTTACGACTTGTAATGGAGACTACCCATTACGGTTGTAAGTCATGAGGGCCACAAACCGGGTCAGTCACATGACCTGCCTGATTTTATGACCTTATGATAATCATTAAACAAGCACCATAGTTGCCGGTTAAGTGAATCCACATGGGTGTTTTTTTTTGCTAGGGGGCAGGTTTTGCTGAAAACTGGAAGGAGCTGGTTTTTTTTATGAAACCATCATAAAACGTGGTCACATGACTACGGGGTGCTGCAAATGGTCATAAACATGGGCCAGTTCAGTGGTGGGATTCAAATTTTTTTACTACCAGTTCTGTGGGCATGGCTTGGTGGGCATGATGACTTGGTGGGGATGGCAGGGGAAGGATACTGTAAAGTCTCCATTCCCTCTCCACCCCACTAACCTGCTTTCCAGCTCCATTCTCCTGTGCAGGGCAACACAAGAAGACCCAGCCAATCAGCTGGGACTCAGGAGGCAGAGAATAGATGGGGGCGGGGCCAGTCAGAGATGGTATTTGCCGGTTCTCTGAACCACTCAAAATTTCCGCTACCAGTTCTCCAGAACTGGTCAGAACCTGCTGAATCCCACCTCTGGGCCAGTTGTTGAATGCCTGAAGAGCAATCACGTGACTGCAAACACCTGCCCACCACAATTGTCAGACTCTGCTTCATAAGCCGCGCAAGGTGGGACCTTCGCAACTTTGAACGGTCACTAAGCAAGTAGTCATAAGTCGAGGACTACTTTTTATTGTCAGGAGTCTTGTCCAAAACCTGCGTTCAAAAAGACCAATACTCTTCCTGTCCTGCTTCTTTAAAGTTCCACTTTTGCTTACACAGACTGTCACGGGAAATACCATTGCTTGCCTGATTCTGACCTACATAGGTGTGGAGACATCACGGTATTTGAATATCTTTTCCAAGGTTTTTATGGCTGCTCCGTGAAGTGCTAATCTGTTATGTATTCCTTTCCTACTTGTTCCTTTACTGTCGATGATTGGTCCTAAAAGGCAATGGCTATTCACCATTTTGATATTTTCATGTCATAGTTCTAAGGCTGCTTTGGTCTACCTGTTGTCATTCTTTGCAATTAATTTTAGTCCCATTTTTTTCCTCATGCTCTTTGACTTTTCCTACTAGGACTTGCAGATCTTTTGCATTGAGGCTTTCCCAGCTGATTGAAATCTAGGCTCACAGAGTAGAGATCACTTGAGACTTTCAAGAAGAGATTGGAGTCCCATGTGTCAGAAATGGTGTAGGGTCTCCTGCTTGGGCAGGGGGTTGGACTAGATGACCTACAAGGTCCCTTCCAACTCTGATTATCTGTTGTCTGTTATCAGATAACCAGGGTTAAAGCAACAAGGAAGGCAAATCATAGCAAAAACTCCACTATAATTTCATCCTCCCGTTCTTTTCCCCTCCCCTTCCCAGTGCAGCTATGCCTTCCGTTCACTCTATTTGTATCTTGCTTTTTCCTTCTTTTTTGCTATGTCTCTTGGAAGGATGGATTATGTTCTTACATGCTTGTGTGTGAGAGAAACCAAAGCAGAAGGGGATATATTGTGCCTTATTTAACAGTCAATTAGTTTTTAAATACATTTTATTAACTAAATTAATATTAGTTAATTGTTTTGACTTGCCTCTGTTTCGGAGGGAGTGTGGCTTCTAGCTACTGCGTATAGACATATATGTAAATGCACACTTATATACACATATATTACATGCATATGTTTATTGGAGGAAATTAATCATCAGGATTAATTAACAATTCCATTCATATAGTGGGGAAGAGGGGTATCTTGCAGGCTTTCTGGTGGCATATTTAACATTTTTTCTTCTTTCTTTGGGTGGAATAAATTTAAATGGGTGGATCTAAATTCAGATATATCTTCCTTTTGAGTAAATTATGGTTGGTTTTTTTCCTATTTTATTGATTGTTTTACTGTGTAGGAAAAAGGGAACATATGTAAGAGAAATAGTACACACGTATTCCAAAACATAAACATTTACTGAATTAATAGGAAAGAATACCATTCCACAATTTTAGGAAACAAAAATTCTTGTAGCAAGTCAAATAATAATAAAAAAACAAAACAATAATAAGTTGGTCTAAAAATATTAATACCCACATTAGCCTATCATTACTAAGAAATCAAAGTTCTATGGTATCAGCAGAACAACAGTTCCTTACTGTGCCTGAAGTGTTTTCAATAAAACTTTATTAGGTATATAGAAATCATTATATATGCGTAATAATAATGTACAGATAGTCCTTGCTAACTGTTAAAGTTTAAAAAAAAGTGATTTATGACCAGTTTTTGAACTTAATGACGGAAGGTCCCAAAAGCTAATCACATGATCCCGGGACACTGCAATTGTCAATAATATGAACCAGTTGCCAAGCATCTGAATTTTGATCACATGATAATAGGAAAGGTGCAGAGGTCGTAACTCTGAAAAATGGTCATAAGTAGAGGTGGTATTCAACGGGTTCCGACCAGTTCTGGAGAACTGGTAGCGGAAATTTTGAGTAGTTTGGAGAACCAGGAAATCCCACCTCTGATTGGCCCCGCCCCCATCTCTTCTCTGCCTCCCAAGTCCCAGCTGATTGGTTGGGTCTCCTTTTGTTGCCCTGCACAGGAGAATGGAGCTGGAAAGCAGGTTAGTGGGGTGGGGAGGGAATGGAGATTTTGCAGTATCCTTTTCCCAGGAGTGGGGAGAGAATGGGGATTTTGCAGTATCCTTCCCAAGCCACGCCCTCCAAGCCATGCCCACAGAACTGGTAGTAAAAAAATTTGAATCCCACCACTGGTCATAAGTTACTTTTTTCAGTGCTGTTGTAACTTTGAACAGTCACTAAATGAACAGTTGCATATCGAGGACTACCTGTACTTTTTTTTGGTGGCAGTTAAATGAATGCAGTAGTAGTAAAGTGTGAACAACACTATGGTTGTTAAATGAACCTGTTGTTAAGTGAGCCGGAACCAGACGTTCCAGTTTTCGACAAACTGGCACAAAATGCAGTCACGTAATGCGTGTTGCCAGGTCCTTGAAGTGCAGTCATGTGATCAGAGGAGGCTGTCAGATCTTTGGATCCGGGTCATAAGTCCCCCTTGTCAGGTAAGTCATAACAAAGTTGTAAGTCGAGGATTGCCTCTCCCTCCAATTGCTACGTTTCGTTTTTCTTTTACCGACTTCTAGAGGGGAAAAAAGAAAATCTGTTCCAAGTTGAGTCAGCCCTGAAAGCGGCAGGTGCATCGAAAGTGACCATGGCCAGGATTATCTCTGCAGGTGATGCCTGGCCTGCCACTCCACTGGTCCTCAAGATGGTTTGTTCCCATATAGCTGTCTGTGTAATTAACTTCTGAACCTGCTTTAAAAAAGGGGGTGGATGGAATAATCTCCCCTGATCTTGGGAGATAAGCAGTTTCATCAGTGTTTTTCTTGCCTGTTCACAAGGTCATTTCCAGCAGCTGCTCAATTGTAATTAGCTAAGCCCGTCTTGGTAGCTTCAACAACTGAAAAATAACAGGGGTCACCGGCTCAGTGTCTTAAATTTTAATAAATATTTTAATGAAGATGAAGAAGACTGGCTGATGAAATGCTTCTCCTGCTAAAGGGACGGGTATTTGGAAGGGTTTGAGAAATCCCAAGAACCATCCTTCCAACACAGGTAGTCCTCGACTTACTACAGCTTGTTTGGTGGCCGTGTGAAGTTACAACAGTACTGAGGGACGACCGTTGCAGCCTACCTAAATTCGTGTGATCAAAATTCAAACGCTTGGCAACTGACTCCATATTTATGACGGTTGCAGTGTTCCGGGGTCATGGGATCTCTTCTGACAAGCAAAGTCCACGGGGAAGCCAGATTCACTTCACAGCGAAGTGAACAAACTTCATAACTGCAACAATTCACTTAACAACTGTGGCAAGAAAAGTTGTAAAATGGGGCAAAATTCACTGAGTCACTGTCTCATTTAGTAATAAAAATGTTGGGCTCAATTGTGGTTGTAAGTTGAGGACCGCCTCTATCCCAGGTGAGGAAGATGTCCTGAAGATGACTGTAATTATTATGGGCTACCCATCAAAGAGTTTAGGATAGAATAACAGAGTTGGAAGGGACCTTGGAGGTCTTCTAGTCCACCCCCCTGCTTAGGCAGGAAACCCTATAGCATTGAAGACAAATGGTTGCCCAATCTCTTCTTAAAAACTTCCAGTGTTGGAGCATTTACAACTTCTAGAGCAGGGGTCCCCAACCTTTGCAATTAAGACTTGTGGAGTTCAACTCTTTAAGTTGCCAACTTTAAGACTTCAATAAGTCTTAAAGTTGCCAAATTTGGAGACCTCTCTCCTAGAGGCAAGTTGATTAATTGCCAGGAAATGTCTTCTTAGTTCTAGGTTGCTTCTTTCCTTGATTAGTTTCCACCCATTGCTTCAGGTACTTTGGAGAATAGCTTGACTCCCTCTCCTTTGGGGCAGCCCCTGAGATATTGGAAGACTGGTATCATGTCACCCTAGTCCTTCTTTTCATTACACTAGACATACCCAGTTCCTGCAATTGTTATTTTTTATGTTTTAGCCTCCAGTCCTATAATCATCTTTGTTGCTCTTCTTTGCACTCTCAACATGCTTTTTACATCGTGGCGAGAAAAACTGGATGCAGGATTCCAAGTGTGGCCTTACCAAGGCCTTATAAAGTGATATTAACACTTCACGTGATCTTGATTCTATCCCTCTGTTTATGCAGCCTAGAACTAACTGTGTTGGCTTTTTTGGCAGCTGCAGCACACGGCTGGCTCATATTTAAGTGATTGTCCACTAGGACTCCAAGATCCCTCTCGGAGTCACTACTATTGAGCAAGACACCACTTATACTGTACCTGGGCATTTTGCTTTTCTTGCCTAGTTTGTTTATATAGCAGCCTCAAATTCCAGTTTATTAATGGAGATTGCACTTTCCTTTGGCAAGAAGGACACAACCTTCACTCTCTTTTATTTCTCTGCTTGCAAGCTTGGTAATGTCTATTCAGCTCTCGGTAGAAATGGAAGATGAGATAAACCAAGCAGGTTTTATTGTGGAGAGCTTCAAAAGAGGGTGCAGAGATTTTGGAATAACAGACACATTGTGTTAAAACATATTGTAAATCTGTTCACGTTAATAGAAGCCCAAATTGTTCTTTTCGTCCTGCCATCATGAGGCTTTAGCCCTCAATTATGAAATTTGGCTTAGATTTTTTATTTTATTTCCACTCTTCTCCTTGGAGCCGTTCCTGACAAAAAAGCATTCATCTTTTTTCATTTGCACAAGAGCAAATGTAGGAACTTCTGTGTATTCTTTCAGTTCCTCCGATAAAAAACACAGTAGCTTAACTTGACAAAAGCAGCCCAAATTGCTCTCTCAAACACAGGCGGCATTGCTGGGAGGTGCAATTTTAAAGCAAGGAGGCCAACAAAGATATGGGGAGTAGAGAAAAGACGTTATCTTTCTCTCCCTTTCGCCTCTAATCTGGACCCCATTTCCACAAGCGTCTTAGCAATTTCCTGGCAGCATTTTCTCCATCCTCACTACTTTGTGAAAGTTAACAGAGCAGAAAAACAGAGTTGGAAGGGACCTTGAAGGTCTTCTAGTCCAACCCTGTGCTCAAGCAGGAGGCCCTATACCATATCAGACGCTGACCAATCTCTTCTTAAAATCCTTCAGTGATGGAGCATCTATAACTTCCAGAGTCAAGCCGTTCCACTGGTTAATTGTTCTCACTGTTAGGAAATTTATCCATAGTTCTAGAGAAAAATAGAATAACAGAGTTGGAAGGGACCTTGGAGGTCTTCCAGTCCAGCCCCTGCTCAGGCAGGAAACCAGGGGTGGGATTCTATAGGTTCACACCTATTCTCTAGAACTGGTTGTTAACATTCTTAGCAGTTCGGAGAACCAGTTGTTAGAAGAAATTACTGGCCTAATCCTGTAAGGAAGGCAGGAAGGAAACATTCTGGTGTTGCTTACAGAAACTGCCTCTCCGTTAACCCTTATTACATTCTTGGCAGGACTAGACTTCCTGTCTCAGGAACTTCTCTGGAGTTTTTTTCTCCTCCTTTGCTGGTATTTTGCTTGTGTGGAGTGACCATTCAAAGTTACAATGGCACTGAAAAAAGTGACGTGACCATTTTTCACACTTACGACTGTTGCAGCATCCCCACAGTCATGAGAGGCCAGGCGAGGAGATGCATGCCTCAATGTGAGTGATGTTGAGTTGGCCACGCCCAGCCAGTCACATGACCACCAAGCGATGCCCACCCAGTCACATGACCACCAAGCCACACCCACCACCTAAGCCACGCCCACAGAACCGGTTGTTAAAAAAATTGAATCTCACCCCTGCAGGAAACCCTATACCATTTCAGACAAATGGTTGTCCAATCTCTTCTTGAAAACATCCAGTGTTGGAGCATTTACAATTTCTGGAGGCAAGTTGTTCCACTGATTAATTGTTCTCACTGTCGGGAAATTTCTCCTTAGTTCTAGGTTGCTTCTCTCCTTGATTAGTTTCCATCCATTTTTCTTGTCTTCTGCTTTGCAAAATAGGTTGACCCCTTCTTCTTTGTGGCAGCCCCTCAGCTATTAGAATACTGGTATCATATCGCCCCCTAGTCCTTCTTTTTACTAGACTATACCCAATTCCTGCAACCGTTGTTCATATGTTTTAGCTTCCAGCCCCCTAATCCTCTGTTGCTCTTCTCTGCACTCTTTCCAGAGTCTCAACATCTTTTTTATAATATGGTGACCAAAACTGGATGCAGTATTCATAAGTGTTCTCTAACTAAGGCTTTGGTAGGTCTGTTTTGGTTTTGTAGGAGCAGAATGGAATGTAGTGGTTAGCTCAAGGTCACCCAGATATCTGAGCATCATTATTGCATTAATTTGTACCCTGCAGTATCAAAATTAAATAGCTGCTTTTAGCTCAGGTTACAAACCAACCTATCAGTACCAGCTAGAGATAAAATGCTAAACCTCATATGCAAGGTTGCACTCTAGAAAGGAACAGGTTGCAACATTTTTCATTTCAAAATACGGCATTCTGCAAGGTGTAAATGTCACCATCCGTAGGGATGCAATCTGGGAGAAATGCAATTCTTTGAAGTGCCAGCTTACAGAAGTTGCTAAATACTTGAAAAGTGTTGCTCTGATTAGCCATCAGGAGACAGGAGGTTATTACGGAACTTAATCTTTGGTGCTTTAGGGCAGGTAGTCCTCGACTTTTGACTCCAATTGAGCCCAGTTTTTTTGTTGCTAAGCGAGACAGTTGTTAAGTGAATTTTGCTCCATTTTACCAACTTTCTTGATACAGGTGAATCACTGCAGTTGTTTAGTAACATGGTTGTTAAGTGACTTCTCCGTTGACTTTGATTGTCAGAAGGTTACAAAATGACCCCGGGACATTGCAACCATCATAAATATGAGTCAGTTGCCAAGAATCTGAATTTTGATCATGCGACCATGGGGATGCTTGCAAGTAAGTGTGTGAAAAACGATCATAAGTCACTTTTTCAGTGCCGTTACTTCAAATGGGCTGGGCTGTCTGAATCTTGAATAAAGATAAATCTTGTCAGACATCATCTCCAGTGGATTCATGTGGGCCCACAATTCAGTGCATGCTTGGGCCTGAAAATGCTTTGTATATATGGTGTATACACAAAGGATTTTGCAGTGTTTAAGGGAAAGAACCAGCCTTTTCTGTTGCCCCCATTCTGGGAAAATTAAGCCTTTGGACGACTGCGGCTTTCTAAGCACATGCTGCAACACGTATTTTCTAGGCATAGTGTTGAAAGAAAATTGCGCATACTGTTGAAACTCATTGGTACCTTCTTTGATTGCTTTCAAAACTTTTAGCTGCTTCTCAATTATCGTCGGCATCTAACAAATGAATTCTGATTTTATTGTTCTCTGGCGCATAACTCTTCAGCCGGAAGAAGAGCCATCTGTGACTCACACGCTTGCAAGAACGTCTTTAAACAGCTAGAGTTGGCCCAATAAAAGAAAATCATCTTTCTCTTAATCTGCATCTCCCAGATGCTTCATAAAATGTCACAGGACAAAGGAGGGATTCTTTCTTCCTTGTTGTCCACTGTCAGGGTTGCTAGTAGGCATCGTCTCCTGAACAACTCTTGTTTGCAACTGGATGGAGCCACGGGGCAATTGTGGTAACAGGAAGTGCCTTATGTGCCAATACAGGAAAATATTTGTAGCTCAGGGTTAAACTGTGGAGTCCTTGGTGCTCTCTGAGTTTGCTTGTTTGCTTGCAGATGTTTCTTTACCCAGCTAGGTAACATCTTCAGAGATGTTGCGAGGTCTTCAGAGAACATCTTCAAGCTCAGAGAGCATCAAGACTCTGAAATGCCTTATATCTAATAAGGGAGCACTTCTAGGAGAAAAAGCAAAGGTGCTTTTTCAAGAGGCAACTGGACTTTCTTGAAGAAGTTCTGCTTCTTGTCCAAGAAGCTTCTTCAGTTCTAACTGAGTGGTGGGGAATGGAAGGATTTATATTCCTTGCAGTCATCTGGTCGTTAGCATTCTTTCTGAGTGTTG